>NW_027478549.1:0-351095 GCF_051014685.1 Ptiloglossa arizonensis
CAAACGCTTAACCAGAATGGCCTAGGGAAAAAATACACATACCGTTGTAATCGGGCGAGTTTCTACTTCCAGTCGCAACAGGAATTTTTGGGTTATGTCAATCCGTTCGCGAATTATGGGAGTTTGAAGCCAAGAAGTGGTTGAGAAGACCAAAAATTTTTTGCAATTCTGCTGCTCCAAACGCTTAACCAGAATGGCCTAGGCAAAAAATACACATACCGTTGAAATCGGGCGAGTTTCTACTTTCAGTCGCAACAGGAATTTTTGGGTTATGTCAATCCGTTCGCGAATTATGGGAGTTTGAAGCCAAGAAGTGGTTGAGAAGGCCAAAAATTTTTCGCAATTCTGCTGCTCCAAACGCTTAACCAGAATGGCCTAGGGAAAAAATACACCTACCGTTGTAATCGGGCGAGTTTCTACTTTCAGTCGCAACAGGAATTTTTGGGTTATGTCAATCCGTTCGCGAATTATGGGAGTTTGAAACGAAGAAATGGTTGAGAAGGCAAAAAATTTTTCGCAATTCTGCTGCTCCAAACGCTTAACCAGAATGGCCTAGGGAAAAAATACACATACAGTTGTAATCGGGCGAGCTTCTACTTTCAGATGCAATAGGAATTTTTAGGTAAGGTCAATCCGTTCGCGAGATATGGGAGTTTGAAGCCAAGAAATGGTTGAGAAGGCAAACAATTTTTCGCACTTCGGCTGCTCCAAACGTTTAACCAGAATGGCCTAGGGAAAAAATACACATACCGTTGTAATCGGGCGAGATTCTACTTTCAGATGCAATAGGAATTTTTGGCTTAGGTCAATCCGTTCGCGAGATATGGGAGTTTGAAGCTAAGAAATGGTTGAGAAGACAACAAATTTTTCGCACATCTGCTGCTCCAAACGCTTAACCAGAATGGCCTAGGGAAAAAACACACATACCGTTGTAATCGGGCGAGTTTCTACTTTCAGTCGCAACAGGAATTTTTGGGTTATGTCAATCCGTTCGCGAATTATGGGAGTTTGAAGCCAAGAAGTGGTTGAGAAGACCAAAAATTTTTTGCAATTCTGCTGCTCCAAACGCTTAACCAGAATGGAATAGGCAAAAAATACACATACCGTTGAAATCGGGCGAGTTTCTACTTTCAGTCGCAACAGGAATTTTTGGGTTATGTCAATCCGTTCGCGAATTATGGGAGTTTGAAGCCAAGAAGTGGTTGAGAAGGCCAAAAATTTTTCGCAATTCTGCTGCTCCAAACGCTTAACCAGAATGGCCTAGGGAAAAAATACACCTACCGTTGTAATCGGGCGAGTTTCTACTTTCAGTCGCAACAGGAATTTTTGGGTTATGTCAATCCGTTCGCGAATTATGGGAGTTTGAAGCCAAGAAATGGTTGAGAAGGCAAAAAATTTTTCGCAATTCTGCTGCTCCAAACGCTTAACCAGAATGGCCTAGGGAAAAAATACACATACAGTTGTAATCGGGCGAGCTTCTACTTTCAGATGCAATAGGAATTTTTGGGTAAGGTCAATCCGTTCGCGAGATATGGGAGTTTGAAGCCAAGAAATGGTTGAGAAGGCAAAAAATTTTTCGCACTTCGGCTGCTCCAAACGTTTAACCAGAATGGCCTAGGGAAAAAATACACATACCGTTGTAATCGGGCGAGATTCTACTTTCAGATGCAATAGGAATTTTTGGCTTAGGTCAATCCGTTCGCGAGATATGGGAGTTTGAAGCTAAGAAATGGTTGAGAAGACAACAAATTTTTCGCACATCTGCTGCTCCAAACGCTTAACCAGAATGGCCCAGGGAAAAAACACACATACCGTTGTCATCGGGCGAGTTTCTACTTTCAGTCGCAACAGGAATTTTTGGGTTATGTCAATCCGTTCGCGAATTATGGGAGGTTGAAGCCAAGAAGTGGTTGAGAAGACCAAAAATTTTTTGCAATTCTGCTGCTCCAAACGCTTAACCAGAATGGCCTAGGGAAAAAATGCACGTACCGTTGTAATCGGGCGAGTTTCTACTTTCAGACGCAATAGGAATTTTTGGGTTAGGTCAATCCGTTCGCGAGATATGGGAGTTTGAAGCCAAGAAATGGTTGAGAAGGGAAAAAATTTTTCGCACTTCTGCTGCTCCAAACGCTTAACCAGAATGGCCTAGGGAAAAAATGCACGTACCGTTGTAATCGGGCGAGTTTCTACTTTCAGACGCAATAGGAATTTTTGGGTTAGGTCAATCCGTTCGCGAGATATGGGAGTTTGAAGCCAAGAAATGGTTGAGTAGGGAAAAAATTTTTCGCAATTCTGCTGCTCCAAACGCTTAACCAGAATGGCCTAGGGAAAAAATACACATACGGTTGTAATCGGGCGAGCTTCTACTTTCAGATGCCATAGGAATTTTTCGGTTAGGTCAATCCGTTCGCGAGATATGGGAGTTTGAAGCCAAGAAATGGTTGAGAAGGCAAAAAATTTTTCGCACTTCTGCTGCTCCAACCGCTTAACCAGAATGGCCTAGGGAAAAAATACACATACCGTTGTAATCGGGCGAGATTCTACTTTCAGATGCAATAGGAATTTTTGGGTTAGGTCATTCCGTTCGCTAGATATGGGAGTTTGAAGCTAAGAAATGGTTGAGAAGGCAAAAAATTTTTGGTAATTCGGCTGCTCGAAACGCTTAACCAGAATGGCCTAGGGAAAAATACACATACCGTTGTAATCGGGCGAGCTTCTACTTTCAGATGCAATAGGAATTTTTAGGTTAGGTCAATCCATTCGCGAGATATGGGACTTTGAAGCTAAGAAATAGTTGAGAAGACAACAAATTTTTCGCACTTCTGCTGCTCCAAACGCTTAACCAGAATGGCCTAGGGAAAAAATACACATACCGTTGTAATCGGGCGAGTTTCTACTTCCAGTCGCAACAGGAATTTTTGGGTTATGTCAATCCGTTCGCGAATTATGGGAGTTTGAAGCCAAGAAGTGGTTGAGAAGACCAAAAATTTTTTGCAATTCTGCTGCTCCAAACGCTTAACCAGAATGGCCTAGGCAAAAAATACACATACCGTTGAAATCGGGCGAGTTTCTATTTTCAGTCGCAACAGGAATTTTTGGGTTATGTCAATCCGTTCGCGAATTATGGGAGTTTGAAGCCAAGAAGTGGTTGAGAAGGCCAAAAATTTTTCGCAATTCTGCTGCTCCAAACGCTTAACCAGAATGGCCTAGGGAAAAAATACACCTACCGTTGTAATCGGGCGAGTTTCTACTTTCAGTCGCAACAGGAATTTTTGGGTTATGTCAATCCGTTCGCGAATTATGGGAGTTTGAAGCCAAGAAGTGGTTGAGAAGGCCAAAAATTTTTCGCAATTCTGCTGCTCCAAACGCTTAACCAGAATGGCCTAGGGAAAAAATACACCAACCGTTGTAATCGGGCGAGTTTCTACTTTCAGTCGCAACAGGAATTTTTGGGTTAGGTCAATCCGTTCGCAGATATGGGAGTTTGAAACCAAGAAATGGTTGAGAAGACAACAAATTTTTCGCACATCTGCTGCTCCAAACGCTTAACCAGAATGGCCTAGGGAAAAAAAACACATACCGTTGTAATCGGGCGAGTTTCTACTTCCAGTCGCAACAGGAATTTTTGGATTATGTCAATCCGTTCGCGAATTATGGGAGTTTGAAGCCAAGAAGTGGTTGAGAAGGCCAAAAATTTTTCGCAATTCTGCTGCCCCAAACGCTTAACCAGAATGGCCTAGGGAAAAAATACACCAACCGTTGTAATCGGGCGAGTTTCTACTTTCAGTCGCAACAGGAATTTTTGGGTTATGTCAATCCGTTCGCGAATTATGGGAGTTTGAAGCCAAGAAGTGGTTGAGAAGACCAAAAATTTTTTGCAATTCTGCTGCTCCAAACGCTTAACCAGAATGGCCTAGGGAAAAAATACACATACCGTTGTAATCGGGCGAGATTCTACTTTCAGATGCAATAGGAATTTTTGGGTTAGGTCAATCCGTTCGCGAGATATGGGAGTATGAAGCTAAGAAATGGTTGAGAAGGCAAAAAATTTTTGGTAATTCGGCTGCTCGAAACGCTTAACCAGAATGGCCTAGGGAGAAATACACATACCGTTGTAATCGGGCGAGCTTCTACTTTCAGATGCCATAGGAATTTTTCGGTTAGGTCAATCCGTTCGCGAGATATGGGAGTTTGAAGCCAAGAAATGGTTGAGAAGGCAAAAAATTCTTCGCAATTCTGCTGCTCCAAACGCTTAACCAGAATGGCCTAGGGAAAAAATACACATACCGTTGTAATCGGGCGAGATTCTACTTTCAGATGCAATAGGAATTTTTGGGTTAGGTCAATCCGTTCGCGAGATATGGGAGTATGAAGCTAAGAAATGGTTGAGAAGGCAAAAAATTTTTGGTAATTCGGCTGCTCGAAACGCTTAACCAGAATGGCCTAGGGAGAAATACACATACCGTTGTAATCGGGCGAGCTTCTACTTTCAGATGCAATAGGAATTTTTGGGTTAGGTCAATCCGTTCGCGAGATATGGGAGTTTGAAGCCAAGAAATGGTTGAGAAGGGAAAAAATTTTTCGCACTTCTGCTGCTCCAAACGCTTAACCAGAATGGCCTAGGGAAAAAATGCACGTACCGTTGTAATCGGGCGAGTTTCTACTTTCAGACGCAATACGAATTTTTGGGGTAGGTCAATCCGTTCGCGAGATATGGGAGTTTGAAGCCAAGAAATGGTTGAGAAGGCAAAAAATTTTTCGCACTTCGGCTGCTCCAAACGTTTAACCAGAATGGCCTAGGGAAAAAATACACATACCGTTGTAATCGGGAGAGATTCTACTTTCAGATGCAATAGGAATTTTTGGCATAGGTCAATCCGTTCGCGAGATATGGGAGTTTGAAGCTAAGAAATGGTTGAGAAGACAACAAATTTTTCGCACATCTGCTGCTCCAAACGCTTAACCAGAATGGCCTAGGGAAAAAATACACATACCGTTGTAATCGGGCGAGTTTCTACTTCCAGTCGCAACAGGAATTTTTGGGTTATGTCAATCCGTTCGCGAATTATGGGAGTTTGAAGCCAAGAAGTGGTTGAGAAGACCAAAAATTTTTTGCAATTCTGCTGCTCCAAACGCTTAACCAGAATGGCCTAGGCAAAAAATACACATACCGTTGTAATCGGGCGAGTTTCTACATTCAGTCGCAACAGGAATTTTTGGGTTATGTCAATCCGTTCGCGAGATATGGGAGTTTGAAGCCAAGAAATGGTTGAGAAGGCAAAAAATTCTTCGCAATTCTGCTGCTCCAAACGCTTAACCCGAATGGCCTAGGGAAAAAATGCACGTACCGTTGTAATCGGGCGAGTTTCTACTTTCAGACGCAATAGGAATTTTTGGGTTAGGTCAATCCGTTCGCGAGATATGGGAGTTTGAAGCCAAGAAATGGTTGAGAAGGGAAAAATTTTTTCGCACTTCTGCTGCTCCAAACGCTTAACCAGAATGGCCTAGGGAAAAAATGCACGTACCGTTGTAATCGGGCGAGTTTCTACTTTCAGACGCAATACGAATTTTTGGGGTAGGTCAATCCGTTCGCGAGATATGGGAGTTTGAAGCCAAGAAATGGTTGAGTAGGGAAAAAATTTTTCGCAATTCTGCTGCTCCAAACGCTTAACCAGAATGGCCTAGGGAAAAAATACACATACGGTTGTAATCGGGCGAGCTTCTACTTTCAGATGCCATAGGAATTTTTGGGTTAGGTCAATCCGTTCGCGAGATATGGGAGTTTGAAGCCAAGAAATGGTTGAGAAGGCAAAAAATTTTTCGCACTTCTGCTGCTCCAAACGCTTAACCAGAATGGCCTAGGGAAAAAATACACATACCGTTGTAATCGGGCGAGATTCTACTTTCAGATGCAATAGGAATTTTTGGGTTAGATCAATCCGTTCGCGAGATATGGGAGTTTGAAGCTAAGAAATGGTTGAGAAGGCAAAAAATTTTTGGTAATTCGGCTGCTCGAAACGCTTAACCAGAATGGCCTAGGGAAAAATACACATACCGTTGTAATCGGGCGAGCTTCTACTTTCAGATGCAATAGGAATTTTTGGGTTAGGTCAATCCGTTCGCGAGATATGGGAGTTTGAAGCTAAGAAATGGTTGAGAAGGCAAAAAATTTTTGGTAATTCGGCTGCTCGAAACGCTTAACCAGAATGACCTAGGGAAAAATACACATACCGTTGTAATCGGGCGAGCTTCTACTTTCAGATGCAATAGGAATTTTTGGGTTAGGTCAATCCGTTCGCGAGATATGGGACTTTGAAGCTAAGAAATAGTTGAGAAGACAACAAATTTTTCGCACTTCTGCTGCTCCAAACGCTTAACCAGAATGGCCTAGGGAAAAAATACACATACCGTTGAAATCGGGCGAGTTTCTACTTTCAGTCGCAACAGGAATTTTTGGGTTATGTCAATCCGTTCGCGAATTATGGGAGTTTGAAGCCAAGAAGTGGTTGAGAAGGCCAAAAATTTTTCGCAATTCTGCTGCTCCAAACGCTTAACCAGAATGGCCTAGGGAAAAAATACACCTACCGTTGTTATCGGGCGAGTTTCTACTTTCAGTCGCAACAGGAATTTTTGGGTTAGGTCAATCCGTTCGCAGATATGGGAGTTTGAAACCAAGAAATGGTTGAGAAGACAACAAATTTTTCGCACATCTGCTGCTCCAAACGCTTAACCAGAATGGCCTAGGGAAAAAATACGCCAACCGTTGTAATCGGGCGAGTTTCTACTTTCAGTCGCAACAGGAATTTTTGGGTTATGTCAATCCGTTCGCGAATTATGGGAGTTTGAAGCCAAGAAATGGTTCAGAAGGCAAACAATTTTTCGCAATTCTGCTGCTCCATACGCTTAACCAGAATGGCCTAGGGAAAAAATACACATACGGTTGTAATCGGGCGAGCTTCTACTTTCAGATACCATAGGAATTTTTGGGTTAGGTCAATCCGTTCGCGAGATATGGGAGTTTTAAGCCAAGAAATGGTTGAGAAGGCAAAAAATTTTTCGCACTTCTGCTGCTCCAAACGCTTAACCAGAATGGCCTAGGGAAAAAATACACATACCGTTGTAATCGGGCGAGATTCTACTTTCAGATGCAATAGGAATTTTTGGGTTAGGTCAATCCGTTCGCGAGATATGGGAGTTTGAAGCTAAGAAATGGTTGAGAAGGCAAAAAATTTTTGGTAATTCGGCTGCTCGAAACGCTTAACCAGAATGGCCTAGGGAAAAATACACATACCGTTGTAATCGGGCGAGCTTCTACTTTCAGATGCAATAGGAATTTTTGGGTTAGGTCAATCCGTTCGCGAGATATGGGACTTTGAAGCTAAGAAATAGTTGAGAGGACAACAAATTTTTCGCACTTCTGCTGCTCCAAACGCTTAACCAGAATGGCCTAGGTACAAAAAAATAAACATACCGTTGAAATCGGGGAGTTTCTACTTTCAGTCGCAACAGGAATTTTTGGGTTATGTCAATCCGTTCGCGAATTATGGGAGTTTGAAGCCAAGAAGTGGTTGAGAAGGCCAAAAATTTTTCGCAATTCTGCTGCTCCAAACGCTTAACCAGAATGGCCTAGGGAAAAAATACACCTACCGTTGTAATCGGGCGAGTTTCTACTTTCAGTCGCAACAGGAATTTTTGGGTTAGGTCAATCCGTTCGCAGATATGGGAGTTTGAAACCAAGAAATGGTTGAGAAGACAACAAATTTTTCGCACTTCTGCTGCTCCAAACGCTTAACCAGAATGGCCTAGGGAAAAAATACACCAACCGTTGTAATCGGGCGAGTTTCTACTTTCAGTCGCAACAGGAATTTTTGGGTTATGTCAATCCGTTCGCGAATTATGGGAGTTTGAAGCCAAGAAATGGTTGAGAAGGCAAAAAATTTTTCGCAATTCTGCTGCTCCAAACGCTTAACCAGAATGGCCTAGGGAAAAAATACACATACCGTTGTAATCGGGCGAGTTTCTACTTTCAGACGCAATAGGAATTTTTGGGTTATGTCAATCCGTTCGCGAGATATGGGAGTTTGAAGCCAAGAAATGGTTGAGAAGGGAAAAAATTTTTCGCAATTCTGCTGCTCCAAACGCTTAACCAGAATGGCCTAGGGAAAAAATACACATGCGGTTGTAATCGGGCGAGCTTCTACTTTCAGATGCCATAGGAATTTTTGGGTTAGGTCAATCCGTTCGCGAGATATGGGAGTTTGAAGCCAAGAAATGGTTGAGAAGGCAAAAAATTTTTCGCACTTCTGCTGCTCCAAACGCTTAACCAGAATGGCCTAGGGAAAAAATACACATACCGTTGTAATCGGGCGAGTTTCTACTTTCAGCCGCAACAGGAATTTTTGGGTTATGTCAATCCGTTCGCGAATTATGGGAGTTTGAAGCCAAGAAGTGGTTGAGAAGGCCAAAAATTTTTCGCAATTCTGCTGCTCCAAACGCTTAACCAGAATGGCCTAGGGAAAAAATACACATACCGTTGTAATCGGGCGAGTTTCTACATTCAGTCGCAACAGGAATTTTTGGGTTAGGTCAATCCGTTCGCGAGATATGGGAGTTTGAAGCCAAGAAATGATTGAGAAGGCAAAAAATTCTTCGCAATTCTGCTGCTCCAAACGCTTAACCAGAATGGCCTAGGGAAAAAATACACATACCGCTGTAATCGGGCGAGATTCTACTTTCAGATGCAATAGGAATTTTTGGGTTAGGTCAATCCGTTCGCGAGATATGGGAGTTTGAAGCTAAGAAATGGTTGAGAAGGCAAAAAATTTTTGGTAATTCGGCTGCTCGAAACGCTTAACCAGAATGGCCTACGGAAAAATACAAATACCGTTGTAATCGGGCGAGCTTCTACTTTCAGATGCAATAGGAATTTTTGGGTTAGGTCAATCCGTTCGCGAGATATGGGACTTTGAAGCTAAGAAATAGTTGAGAAGACAACAAATTTTTCGCACTTCTGCTGCTCCAAACGCTTAACCAGAATGGCCTAGGGAAAAAATACACATACCGTTGTAATCGGGCGAGTTTCTTCTTCCAGTCGCAACAGGAATTTTTGGGTTATGTCAATCCGTTCGCGAATTATGGGAGTTTGAAGCCAAGAAGTGGTTGAGAAGACCAAAAATTTTTTGCAATTCTGCTGCTCCAAACGCTTAACCAGAATGGCCTAGGCAAAAAATACACATACCGTTGAAATCGGGCGAGTTTCTACTTTCAGTCGCAACAGGAATTTTTGGGTTATGTCAATCCGTTCGCGAATTATGGGAGTTTGAAGCCAAGAAGTGGTTGAGAAGGCCAAAAATTTTTCGCAATTCTGCTGCTCCAAACGCTTAACCAGAATGGCCTAGGGAAAAAATACACCTACCGTTGTAATCGGGTGAGTTTCTACTTTCAGTCGCAACAGGAATTTTTGGGTTATGTCAATCCGTTCGCGAATTATGGGAGTTTGAAACGAAGAAATGGTTGAGAAGGCAAAAAATTTTTCGCAATTCTGCTGCTCCAAACGCTTAACCAGAATGGCCTAGGGAAAAAATACACATACAGTTGTAATCGGGCGAGCTTCTACTTTCAGATGCAATAGGAATTTTTAGGTAAGGTCAATCCGTTCGCGAGATATGGGAGTTTGAAGCCAAGAAATGGTTGAGAAGGCAAACAATTTTTCGCACTTCGGCTGCTCCAAACGTTTAACCAGAATGGCCTAGGGAAAAAATACACATACCGTTGTAATCGGGCGAGATTCTACTTTCAGATGCAATAGGAATTTTTGGCTTAGGTCAATCCGTTCGCGAGATATGGGAGTTTGGAGCTAAGAAATGGTTGAGAAGACAACAAATTTTTCGCACATCTGCTGCTCCAAACGCTTAACCAGAATGGCCTAGGGAAAAAACACACATACCGTTGTAATCGGGCGAGTTTCTACTTTCAGTCGCAACAGGAATTTTTGGGTTATGTCAATCCGTTCGCGAATTATGGGAGTTTGAAGCCAAGAAGTGGTTGAGAAGACCAAAAATTTTTTGCAATTCTGCTGCTCCAAACGCTTAACCAGAATGGAATAGGCAAAAAATACACATACCGTTGAAATCGGGCGAGTTTCTACTTTCAGTCGCAACAGGAATTTTTGGGTTATGTCAATCCGTTCGCGAATTATGGGAGTTTGAAGCCAAGAAGTGGTTGAGAAGGCCAAAAATTTTTCGCAATTCTGCTGCTCCAAACGCTTAACCAGAATGGCCTAGGGAAAAAATACACCTACCGTTGTAATCGGGCGAGTTTCTACTTTCAGTCGCAACAGGAATTTTTGGGTTATGTCAATCCGTTCGCGAATTATGGGAGTTTGAAGCCAAGAAATGGTTGAGAAGGCAAAAAATTTTTCGCAATTCTGCTGCTCCAAACGCTTAACCAGAATGGCCTAGGGAAAAAATACACATACAGTTGTAATCGGGCGAGCTTCTACTTTCAGATGCAATAGGAATTTTTGGGTAAGGTCAATCCGTTCGCGAGATATGGGAGTTTGAAGCCAAGAAATGGTTGAGAAGGCAAAAAATTTTTCGCACTTCGGCTGCTCCAAACGTTTAACCAGAATGGCCCAGGGAAAAAACACACATACCGTTGTCATCGGGCGAGTTTCTACTTTCAGTCGCAACAGGAATTTTTGGGTTATGTCAATCCGTTCGCGAATTATGGGAGTTTGAAGCGAAGAAGTGGTTGAGAAGACCAACAATTTTTTGCAATTCTGCTGCTCCAAACGCTTAACCAGAATGGCCTAGGCAAAAAATACACATACCGTTGTAATCGGGCGAGTTTCTACATTCAGTCGCAACAGGAATTTTTGGGTTATGTCAATCCGTTCGCGAGATATGGGAGTTTGAAGCCAAGAAATGGTTGAGAAGGCAAAAAATTCTTCGCAATTCTGCTGCTCCAAACGCTTAACCAGAATGGCCTAGGGAAAAAATGCACGTACCGTTGTAATCGGGCGAGTTTCTACTTTCAGACGCAATAGGAATTTTTGGGTTAGGTCAATCCGTTCGCGAGATATGGGAGTTTGAAGCCAAGAAATGGTTGAGAAGGGAAAAAATTTTTCGCACTTCTGCTGCTCCAAACGCTTAACCAGAATGGCCTAGGGAAAAAATGCACGTACCGTTGTAATCGGGCGAGTTTCTACTTTCAGACGCAATAGGAATTTTTGGGTTAGGTCAATCCGTTCGCGAGATATGGGAGTTTGAAGCCAAGAAATGGTTGAGTAGGGAAAAAATTTTTCGCAATTCTGCTGCTCCAAACGCTTAACCAGAATGGCCTAGGGAAAAAATACACATACGGTTGTAATCGGGCGAGCTTCTACTTTCAGATGCCATAGGAATTTTTCGGTTAGGTCAATCCGTTCGCGAGATATGGGAGTTTGAAGCCAAGAAATGGTTGAGAAGGCAAAAAATTTTTGGTAATTCGGCTGCTCGAAACGCTTAACCAGAATGGCCTAGGGAAAAATACACATACCGTTGTAATCGGGCGAGCTTCTACTTTCAGATGCAATAGGAATTTTTAGGTTAGGTCAATCCGTTCGCGAGATATGGGACTTTGAAGCTAAGAAATAGTTGAGAAGACAACAAATTTTTCGCACTTCTGCTGCTCCAAACGCTTAACCAGAATGGCCTAGGGAAAAAATACACATACCGTTGTAATCGGGCGAGTTTCTACTTCCAGTCGCAACAGGAATTTTTGGGTTATGTCAATCCGTTCGCGAATTATGGGAGTTTGAAGCCAAGAAGTGGTTGAGAAGACCAAAAATTTTTTGCAATTCTGCTGCTCCAAACGCTTAACCAGAATGGCCTAGGCAAAAAATACACATACCGTTGAAATCGGGCGAGTTTCTATTTTCAGTCGCAACAGGAATTTTTGGGTTATGTCAATCCGTTCGCGAATTATGGGAGTTTGAAGCCAAGAAGTGGTTGAGAAGGCCAAAAATTTTTCGCAATTCTGCTGCTCCAAACGCTTAACCAGAATGGCCTAGGGAAAAAATACACCTACCGTTGTAATCGGGCGAGTTTCTACTTTCAGTCGCAACAGGAATTTTTGGGTTATGTCAATCCGTTCGCGAATTATGGGAGTTTGAAGCCAAGAAGTGGTTGAGAAGGCCAAAAATTTTTCGCAATTCTGCTGCTCCAAACGCTTAACCAGAATGGCCTAGGGAAAAAATACACCAACCGTTGTAATCGGGCGAGTTTCTACTTTCAGTCGCAACAGGAATTTTTGGGTTAGGTCAATCCGTTCGCAGATATGGGAGTTTGAAACCAAGAAATGGTTGAGAAGACAACAAATTTTTCGCACATCTGCTGCTCCAAACGCTTAACCAGAATGGCCTAGGGAAAAAAAACACATACCGTTGTAATCGGGCGAGTTTCTACTTCCAGTCGCAACAGGAATTTTTGGATTATGTCAATCCGTTCGCGAATTATGGGAGTTTGAAGCCAAGAAGTGGTTGAGAAGGCCAAAAATTTTTCGCAATTCTGCTGCCCCAAACGCTTAACCAGAATGGCCTAGGGAAAAAATACACCAACCGTTGTAATCGGGCGAGTTTCTACTTTCAGTCGCAACAGGAATTTTTGGGTTATGTCAATCCGTTCGCGAATTATGGGAGTTTGAAGCCAAGAAGTGGTTGAGAAGACCAAAAATTTTTTGCAATTCTGCTGCTCCAAACGCTTAACCAGAATGGCCTAGGGAAAAAATACACATACCGTTGTAATCGGGCGAGATTCTACTTTCAGATGCAATAGGAATTTTTGGGTTAGGTCAATCCGTTCGCGAGATATGGGAGTATGAAGCTAAGAAATGGTTGAGAAGGCAAAAAATTTTTGGTAATTCGGCTGCTCGAAACGCTTAACCAGAATGGCCTAGGGAGAAATACACATACCGTTGTAATCGGGCGAGCTTCTACTTTCAGATGCCATAGGAATTTTTCGGTTAGGTCAATCCGTTCGCGAGATATGGGAGTTTGAAGCCAAGAAATGGTTGAGAAGGCAAAAAATTTTTCGCACTTCTGCTGCTCCAACCGCTTAACCAGAAAGGCCTAGGGAAAAAATACACATACCGTTGTAATCGGGCGAGATTCTACTTTCAGATGCAATAGGAATTTTTGGGTTAGGTCAATCCGTTCGCTAGATATGGGAGTTTGAAGCTAAGAAATGGTTGAGAAGGCAAAAAATTTTTGGTAATTCGGCTGCTCGAAACGCTTAACCAGAATGGCCTAGGGAAAAATACACATACCGTTGTAATCGGGCGAGCTTCTACTTTCAGATGCAATAGGAATTTTTAGGTTAGGTCAATCCGTTCGCGAGATATGGGACTTTGAAGCTAAGAAATAGTTGAGAAGACAACAAATTTTTCGCACTTCTGCTGCTCCAAACGCTTAACCAGAATGGCCTAGGGAAAAAATACACATACCGTTGTAATCGGGCGAGTTTCTACTTCCAGTCGCAACAGGAATTTTTGGGTTATGTCAATCCGTTCGCGAATTATGGGAGTTTGAAGCCAAGAAGTGGTTGAGAAGACCAAAAATTTTTTGCAATTCTGCTGCTCCAAACGCTTAACCAGAATGGCCTAGGCAAAAAATACACATACCGTTGAAATCGGGCGAGTTTCTATTTTCAGTCGCAACAGGAATTTTTGGGTTATGTCAATCCGTTCGCGAATTATGGGAGTTTGAAGCCAAGAAGTGGTTGAGAAGGCCAAAAATTTTTCGCAATTCTGCTGCTCCAAACGCTTAACCAGAATGGCCTAGGGAAAAAATACACCTACCGTTGTAATCGGGCGAGTTTCTACTTTCAGTCGCAACAGGAATTTTTGGGTTATGTCAATCCGTTCGCGAATTATGGGAGTTTGAAGCCAAGAAGTGGTTGAGAAGGCCAAAAATTTTTCGCAATTCTGCTGCTCCAAACGCTTAACCAGAATGGCCTAGGGAAAAAATACACCAACCGTTGTAATCGGGCGAGTTTCTACTTTCAGTCGCAACAGGAATTTTTGGGTTAGGTCAATCCGTTCGCAGATATGGGAGTTTGAAACCAAGAAATGGTTGAGAAGACAACAAATTTTTCGCACATCTGCTGCTCCAAACGCTTAACCAGAATGGCCTAGGGAAAAAAAACACATACCGTTGTAATCGGGCGAGTTTCTACTTCCAGTCGCAACAGGAATTTTTGGATTATGTCAATCCGTTCGCGAATTATGGGAGTTTGAAGCCAAGAAGTGGTTGAGAAGGCCAAAAATTTTTCGCAATTCTGCTGCCCCAAACGCTTAACCAGAATGGCCTAGGGAAAAAATACACCAACCGTTGTAATCGGGCGAGTTTCTACTTTCAGTCGCAACAGGAATTTTTGGGTTATGTCAATCCGTTCGCGAATTATGGGAGTTTGAAGCCAAGAAGTGGTTGAGAAGACCAAAAATTTTTTGCAATTCTGCTGCTCCAAACGCTTAACCAGAATGGCCTAGGGAAAAAATACACATACCGTTGTAATCGGGCGAGATTCTACTTTCAGATGCAATAGGAATTTTTGGGTTAGGTCAATCCGTTCGCGAGATATGGGAGTATGAAGCTAAGAAATGGTTGAGAAGGCAAAAAATTTTTGGTAATTCGGCTGCTCGAAACGCTTAACCAGAATGGCCTAGGGAGAAATACACATACCGTTGTAATCGGGCGAGCTTCTACTTTCAGATGCCATAGGAATTTTTCGGTTAGGTCAATCCGTTCGCGAGATATGGGAGTTTGAAGCCAAGAAATGGTTGAGAAGGCAAAAAATTCTTCGCAATTCTGCTGCTCCAAACGCTTAACCAGAGTGGCCTAGGGAAAAAATACACATACCGTTGTAATCGGGCGAGATTCTACTTTCAGATGCAATAGGAATTTTTGGGTTAGGTCAATCCGTTCGCGAGATATGGGAGTATGAAGCTAAGAAATGGTTGAGAAGGCAAAAAATTTTTGGTAATTCGGCTGCTCGAAACGCTTAACCAGAATGGCCTAGGGAGAAATACACATACCGTTGTAATCGGGCGAGCTTCTACTTTCAGATGCAATAGGAATTTTTGGGTTAGGTCAATCCGTTCGCGAGATATGGGAGTTTGAAGCCAAGAAATGGTTGAGAAGGGAAAAAATTTTTCGCACTTCTGCTGCTCCAAACGCTTAACCAGAATGGCCTAGGGAAAAAATGCACGTACCGTTGTAATCGGGCGAGTTTCTACTTTCAGACGCAATACGAATTTTTGGGGTAGGTCAATCCGTTCGCGAGATATGGGAGTTTGAAGCCAAGAAATGGTTGAGAAGGCAAAAAATTTTTCGCACTTCGGCTGCTCCAAACGTTTAACCAGAATGGCCTAGGGAAAAAATACACATACCGTTGTAATCGGGAGAGATTCTACTTTCAGATGCAATAGGAATTTTTGGCATAGGTCAATCCGTTCGCGAGATATGGGAGTTTGAAGCTAAGAAATGGTTGAGAAGACAACAAATTTTTCGCACATCTGCTGCTCCAAACGCTTAACCAGAATGGCCTAGGGAAAAAATACACATACCGTTGTAATCGGGCGAGTTTCTACTTCCAGTCGCAACAGGAATTTTTGGGTTATGTCAATCCGTTCGCGAATTATGGGAGTTTGAAGCCAAGAAGTGGTTGAGAAGACCAAAAATTTTTTGCAATTCTGCTGCTCCAAACGCTTAACCAGAATGGCCTAGGCAAAAAATACACATACCGTTGTAATCGGGCGAGTTTCTACATTCAGTCGCAACAGGAATTTTTGGGTTATGTCAATCCGTTCGCGAGATATGGGAGTTTGAAGCCAAGAAATGGTTGAGAAGGCAAAAAATTCTTCGCAATTCTGCTGCTCCAAACGCTTAACCCGAATGGCCTAGGGAAAAAATGCACGTACCGTTGTAATCGGGCGAGTTTCTACTTTCAGACGCAATAGGAATTTTTGGGTTAGGTCAATCCGTTCGCGAGATATGGGAGTTTGAAGCCAAGAAATGGTTGAGAAGGGAAAAATTTTTTCGCACTTCTGCTGCTCCAAACGCTTAACCAGAATGGCCTAGGGAAAAAATGCACGTACCGTTGTAATCGGGCGAGTTTCTACTTTCAGACGCAATACGAATTTTTGGGGTAGGTCAATCCGTTCGCGAGATATGGGAGTTTGAAGCCAAGAAATGGTTGAGTAGGGAAAAAATTTTTCGCAATTCTGCTGCTCCAAACGCTTAACCAGAATGGCCTAGGGAAAAAATACACATACGGTTGTAATCGGGCGAGCTTCTACTTTCAGATGCCATAGGAATTTTTGGGTTAGGTCAATCCGTTCGCGAGATATGGGAGTTTGAAGCCAAGAAATGGTTGAGAAGGCAAAAAATTTTTCGCACTTCTGCTGCTCCAAACGCTTAACCAGAATGGCCTAGGGAAAAAATACACATACCGTTGTAATCGGGCGAGATTCTACTTTCAGATGCAATAGGAATTTTTGGGTTAGATCAATCCGTTCGCGAGATATGGGAGTTTGAAGCTAAGAAATGGTTGAGAAGGCAAAAAATTTTTGGTAATTCGGCTGCTCGAAACGCTTAACCAGAATGACCTAGGGAAAAATACACATACCGTTGTAATCGGGCGAGCTTCTACTTTCAGATGCAATAGGAATTTTTGGGTTAGGTCAATCCGTTCGCGAGATATGGGACTTTGAAGCTAAGAAATAGTTGAGAAGACAACAAATTTTTCGCACTTCTGCTGCTCCAAACGCTTAACCAGAATGGCCTAGGGAAAAAATACACATACCGTTGAAATCGGGCGAGTTTCTACTTTCAGTCGCAACAGGAATTTTTGGGTTATGTCAATCCGTTCGCGAATTATGGGAGTTTGAAGCCAAGAAGTGGTTGAGAAGGCCAAAAATTTTTCGCAATTCTGCTGCTCCAAACGCTTAACCAGAATGGCCTAGGGAAAAAATACACCTACCGTTGTTATCGGGCGAGTTTCTACTTTCAGTCGCAACAGGAATTTTTGGGTTAGGTCAATCCGTTCGCAGATATGGGAGTTTGAAACCAAGAAATGGTTGAGAAGACAACAAATTTTTCGCACATCTGCTGCTCCAAACGCTTAACCAGAATGGCCTAGGGAAAAAATACGCCAACCGTTGTAATCGGGCGAGCTTCTACTTTCAGTCGCAACAGGAATTTTTGGGTTATGTCAATCCGTTCGCGAATTATGGGAGTTTGAAGCCAAGAAATGGTTCAGAAGGCAAAAAATTTTTCGCAATTCTGCTGCTCCATACGCTTAACCAGAATGGCCTAGGGAAAAAATACACATACGGTTGTAATCGGGCGAGCTTCTACTTTCAGATACCATAGGAATTTTTGGGTTAGGTCAATCCGTTCGCGAGATATGGGAGTTTTAAGCCAAGAAATGGTTGAGAAGGCAAAAAATTTTTCGCACTTCTGCTGCTCCAAACGCTTAACCAGAATGGCCTAGGGAAAAAATACACATACCGTTGTAATCGGGCGAGATTCTACTTTCAGATGCAATAGGAATTTTTGGGTTAGGTCAATCCGTTCGCGAGATATGGGAGTTTGAAGCTAAGAAATGGTTGAGAAGGCAAAAAATTTTTGGTAATTCGGCTGCTCGAAACGCTTAACCAGAATGGCCTAGGGAAAAATACACATACCGTTGTAATCGGGCGAGCTTCTACTTTCAGATGCAATAGGAATTTTTGGGTTAGGTCAATCCGTTCGCGAGATATGGGACTTTGAAGCTAAGAAATAGTTGAGAAGACAACAAATTCTTCGCACTTCTGCTGCTCCAAACGCTTAACCAGAATGGCCTAGGTACAAAAAAATAAACATACCGTTGAAATCGGGGAGTTTCTACTTTCAGTCGCAACAGGAATTTTTGGGTTATGTCAATCCGTTCGCGAATTATGGGAGTTTGAAGCCAAGAAGTGGTTGAGAAGGCCAAAAATTTTTCGCAATTCTGCTGCTCCAAACGCTTAACCAGAATGGCCTAGGGAAAAAATACACCTACCGTTGTAATCGGGCGAGTTTCTACTTTCAGTCGCAACAGGAATTTTTGGGTTAGGTCAATCCGTTCGCAGATATGGGAGTTTGAAACCAAGAAATGGTTGAGAAGACAACAAATTTTTCGCACTTCTGCTGCTCCAAACGCTTAACCAGAATGGCCTAGGGAAAAAATACACCAACCGTTGTAATCGGGCGAGTTTCTACTTTCAGTCGCAACAGGAATTTTTGGGTTATGTCAATCCGTTCGCGAATTATGGGAGTTTGAAGCCAAGAAATGGTTGAGAAGGCAAAAAATTTTTCGCAATTCTGCTGCTCCAAACGCTTAACCAGAATGGCCTAGGGAAAAAATACACATACCGTTGTAATCGGGCGAGTTTCTACTTTCAGACGCAATAGGAATTTTTGGGTTATGTCAATCCGTTCGCGAGATATGGGAGTTTGAAGCCAAGAAATGGTTGAGAAGGGAAAAATTTTTCGCAATTCTGCTGCTCCAAACGCTTAACCAGAATGGCCTAGGGAAAAAATACACATGCGGTTGTAATCGGGCGAGCTTCTACTTTCAGATGCCATAGGAATTTTTGGGTTAGGTCAATCCGTTCGCGAGATATGGGAGTTTGAAGCCAAGAAATGGTTGAGAAGGCAAAAAATTTTTCGCACTTCTGCTGCTCCAAACGCTTAACCAGAATGGCCTAGGGAAAAAATACACATACCGTTGTAATCGGGCGAGTTTCTACTTTCAGCCGCAACAGGAATTTTTGGGTTATGTCAATCCGTTCGCGAATTATGGGAGTTTGAAGCCAAGAAGTGGTTGAGAAGGCCAAAAATTTTTCGCAATTCTGCTGCTCCAAACGCTTAACCAGAATGGCCTAGGGAAAAAATACACATACCGTTGTAATCGGGCGAGTTTCTACATTCAGTCGCAACAGGAATTTTTGGGTTAGGTCAATCCGTTCGCGAGATATGGGAGTTTGAAGCCAAGAAATGATTGAGAAGGCAAAAAATTCTTCGCAATTCTGCTGCTCCAAACGCTTAACCAGAATGGCCTAGGGAAAAAATACACGTACCGTTGTAATCGGGCGAGTTTCTACTTTCAGATGCCATAGGAATTTTTGTGTTAGGTCAATCCGTTCGCGAGATATGGGAGTTTAAAGCCAAGAAATGCTTGAGAAGGCATAAAATTTTTCGCAATGCTGCTGCTCCAAACGCTTAACCAGAATGGCCTAGGGAAAAATACACATACCGTTGTAATCGGGCGAGATTCTACTTTCAGATGCAATAGGAATTTTTTGGTTAGGTCAATCCGTTCGCGAGATATGGGAGATTGAAGCTAAGAAATGGTTGAGAAGGCAAAAAATTTTTGGCAATTCGGCTGCTCGAAACGCTTAACCAGAATGGCCTAGGGAAAAAATACACATACCGTTGTAATCGGGCGAGCTTCTACTTTCAGACGCAATAGGAAATTTTGGGTTAGGTCAATCCGTTCGCGAGATATGGGAGTTTGAAGCCAAGAAATGGTTGAGAAGGCAAAAAATTCTTCGCAATTCTGCTGCTCCAAACGCTTAACCAGAATGGCCTAGGGAAAAAATACACGTACCGTTGTAATCGGGCGAGTTTCTACTTTCAGACGCAATAGGTATTTTTGGGTTAGGTCAATCCGTTCGCGAGATATGGGAGTTTGAATCCAAGAAATGATTGAGAAGGCAAAAAATTCTTCGCAATTCTGCTGCTCCAAACGCTTAACCAGAATGGCCTAGGGAAAAAATACACGTACCGTTGTAATCGGGCGAGTTTCTACTTTCACACGCAACAGGAGTTTTTGGGTTAGGTCAATCCGTTCGCGAGATATGGGAGTTTAAAGCCAAGAAATGCTTGAGAAGGCATAAAATTTTTCGCAATGCTGCTGCTCCATACGCTTAACCAGAATGGCCTGGGGAAAAAATACACGTACCGTTGTAATCGGGCGAGTTTCTACTTTCAGACGCAATAGGAATTTTTGGGTTAGGTCAATCCGTTCGCGAGATATGGGAGTTTGAAGCCAAGAAATGATTGAGAAGGCAAAAAATTCTTCGCAATTCTGCTGCTCCAAACGCTTAACCAGAATGGCCTAGGGAAAAAATACACGTACCGTTGTAATCGGGCGAGTTTCTACTTTCACACGCAACAGGAATTTTTGGGTTAGGTCAATCCGTTCGCGAGATATGGGAGTTTAAAGCCAAGAAATGCTTGAGAAGGCATAAAATTTTTCGCAATGCTGCTGCTCCAAACGCTTAACCAGAATGGCCTAGGGAAAAAATACACATACCGTTGTAATCGGGCGAGCTTCTACTTTCAGACGCAATAGGAATTTTTGGGTTAGGTCAATCCGTTCGCGAGATATGGGAGTTTGAATCCAAGAAATGGTTGAGAAGGCATAAAATTTTTCGCAATTCGGCTGCTCGAAACGCTTAACCAGAATGGCCTAGGGAAAAATACACATACCGTTGTAATCGGGCGAGATTCTACTTTCAGATGCAATAGGAATTTTTTGGTTAGGTCAATCCGTTCGCGAGATATGGGAGATTGAAGCTAAGAAATGGTTGAGAAGGCAAAAAATTTTTGGCAATTCGGCTGCTCGAAACGCTTAACCAGAATGGCCTAGGGAAAAAATACACATACCGTTGTAATCGGGCGAGCTTCTACTTTCAGACGCAATAGGAAATTTTGGGTTAGGTCAATCCGTTCGCGAGATATGGGAGTTTGAAGCCAAGAAATGGTTGAGAAGGCAAAAAATTCTTCGCAATTCTGCTGCTCCAAACGCTTAACCAGAATGGCCTAGGGAAAAAATACACGTACCGTTGTAATCGGGCGAGTTTCTACTTTCAGACGCAATAGGTATTTTTGGGTTAGGTCAATCCGTTCGCGAGATATGGGAGTTTGAATCCAAGAAATGATTGAGAAGGCAAAAAATTCTTCGCAATTCTGCTGCTCCAAACGCTTAACCAGAATGGCCTAGGGAAAAAATACACGTACCGTTGTAATCGGGCGAGTTTCTACTTTCACACGCAACAGGAGTTTTTGGGTTAGGTCAATCCGTTCGCGAGATATGGGAGTTTAAAGCCAAGAAATGCTTGAGAAGGCATAAAATTTTTCGCAATGCTGCTGCTCCAAACGCTTAACCAGAATGGCCTGGGGAAAAAATACACGTACCGTTGTAATCGGGCGAGTTTCTACTTTCAGACGCAATAGGAATTTTTGGGTTATGTCAATCCGTTCGCGAATTATGGGAGTTTGAAGCCAAGAAGTGGTTGAGAAGGCCAAAAATTTTTCGCAATTCTGCTGCTCCAAACGCTTAACCAGAATGGCCTAGGGAAAAAATACACATACCGTTGTAATCGGGCGAGTTTCTACATTCAGTCGCAACAGGAATTTTTGGGTTAGGTCAATCCGTTCGCGAGATATGGGAGTTTGAAGCCAAGAAATGATTGAGAAGGCTAAAAATTCTTCGCAATTCTGCTGCTCCAAACGCTTAACCAGAATGGCCTAGGGAAAAAATACACGTACCGTTGTAATCGGGCGAGTTTCTACTTTCAAATGCCATAGGAATTTTTGTGTTAGGTCAATCCGTTCGCGAGATATGGGAGTTTAAAGCCAAGAAATGCTTGAGAAGGCATAAAATTTTTCGCAATGCTGCTGCTCCAAACGCTTAACCAGAATGGCCTAGGGAAAAATACACATACCGTTGTAATCGGGCGAGATTCTACTTTCAGATGCAATAGGAATTTTTTGGTTAGGTCAATCCGTTCGCGAGATATGGGAGATTGAAGCTAAGAAATGGTTGAGAAGGCAAAAAATTTTTGGCAATTCGGCTGCTCGAAACGCTTAACCAGAATGGCCTAGGGAAAAAATACACATACCGTTGTAATCGGGCGAGCTTCTACTTTCAGACGCAATAGGAAATTTTGGGTTAGGTCAATCCGTTCGCGAGATATGGGAGTTTGAAGCCAAGAAATGGTTGAGAAGGCAAAAAATTCTTCGCAATTCTGCTGCTCCAAACGCTTAACCAGAATGGCCTAGGGAAAAAATACACGTACCGTTGTAATCTGGCGAGTTTCTACTTTCAGACGCAATAGGTATTTTTGGGTTAGGTCAATCCGTTCGCGAGATATGGGAGTTTGAATCCAAGAAATGATTGAGGAGGCAAAAAATTCTTCGCAATTCTGCTGCTCCAAACGCTTAACCAGAATGGCCTAGGGAAAAAATACACGTACCGTTGTAATCGGGCGAGTTTCTACTTTCACACGCAACAGGAGTTTTTGGGTTAGGTCAATCCGTTCGCGAGATATGGGAGTTTAAAGCCAAGAAATGCTTGAGAAGGCATAAAATTTTTCGCAATGCTGCTGCTCCAAACGCTTAACCAGAATGGCCTGGGGAAAAAATACACGTACCGTTGTAATCGGGCGAGTTTCTACTTTCAGACGCAATAGGAATTTTTGGGTTAGGTCAATCCGTTCGCGAGATATGGGAGTTTGAAGCCAAGAAATGATTGAGAAGGCAAAAAATTCTTCGCAATTCTGCTGCTCCAAACGCTTAACCAGAATGGCCTAGGGAAAAAATACACGTACCGTTGTAATCGGGCGAGTTTCTACTTTCACACGCAACAGGAATTTTTGGGTTAGGTCAATCCGTTCGCGAGATATGGGAGTTTAAAACCAAGAAATGCTTGAGAAGGCATAAAATTTTTCGCAATGCTGCTGCTCCAAACGCTTAACCAGAATGGCCTAGGGAAAAAATACACATACCGTTGTAATCGGGCGAGCTTCTACTTTCAGACGCAATAGGAATTTTTGGGTTAGGTCAATCCGTTCGCGAGATATGGGAGTTTGAATCCAAGAAATGGTTGAGAAGGCATAAAATTTTTCGCAATTCGGCTGCTCGAAACGCTTAACCAGAATGGCCTAGGGAAAAAATACACATACCGTTGTAATCGGGCGAGCTTCTACTTTCAGACGCAATAGGAAATTTTGGGTTAGGTCAATCCGTTCGCGAGATATGGGAGTTTGAAGCCAAGAAATGGTTGAGAAGGCAAAAAATTCTTCGCAATTCTGCTGTTCCAAACGCTTAACCAGAATGGCCTAGGGAAAAAATACACATACCGTTGTAATCGGGCGAGTTTCTACTTTCACACGCAACAGGAATTTTTGGGTTAGGTCAATCCGTTCGCGAGATATGGGAGTTTAAAGCCAAGAAATGGTTGAGAAGGCATAAAATTTTTCGCAATGCTGCTGCTCCAAACGCTTAACCAGAATGGCCTAGGGAAAAATACACATACCGTTGTAATCGGGCGAGATTCTACTTTCAGATACAATAGGAATTTTTGGGTTAGGTCAATCCGTTCGCGAGATATGGGAGTTTGAAGCTAAGAAATGGTTGAGAAGGCAAAAAATTTTCGGCAATTCGGCTGCTCGAAACGCTTAACCAGTATGGCCTAGGGAAAAAATACACATACCGTTGTAATCGGGCGAGTTTCTGCTTTCAGACGCAATAGGAATTTTTGGGTTAGGTCAATCCGTTCGCGAGATATGGGAGTTTGAAGCCAAGAAATGATTGAGAAGGCAAAAAATTCTTCGCAATTCTGCTGCTCCAAACGATTAACCAGAATGGCCTAGGGAAAAAATACACGTACCGTTGTAATCGGGCGAGTTTCTACTTTCACACGCAACAGGAATTTTTGTGTTAGGTCAATCCGTTCGCGAGATATGGGAGTTTAAAGCCAAGAAATGCTTGAGAAGGCATAAAATTTTTCGCAATGCTGCTGCTCCAAACGCTTAACCAGAATGGCCTAGGGAAAAATACACATACCGTTGTAATCGGGCGAGATTCTACTTTCAGATGCAATAGGAATTTTTGGGTTAGGTCAATCCGTTCGCGAGATATGGGAGTTTGAAGCTAAGAAATGGTTGAGAAGGCAAAAAATTTTTGGCAATTCGGCTGCTCGAAACGCTTAACCAGAATGGCCTAGGGAAAAAATACACATACCGTTGTAATCGGGCGAGTTTCTACTTTCAGTCGCAACAGGAATTTTTGGGTTATGTCAATCCGTTCGCGAATTATGGGAGTTTGAAGCCAAGAAATGGTTGAGAAGGCAAAAAATTCTTCGCAATTCTGCTGCTCCAAACGCTTAACCAGAATGGCCTAGGGAAAAAATACTCATACCGTTGTAATTGGGCGAGTTTCTACTTTCAGTCGCAACAGGAATTTTTGGGTTATGTCAATCCTTTCGCGAGATATGGGAGTTTAAAGCCAAGAAATGCTTGAGAAGGCATAAAATTTTTCGCAATGCTGCTGCTCCAAACGCTTAACCAGAATTGCCTAGGGAAAAAATACACATACCGTTGTAAACGGGCGAGCTTCTACTTTCAGACGCAATAGGAATTTTTGGGTTAGGTCAATCCGTTCGCGAGATATGGAATTTGAAGCTAACAAATGGTTGAGAAGACAACAAATTTGTCGCACATCTGCTGCTCCAAACGCTTAACCAGAATGGCCTAGGGAAAAAATACACATACCGTTGTAATCGGGTGAGTTTCTACTTTCAGTCGCAACAGGAATTTTTGGGTTATGTCAATCCGTTCGCGAATTATGGGAGTTTGAAGCCAAGAAGTGGTTGAGAAGGCCAAAAATTTTTCGCAATTCTGCTGCTCCAAACGCTTAACCAGAATGGCCTAGGGAAAAAATACACATACCGTTGCAATCGGGCGAGTTTCTACATTCAGTCGCAACAGGAATTTTTGGGTTATGTCAATCCGTTCGCAAGATATGGGAGTTTGAAGCCAAGAAATGGTTGAGAAGGCAAAAAATTCTTCGCAATTCTGCTGCTCCAAACGCTTAACCAGAATGGCCTAGGGAAAAAATACACATACCGTTGTAATCGGGCGAGCTTCTACTTTCAGATGCAATAGGAATTTTTGGGTTAGGTCAATCCGTTCGCTAGATATGGGACTTTGAAGCTAAGAAATAGTTGAGAAGACATCAAATTTTTCGCACTTCTGCTGCTCCAAACGCTTAAACAGAATGGCCTAGGGAAAAAATACACATACCGTTGTAATCGGGCGAGTTTCTACTTTCAGTCGCAACAGGAATTTTTGGGTTATGTCAATCCGTTCGCGAATTATGGGAGTTTGAAGCCAAGAAATGGTTGAGAAGGCAAAAAATTTTTCGCAATTCTGCTGCTCCAAACGCTTAACCAGAAAGGCCTGGGGAAAAAATACACATACCCTTGTAATCGGGCGAGTTTCTACTTTCAGACGCAATAGGAATTTTTGGGTTAGTTCAATCCGTTCGCGAGATATGGGAGTTTGAAGCCAAGAAATGGTTGAGAAGGCAAAAAATTCTTCGCAATTCTGCTGCTCCAAACGCTTAACCAGAATGGCCTAGGGAAAAAATACTCATACCGTTGTAATTGGGCGAGTTTCTACTTTCAGTCGCAACAGGAATTTTTGGGTTATGTCAATCCTTTCGCGAGATATGGGAGTTTAAAGCCAAGAAATGGTTGAGAAGGCATAAAATTTTTCGCAATGCTGCTGCTCCAAACGCTTAACCAGAATGGCCTAGGGAAAAATACACATACCGTTGTAATCGGGCGAGATTCTACTTTCAGATACAATAGGAATTTTTGGGTTAGGTCAATCCGTTCGCGAGATATGGGAGTTTGAAGCTAAGAAATGGTTGAGAAGGCAAAAAATTTTCGGCAATTCGGCTGCTCGAAACGCTTAACCAGTATGGCCTAGGGAAAAAATACACATACCGTTGTAATCGGGCGAGTTTCTGCTTTCAGACGCAATAGGAATTTTTGGGTTAGGTCAATCCGTTCGCGAGATATGGGAGTTTGAAGCCAAGAAATGATTGAGAAGGCAAAAAATTCTTCGCAATTCTGCTGCTCCAAACGCTTAACCAGAATGGCCTAGGGAAAAAATACACGTACCGTTGTAATCGGGCGAGTTTCTACTTTCACACGCAACAGGAATTTTTGTGTTAGGTCAATCCGTTCGCGAGATATGGGAGTTTAAAGCCAAGAAATGCTTGAGAAGGCATAAAATTTTTCGCAATGCTGCTGCTCCAAACGCTTAACCAGAATGGCCTAGGGAAAAATACACATACCGTTGTAATCGGGCGAGATTCTACTTTCAGATGCAATAGGAATTTTTGGGTTAGGTCAATCCGTTCGCGAGATATGGGAGTTTGAAGCTAAGAAATGGTTGAGAAGGCAAAAAATTTTTGGCAATTCGGCTGCTCGAAACGCTTAACCAGAATGGCCTAGGGAAAAAATACACATACCGTTGTAATCGGGCGAGTTTCTACTTTCAGTCGCAACAGGAATTTTTGGGTTATGTCAATCCGTTCGCGAATTATGGGAGTTTGAAGCCAAGAAATGGTTGAGAAGGCAAAAAATTCTTCGCAATTCTGCTGCTCCAAACGCTTAACCAGAATGGCCTAGGGAAAAAATACTCATACCGTTGTAATTGGGCGAGTTTCTACTTTCAGTCGCAACAGGAATTTTTGGGTTATGTCAATCCTTTCGCGAGATATGGGAGTTTAAAGCCAAGAAATGCTTGAGAAGGCATAAAATTTTTCGCAATGCTGCTGCTCCAAACGCTTAACCAGAATTGCCTAGGGAAAAAATACACATACCGTTGTAAACGGGCGAGCTTCTACTTTCAGACGCAATAGGAATTTTTGGGTTAGGTCAATCCGTTCGCGAGATATGGAATTTGAAGCTAACAAATGGTTGAGAAGACAACAAATTTGTCGCACATCTGCTGCTCCAAACGCTTAACCAGAATGGCCTAGGGAAAAAATACACATACCGTTGTAATCGGGTGAGTTTCTACTTTCAGTCGCAACAGGAATTTTTGGGTTATGTCAATCCGTTCGCGAATTATGGGAGTTTGAAGCCAAGAAGTGGTTGAGAAGGCCAAAAATTTTTCGCAATTCTGCTGCTCCAAACGCTTAACCAGAATGGCCTAGGGAAAAAATACACATACCGTTGCAATCGGGCGAGTTTCTACATTCAGTCGCAACAGGAATTTTTGGGTTATGTCAATCCGTTCGCAAGATATGGGAGTTTGAAGCCAAGAAATGGTTGAGAAGGCAAAAAATTCTTCGCAATTCTGCTGCTCCAAACGCTTAACCAGAATGGCCTAGGGAAAAAATACACATACCGTTGTAATCGGGCGAGCTTCTACTTTCAGATGCAATAGGAATTTTTGGGTTAGGTCAATCCGTTCGCTAGATATGGGACTTTGAAGCTAAGAAATAGTTGAGAAGACATCAAATTTTTCGCACTTCTGCTGCTCCAAACGCTTAAACAGAATGGCCTAGGGAAAAAATACACATACCGTTGTAATCGGGCGAGTTTCTACTTTCAGTCGCAACAGGAATTTTTGGGTTATGTCAATCCGTTCGCGAATTATGGGAGTTTGAAGCCAAGAAATGGTTGAGAAGGCAAAAAATTTTTCGCAATTCTGCTGCTCCAATCGCTTAACCAGAATGGCCTGGGGAAAAAATACACATACCCTTGTAATCGGGCGAGTTTCTACTTTCAGACGCAATAGGAATTTTTGGGTTAGTTCAATCCGTTCGCGAGATATGGGAGTTTGAAGCCAAGAAATGGTTGAGAAGGCAAAAAATTCTTCGCAATTCTGCTGCTCCAAACGCTTAACCAGAATGGCCTAGGGAAAAAATACTCATACCGTTGTAATTGGGCGAGTTTCTACTTTCAGTCGCAACAGGAATTTTTGGGTTATGTCAATCCTTTCTCGAGATATGGGAGTTTAAAGCCAAGAAATGGTTGAGAAGGCATAAAATTTTTCGCAATGCTGCTGCTCCAAACGCTTAACCAGAATGGCCTAGGGAAAAATACACATACCGTTGTAATCGGGCGAGATTCTACTTTCAGATACAATAGGAATTTTTGGGTTAGGTCAATCCGTTCGCGAGATATGGGAGTTTGAAGCTAAGAAATGGTTGAGAAGGCAAAAAATTTTCGGCAATTCGGCTGCTCGAAACGCTTAACCAGTATGGCCTAGGGAAAAAATACACATACCGTTGTAATCGGGCGAGTTTCTGCTTTCAGACGCAATAGGAATTTTTGGGTTAGGTCAATCCGTTCGCGAGATATGGGAGTTTGAAGCCAAGAAATGATTGAGAAGGCAAAAAATTCTTCGCAATTCTGCTGCTCCAAACGCTTAACCAGAATGGCCTAGGGAAAAAATACACGTACCGTTGTAATCGGGCGAGTTTCTACTTTCACACGCAACAGGAATTTTTGTGTTAGGTCAATCCGTTCGCGAGATATGGGAGTTTAAAGCCAAGAAATGCTTGAGAAGGCATAAAATTTTTCGCAATGCTGCTGCTCCAAACGCTTAACCAGAATGGCCTAGGGAAAAATACACATACCGTTGTAATCGGGCGAGATTCTACTTTCAGATGCAATAGGAATTTTTGGGTTAGGTCAATCCGTTCGCGAGATATGGGAGTTTGAAGCTAAGAAATGGTTGAGAAGGCAAAAAATTTTTGGCAATTCGGCTGCTCGAAACGCTTAACCAGAATGGCCTAGGGAAAAAATACACATACCGTTGTAATCGGGCGAGTTTCTACTTTCAGTCGCAACAGGAATTTTTGGGTTATGTCAATCCGTTCGCGAATTATGGGAGTTTGAAGCCAAGAAATGGTTGAGAAGGCAAAAAATTCTTCGCAATTCTGCTGCTCCAAACGCTTAACCAGAATGGCCTAGGGAAAAAATACTCATACCGTTGTAATTGGGCGAGTTTCTACTTTCAGTCGCAACAGGAATTTTTGGGTTATGTCAATCCTTTCGCGAGATATGGGAGTTTAAAGCCAAGAAATGCTTGAGAAGGCATAAAATTTTTCGCAATGCTGCTGCTCCAAACGCTTAACCAGAATTGCCTAGGGAAAAAATACACATACCGTTGTAAACGGGCGAGCTTCTACTTTCAGACGCAATAGGAATTTTTGGGTTAGGTCAATCCGTTCGCGAGATATGGAATTTGAAGCTAACAAATGGTTGAGAAGACAACAAATTTGTCGCACATCTGCTGCTCCAAACGCTTAACCAGAATGGCCTAGGGAAAAAATACACATACCGTTGTAATCGGGTGAGTTTCTACTTTCAGTCGCAACAGGAATTTTTGGGTTATGTCAATCCGTTCGCGAATTATGGGAGTTTGAAGCCAAGAAGTGGTTGAGAAGGCCAAAAATTTTTCGCAATTCTGCTGCTCCAAACGCTTAACCAGAATGGCCTAGGGAAAAAATACACATACCGTTGCAATCGGGCGAGTTTCTACATTCAGTCGCAACAGGAATTTTTGGGTTATGTCAATCCGTTCGCAAGATATGGGAGTTTGAAGCCAAGAAATGGTTGAGAAGGCAAAAAATTCTTCGCAATTCTGCTGCTCCAAACGCTTAACCAGAATGGCCTAGGGAAAAAATACACATACCGTTGTAATCGGGCGAGCTTCTACTTTCAGATGCAATAGGAATTTTTGGGTTAGGTCAATCCGTTCGCTAGATATGGGACTTTGAAGCTAAGAAATAGTTGAGAAGACATCAAATTTTTCGCACTTCTGCTGCTCCAAACGCTTAAACAGAATGGCCTAGGGAAAAAATACACATACCGTTGTAATCGGGCGAGTTTCTACTTTCAGTCGCAACAGGAATTTTTGGGTTATGTCAATCCGTTCGCGAATTATGGGAGTTTGAAGCCAAGAAATGGTTGAGAAGGCAAAAAATTTTTCGCAATTCTGCTGCTCCAAACGCTTAACCAGAATGTCCTGGGGAAAAAATACACATACCCTTGTAATCGGGCGAGTTTCTACTTTCAGACGCAATAGGAATTTTTGGGTTAGGTCACTCCGTTCGCGAGATATGGGAGTTTGATGCCAAGAAATGGTTGAGAAGGGAAAAAATTTTTCGCAATTCTGCTGCTCCAATCGCTTAACCAGAATGGCCTAGCGAAAAAATACTCATACCGTTGTAATCGGACGAGCTTCTACTTTCAGATGCAATAGGAATTTTTGGGTTAGGTCAATCCGTTCGCGAGATATGGGAGTTTGAAGCCAAGAAATGGTTGAGAAGGCAAAAAATTTTTCACACTTCTGCTGCTCCAAACGCTTAACCAGAATGGCCTAGGGAAAAAATACACATACCGTTGTAATCGGGCGAGATTCTACTTTCAGATGCAATAGGAATTTTTGGGTTAGGTCAATCCGTTCGCGAGATATGGGAGTTTGAAACTAAGAAATGTGTGAGAAGACAACAAATTTTTCGCACATCTGCTGCTCCAAACGCTTAACCAGAATGGCCTAGGGAAAAAATACACATACCGTTGTAATCGGGCGAGTTTCTACTTTCAGTCGCAACAGGAATTTTTGGGTTATGTCAATCCGTTCGCGAATTATGGGAGTTTGAAGCAAAGAAATGGTTGAGAAGGCAAAAAATTTTTCGCAATTCTGCTGCTCCAAACGCTTAACCAGAATGGCCTAGGGAAAAAATACACATACCGTTGTAATCGGGCGAGCTTCTACTTTCAGATGCAATAGGAATTTTTGGGTTAGGTCAATCCGTTCGCGAGATATGGGACTTTGAAGCTAAGAAATAGTTGAGAAGACAACAAATTTTTCGCAGTTCTGCTGCTCCAAACGCTTAACCAGAATGGCCTAGGGAAAAAATACACATACCGTTGTAATCGGGCGAGTTTCTACTTTCAGTCGCAACAGGAATTTTTGGGTTATGTCAATCCGTTCGCGAATTATGGGAGTTTGAAGCCAAGAAATGGTTGAGAAGGCAAAAAATTTTTCGCAATTCTGCTGCTCCAAACGCTCAACCAGAATGGCCTGGGGAAAAAATACACATACCGTTGTAATCGGGCGAGTTTCTACTTTCAGACGCAATAGGAATTTTTGGGTTAGGTCACTCCGTTCGCGAGATATGGGAGTTTGATGCCAAGAAATGGTTGAGAAGGGAAAAAATTTTTCGCAATTCTGCTCCTCCAATCGCTTAACCAGAATGGCCTAGGGAAAAAATACTCATACCGTTGTAATCGGACGAGCTTCTACTTTCAGATGCAATAGGAATTTTTGGGTTAGGTCAATCCGTTCGCGAGATATGGGAGTTTGAAGCCAAGAAATGGTTGAGAAGGCAAAAAATTTTTCACACTTCTGCTGCTCCAAACGCTTAACCAGAATGGCCTAGGGAAAAAATACACATACCGTTGTAATCGGGCGAGATTCTACTTTCAGATGCAATAGGAATTTTTGGGTTAGGTCAATCCGTTCGCGAGATATGGGAGTTTGAAACTAAGAAATGTGTGAGAAGACAACAAATTTTTCGCACATCTGCTGCTCCAAACGCTTAACCAGAATGGCCTAGGGAAAAAATACACGTACCGTTGTAAGCGGGCGAGTTTCTACTTTCACACGCAACAGGAATTTTTGGGTTAGGTCAATCCGTTCGCGAGATATGGGAGTTTAAAGCCAAGAAATGGTTGAGAGGGCATAAAATTTTTCGCAATGCTGCTGCTCCAAACGCTTAACCAGAATGGCCTAGAGAAAAATACACATGCCGCTGTAGTCGGGCGAGTTTCTACTTTCAGATGCAATAGGAATTTTTGGGTTAGGTGAATCCGTACGCGAGATATGGGAGTTTGAAGCCAAGAAACGGTTGAGAAGGGAAAAAATTTTTCGCAATTCTGCTGCTCCAAACGCTTAACCAGAATGGCCTAGGGAAAAAATACACATACCGTTGTAATCGGGCGAGCTTCTACTTTCAGATGCAATAGGAATTTTTGGGTTCGGTCAATCCGTTCGCGAGATATGGGAGTTTGAAGCCAAGAAATGGTTGAGAAGGCAAAAAATTTTTCGCACTTCTGCTGCTCCAAACGCTTAACCAGAATGGCCTAGGGAAAAAATACACATACCGTTGTAATCGGGCGAGTTTCTAGTTTCAGACGCAATAGGAATTTTTGGGTTAGGTCAATCCGTTCGCGAGATATGGGAGTTTGAAGCCAAGAAATGGTTGAGAAGGCAAAAAATTCTTCGCAATTCTGCTGCTCCAAACGCTTAACCAGAATGGCCTAGGGAAAAAATACACGTACCGTTGTAATCGGGCGAGTTTCTACTTTCACACGCAACAGGAATTTTTGGGTTAGGTCAATCCGTTCGCGAGATATGGGAGTTTAAAGCCAAGAAATGCTTGAGAAGGCATAAAATTTTTCGCAATGCTGCTGCTCCAAACGCTTAACCAGAATGGCCTAGGGAAAAATACACATACCGTTGTAATCGGGCGAGATTCTACTTTCAGATGCAATAGGAATTTTTGTGTTAGGTCAATCCGTTCGCGAGATATGGGAGTTTGAAGCTAAGAAATGGTTGAGAGGGCAAAAAATTTTTGGCAATTCGGCTGCTCGAAACGCTTAACCAGAATGGCCTAGGGAAAAAATACACATACCGTTGTAATCGGGCGAGCTTCTACTTTCAGACGCAATAGGAATTTTTGGGTTAGGTCAATCCGTTCGCGAGATATGGGAGTTTGAAGCCAAGAAATGGTTGAGAAGGCAAAAAATTCTTCGCAATTCTGCTGCTCCAAACGCTTAACCAGAATGGCCTAGGGAAAAAATACACATGCCGTTGTAATCGGGCGAGATTCTACTTTCAGATGCAATAGGAATTTTTGTGTTAGGTCAATCCGTTCGCGAGATATGGGAGTTTGAAGCCAAGAAATGGTTGAGAAGGCAAAAAATTCTTCGCAATTCTGCTGCTCCAAACGCTTAACCAGAATGGCCTAGGGAAAAAATACTCATACCGTTGTAATTGGGCGAGTTTCTACTTTCAGTCGCAACAGGAATTTTTGGGTTATGTCAATCCTTTCGCGAGATATGGGAGTTTAAAGCCAAGAAATGGTTGAGAAGGCATAAAATTTTTCGCAATGCTGCTGCTCCAAACGCTTAACCAGAATGGCCTAGGGAAAAATACACATACCGTTGTAATCGGGCGAGATTCTACTTTCAGATACAATAGGAATTTTTGGGTTAGGTCAATCCGTTCGCGAGATATGGGAGTTTGAAGCTAAGAAATGGTTGAGAAGGCAAAAAATTTTCGGCAATTCGGCTGCTCGAAACGCTTAACCAGTATGGCCTAGGGAAAAAATACACATACCGTTGTAATCGGGCGAGTTTCTGCTTTCAGACGCAATAGGAATTTTTGGGTTAGGTCAATCCGTTCGCGAGATATGGGAGTTTGAAGCCAAGAAATGATTGAGAAGGCAAAAAATTCTTCGCAATTCTGCTGCTCCAAACGCTTAACCAGAATGGCCTAGGGAAAAAATACACGTACCGTTGTAATCGGGCGAGTTTCTACTTTCACACGCAACAGGAATTTTTGTGTTAGGTCAATCCGTTCGCGAGATATGGGAGTTTAAAGCCAAGAAATGCTTGAGAAGGCATAAAATTTTTCGCAATGCTGCTGCTCCAAACGCTTAACCAGAATGGCCTAGGGAAAAATACACATACCGTTGTAATCGGGCGAGATTCTACTTTCAGATGCAATAGGAATTTTTGGGTTAGGTCAATCCGTTCGCGAGATATGGGAGTTTGAAGCTAAGAAATGGTTGAGAAGGCAAAAAATTTTTGGCAATTCGGCTGCTCGAAACGCTTAACCAGAATGGCCTAGGGAAAAAATACACATACCGTTGTAATCGGGCGAGTTTCTACTTTCAGTCGCAACAGGAATTTTTGGGTTATGTCAATCCGTTCGCGAATTATGGGAGTTTGAAGCCAAGAAATGGTTGAGAAGGCAAAAAATTCTTCGCAATTCTGCTGCTCCAAACGCTTAACCAGAATGGCCTAGGGAAAAAATACTCATACCGTTGTAATTGGGCGAGTTTCTACTTTCAGTCGCAACAGGAATTTTTGGGTTATGTCAATCCTTTCGCGAGATATGGGAGTTTAAAGCCAAGAAATGCTTGAGAAGGCATAAAATTTTTCGCAATGCTGCTGCTCCAAACGCTTAACCAGAATTGCCTAGGGAAAAAATACACATACCGTTGTAAACGGGCGAGCTTCTACTTTCAGACGCAATAGGAATTTTTGGGTTAGGTCAATCCGTTCGCGAGATATGGAATTTGAAGCTAACAAATGGTTGAGAAGACAACAAATTTGTCGCACATCTGCTGCTCCAAACGCTTAACCAGAATGGCCTAGGGAAAAAATACACATACCGTTGTAATCGGGTGAGTTTCTACTTTCAGTCGCAACAGGAATTTTTGGGTTATGTCAATCCGTTCGCGAATTATGGGAGTTTGAAGCCAAGAAGTGGTTGAGAAGGCCAAAAATTTTTCGCAATTCTGCTGCTCCAAACGCTTAACCAGAATGGCCTAGGGAAAAAATACACATACCGTTGCAATCGGGCGAGTTTCTACATTCAGTCGCAACAGGAATTTTTGGGTTATGTCAATCCGTTCGCAAGATATGGGAGTTTGAAGCCAAGAAATGGTTGAGAAGGCAAAAAATTCTTCGCAATTCTGCTGCTCCAAACGCTTAACCAGAATGGCCTAGGGAAAAAATACACATACCGTTGTAATCGGGCGAGCTTCTACTTTCAGATGCAATAGGAATTTTTGGGTTAGGTCAATCCGTTCGCTAGATATGGGACTTTGAAGCTAAGAAATAGTTGAGAAGACATCAAATTTTTCGCACTTCTGCTGCTCCAAACGCTTAAACAGAATGGCCTAGGGAAAAAATACACATACCGTTGTAATCGGGCGAGTTTCTACTTTCAGTCGCAACAGGAATTTTTGGGTTATGTCAATCCGTTCGCGAATTATGGGAGTTTGAAGCCAAGAAATGGTTGAGAAGGCAAAAAATTTTTCGCAATTCTGCTGCTCCAAACGCTTAACCAGAATGGCCTGGGGAAAAAATACACATACCCTTGTAATCGGGCGAGTTTCTACTTTCAGACGCAATAGGAATTTTTGGGTTAGGTCACTCCGTTCGCGAGATATGGGAGTTTGATGCCAGGAAATGGTTGAGAAGGGAAAAAATTTTTCGCAATTCTGCTGCTCCAATCGCTTAACCAGAATGGCCTAGCGAAAAAATACTCATACCGTTGTAATCGGACGAGCTTCTACTTTCAGATGCAATAGGAATTTTTGGGTTAGGTCAATCCGTTCGCGAGATATGGGAGTTTGAAGCCAAGAAATGGTTGAGAAGGCAAAAAATTTTTCACACTTCTGCTGCTCCAAACGCTTAACCAGAATGGCCTAGGGAAAAAATACACATACCGTTGTAATCGGGCGAGATTCTACTTTCAGATGCAATAGGAATTTTTGGGTTAGGTCAATCCGTTCGCGAGATATGGGAGTTTGAAACTAAGAAATGTGTGAGAAGACAACAAATTTTTCGCACATCTGCTGCTCCAAACGCTTAACCAGAATGGCCTAGGGAAAAAATACACATACCGTTGTAATCGGGCGAGTTTCTACTTTCAGTCGCAACAGGAATTTTTGGGTTATGTCAATCCGTTCGCGAATTATGGGAGTTTGAAGCAAAGAAATGGTTGAGAAGGCAAAAAATTTTTCGCAATTCTGCTGCTCCAAACGCTTAACCAGAATGGCCTAGGGAAAAAATACACATACCGTTGTAATCGGGCGAGCTTCTACTTTCAGATGCAATAGGAATTTTTGGGTTAGGTCAATCCGTTCGCGAGATATGGGACTTTGAAGCTAAGAAATAGTTGAGAAGACAACAAATTTTTCGCAGTTCTGCTGCTCCAAACGCTTAACCAGAATGGCCTAGGGAAAAAATACACATACCGTTGTAATCGGGCGAGTTTCTACTTTCAGTCGCAACAGGAATTTTTGGGTTATGTCAATCCGTTCGCGAATTATGGGAGTTTGAAGCCAAGAAATGGTTGAGAAGGCAAAAAATTTTTCGCAATTCTGCTGCTCCAAACGCTCAACCAGAATGGCCTGGGGAAAAAATACACATACCGTTGTAATCGGGCGAGTTTCTACTTTCAGACGCAATAGGAATTTTTGGGTTAGGTCACTCCGTTCGCGAGATATGGGAGTTTGATGCCAAGAAATGGTTGAGAAGGGAAAAAATTTTTCGCAATTCTGCTCCTCCAATCGCTTAACCAGAATGGCCTAGGGAAAAAATACTCATACCGTTGTAATCGGACGAGCTTCTACTTTCAGATGCAATAGGAATTTTTGGGTTAGGTCAATCCGTTCGCGAGATATGGGAGTTTGAAGCCAAGAAATGGTTGAGAAGGCAAAAAATTTTTCACACTTCTGCTGCTCCAAACGCTTAACCAGAATGGCCTAGGGAAAAAATACACATACCGTTGTAATCGGGCGAGATTCTACTTTCAGATGCAATAGGAATTTTTGGGTTAGGTCAATCCGTTCGCGAGATATGGGAGTTTGAAACTAAGAAATGTGTGAGAAGACAACAAATTTTTCGCACATCTGCTGCTCCAAACGCTTAACCAGAATGGCCTAGGGAAAAAATACACGTACCGTTGTAAGCGGGCGAGTTTCTACTTTCACACGCAACAGGAATTTTTGGGTTAGGTCAATCCGTTCGCGAGATATGGGAGTTTAAAGCCAAGAAATGGTTGAGAGGGCATAAAATTTTTCGCAATGCTGCTGCTCCAAACGCTTAACCAGAATGGCCTAGAGAAAAATACACATGCCGCTGTAGTCGGGCGAGTTTCTACTTTCAGATGCAATAGGAATTTTTGGGTTAGGTGAATCCGTACGCGAGATATGGGAGTTTGAAGCCAAGAAACGGTTGAGAAGGGAAAAAATTTTTCGCAATTCTGCTGCTCCAAACGCTTAACCAGAATGGCCTAGGGAAAAAATACACATACCGTTGTAATCGGGCGAGCTTCTACTTTCAGATGCAATAGGAATTTTTGGGTTCGGTCAATCCGTTCGCGAGATATGGGAGTTTGAAGCCAAGAAATGGTTGAGAAGGCAAAAAATTTTTCGCACTTCTGCTGCTCCAAACGCTTAACCAGAATGGCCTAGGGAAAAAATACACATACCGTTGTAATCGGGCGAGTTTCTAGTTTCAGACGCAATAGGAATTTTTGGGTTAGGTCAATCCGTTCGCGAGATATGGGAGTTTGAAGCCAAGAAATGGTTGAGAAGGCAAAAAATTCTTCGCAATTCTGCTGCTCCAAACGCTTAACCAGAATGGCCTAGGGAAAAAATACACGTACCGTTGTAATCGGGCGAGTTTCTACTTTCACACGCAACAGGAATTTTTGGGTTAGGTCAATCCGTTCGCGAGATATGGGAGTTTAAAGCCAAGAAATGCTTGAGAAGGCATAAAATTTTTCGCAATGCTGCTGCTCCAAACGCTTAACCAGAATGGCCTAGGGAAAAATACACATACCGTTGTAATCGGGCGAGATTCTACTTTCAGATGCAATAGGAATTTTTGTGTTAGGTCAATCCGTTCGCGAGATATGGGAGTTTGAAGCTAAGAAATGGTTGAGAGGGCAAAAAATTTTTGGCAATTCGGCTGCTCGAAACGCTTAACCAGAATGGCCTAGGGAAAAAATACACATACCGTTGTAATCGGGCGAGCTTCTACTTTCAGACGTAATAGGAATTTTTGGGTTAGGTCAATCCGTTCGCGAGATATGGGAGTTTGAAGCCAAGAAATGGTTGAGAAGGCAAAAAATTCTTCGCAATTCTGCTGCTCCAAACGCTTAACCAGAATGGCCTAGGGAAAAAATACACATGCCGTTGTAATCGGGCGAGATTCTACTTTCAGATGCAATAGGAATTTTTGTGTTAGGTCAATCCGTTCGCGAGATATGGGAGTTTGAAGCTAAGAAATTGTTGAGAGGGCAAAAAATTTTTGGCAATTCGGCTGCTCGAAACGCTTAACCAGAATGGCCTAGGGAAAAAATACACATACCGTTGTAATCGGGCGAGCTTCTACTTTCAGACGCAATAGGAATTTTTGGGTTAGGTCAATCCGTTCGCGAGATATGGGAGTTTGAAGCCAAGAAATGGTTGAGAAGGCAAAAAATTCTTCGCAATTCTGCTGCTCCAAACGCTTCACCAGAATGGCCTAGGGAAAAAATACACGTACCGTTGTAATCGGGCGAGTTTCTACTTTCACACGCATCAGGAATTTTTGGGTTAGGTCAATCCGTTCGCGAGATATGGGAGTTTAAAGCCAAGAAATGCTTGAGAAGGCATAAAATTTTTCGCAATGCTGCTGCTCCAAACGCTTAACCAGAGTGGCCTAGGGAAAAATACACATACCGTTGTAATCGGGCGAGTTTCTGCTTTCAGATGCAATAGGAATTCTTGGGTTAGGTGAATCCGTACGCGAGATATGGGAGTTTGAAGCCAAGAAACGGTTGAGAAGGGAAAAAATTTTTCGCAATTCTGCTGCTCCAAACGCTTAACCAGAATGGCCTAGGGAAAAAATACACATACCGTTGTAATCGGGCGAGCTTCTACTTTCAGATGCAATAGGAATTTTTGGGTTCGGTCAATCCGTTCGCGAGATATGGGAGTTTGAAGCCAAGAAATGTTTGAGAAGGCAAAAAATTTTTCGCACTTCTGCTGCTCCAAACGCTTAACCAGAATGGCCTAGGGAAAAATACACATACCGTTGTAATCGGGCGAGATTCTACTTTCAGATGCAATAGGAATTTTTGTGTTAGGTCAATCCGTTCGCGAGATATGGGAGTTTAAAGCCAAGAAATGCTTGAGAAGGCATAAAATTTTTCGCAATGCTGCTGCTCCAAACGCTTAACCAGAATGGCCTAGGGAAGAATACACATGCCGCTGTAGTCGGGCGAGTTTCTACTTTCAGATGCAATAGGAATTTTTGGGTTAGGTGAATCCGTACGCGAGATATGGGAGTTTGAAGCCAAGAAATGGTTGAGAAGGCAAAAAATTCTTCGCAATTCTGCTGCTCCAAACGCTTCACCAGAATGGCCTAGGGAAAAAATACACGTACCGTTGTAATCGGGCGAGTTTCTACTTTCACACGCAACAGGAATTTTTGGGTTAGGTCAACCCGTTCGCGAGATATGGGAGTTTAAAGCCAAGAAATGCTTGAGAAGGCATAAAATTTTTCGCAATGCTGCTGCTCCAAACGCTTAACCAGAGTGGCCTAGGGAAAAATACACATACCGTTGTAATCGGGCGAGTTTCTGCTTTCAGATGCAATAGGAATTCTTGGGTTAGGTGAATCCGTACGCGAGATATGGGAGTTTGAAGCCAAGAAACGGTTGAGAAGGGAAAAAATTTTTCGCAATTCTGCTGCTCCAAACGCTTAACCAGAATGGCCTAGGGAAAAAATACACATACCGTTGTAATCGGACGAGCTTCTACTTTCAGATGCAATAGGAATTTTTGGGTTCGGTCAATCCGTTCGCGAGATATGGGAGTTTGAAGCCAAGAAATGGTTGAGAAGGCAAAAAATTTTTCGCACTTCTGCTGCTCCAAACGCTTAACCAGAATGGCCTAGGGAAAAAATACACATACCGTTGTAATCGGGCGAGTTTCTAGTTTCAGACGCAATAGGAATTTTTGGGTTAGGTCAATCCGTTCGCGAGATATGGGAGTTTGAAGCCAAGAAATGGTTGAGAAGGCAAAAAATTCTTCGCAATTCTGCTGCTCCAAACGCTTAACCAGAATGGCCTAGGGAAAAAATACACGTACCGTTGTAATCGGGCGAGTTTCTACTTTCACACGCAACAGGAATTTTTGGGTTAGGTCAATCCGTTCGAGAGATATGGGAGTTTAAAGCCAAGAAATGCTTGAGAAGGCATAAAATTTTTCGCAATGCTGCTGCTCCAAACGCTTAACCAGAATGGCCTAGGGAAAAATACACATACCGTTGTAATTGGGCGAGATTCTACTTTCTGATGCAATAGGAATTTTTGTGTTAGGTCAATCCGTTCGCGAGATATGGGAGTTTGAAGCTAAGAAATGGTTGAGAGGGGAAAAAATTTTTGGCAATTCGTCTGCTCGAAACGCTTAACCAGAATGGCCTAGGGAAAAAATACACATACCGTTGTAATCGGGCGAGCTTCTACTTTCAGACGCAATAGGAATTTTTGGGTTAGGTCAATCCGTTCGCGAGATATGGGAGTTTGAAGCCAAGAAATGGTTGAGAAGGCAAAAAATTCTTCGCAATTCTGCTGCTCCAAACGCTTAACCAGAATGGCCTAGGGAAAAAATACACATGCCGTTGTAATCGGGCGAGATTCTACTTTCAGATGCAATAGGAATTTTTGTGTTAGGTCAATCCGTTCGCGAGATATGGGAGTTTGAAGCTAAGAAATGGTTGAGAGGGCAAAAAATTTTTGGCAATTCGGCTGCTCGAAACGCTTAACCAGAATGGCCTAGGGAAAAAATACACATACCGTTGTAATCGGGCGAGCTTCTACTTTCAGACGCAATAGGAATTTTTGGGTTAGGTCAATCCGTTCGCGAGATATGGGAGTTTGAAGCCAAGAAATGGTTGAGAAGGCAAAAAATTCTTCGCAATTCTGCTGCTCCAAACGCTTCACCAGAATGGCCTAGGGAAAAAATACACGTACCGTTGTAATCGGGCGAGTTTCTACTTTCACACGCAACAGGAATTTTTGGGTTAGGTCAATCCGTTCGCGAGATATGGGAGTTTAAAGCCAAGAAATGCTTGAGAAGGCATAAAATTTTTCGCAATGCTGCTGCTCCAAACGCTTAACCAGAGTGGCCTAGGGAAAAATACACATACCGTTGTAATCGGGCGAGTTTCTGCTTTCAGATGCAATAGGAATTCTTGGGTTAGGTGAATCCGTACGCGAGATATGGGAGTTTGAAGCCAAGAAACGGTTGAGAAGGGAAAAAATTTTTCGCAATTCTGCTGCTCCAAACGCTTAACCAGAATGGCCTAGGGAAAAAATACACATACCGTTGTAATCGGGCGAGCTTCTACTTTCAGATGCAATAGGAATTTTTGGGTTCGGTCAATCCGTTCGCGAGATATGGGAGTTTGAAGCCAAGAAATGTTTGAGAAGGCAAAAAATTTTTCGCACTTCTGCTGCTCCAAACGCTTAACCAGAATGGCCTAGGGAAAAATACACATACCGTTGTAATCGGGCGAGATTCTACTTTCAGATGCAATAGGAATTTTTGTGTTAGGTCAATCCGTTCGCGAGATATGGGAGTTTGAAGCTAAGAAATGGTTGAGAGGGCAAAAAATTTTTGGCAATTCGGCTGCTCGAAACGCTTAACCAGAATGGCCTAGGGAAAAAATACACATACCGTTGTAATCGGGCGAGCTTCTACTTTCAGACGCAATAGGAATTTTTGGGTTAGGTCAATCCGTTCGCGAGATATGGGAGTTTGAAGCCAAGAAATGGTTGAGATGGCAAAAAATTCTTCGCAATTCTGCTGCTCCAAACGCTTAACCAGAATGGCCTAGGGAAAAAATACACGTACAGTTGTAATCGGGCGAGTTTCTACTTTCACACGCAACAGGAATTTTTGGGTTAGGTCAATCCGTTCGCGAGATATGGGAGTTTAAAGCCAAGAAATGCTTGAGAAGGCATAAAATTTTTCGCAATGCTGCTGCTCCAAACGCTTAACCAGAATGGCCTATGGAAGAATACACATGCCGCTGTAGTCGGGCGAGTTTCTACTTTCAGATGCAATAGGAATTTTTGGGTTAGGTGAATCCGTACGCGAGATATGGGAGTTTGAAGCCAAGAAATGGTTGAGAAGGCAAAAAATTCTTCGCAATTCTGCTGCTCCAAACGCTTCACCAGAATGGCCTAGGGAGAAAATACACGTACCGTTGTAATCGGGCTAGTTTCTACTTTCACACGCAACAGGAATTTTTGGGTTAGGTCAATCCGTTCGCGAGATATGGGAGTTTAAAGCCAAGAAATGCTTGAGAAGGCATAAAATTTTTCGCAATGCTGCTGCTCCAAACGCTTAACCAGAGTGGCCTAGGGAAAAATACACATACCGTTGTAATCGGGCGAGTTTCTGCTTTCAGATGCAATAGGAATTCTTGGGTTAGGTGAATCCGTACGCGAGATATGGGAGTTTGAAGCCAAGAAACGGTTGAGAAGGGAAAAAATTTTTCGCAATTCTGCTGCTCCAAACGCTTAACCAGAATGGCCTAGGGAAAAAATACACATACCGTTGTAATCGGGCGAGCTTCTACTTTCAGATGCAATAGGAATTTTTGGGTTCGGTCAATCCGTTCGCGAGATATGGGAGTTTGAAGCCAAGAAATGTTTGAGAAGGCAAAAAATTTTTCGCACTTCTGCTGCTCCAAACGCTTAACCAGAATGGCCTAGGGAAGAAAACACATACCGTTGTAATCGGGCGAGATTCTACTTTCAGATGCAATAGGAATTTTTGTGTTAGGTCAATCCGTTCGCGAGATATGGGAGTTTGAAGCTAAGAAATGGTTGAGAGGGCAAAAAATTTTTGGCAATTCGGCTGCTCGAAACGCTTAACCAGAATGGCCTAGGGAAAAAATACACATACCGTTGTAATCGGGCGAGATTCTACTTTCAGACGCAATAGGAATTTTTGGGTTAGGTCAATCCGTTCGCGAGATATGGGAGTTTGAAGCCAAGAAATGGTTGAGAAGGCAAAAAATTCTTCGCAATTCTGCTGCTCCAAACGCTTAACCAGAATGGCCTAGGGAAAAAATACACGTACCGTTGTAATCGGGCGAGTTTCTACTTTCACACGCAACAGGAATTTTTGGGTTAGGTCAATCCGTTCGCGAGATATGGGAGTTTAAAGCCAAGAAATGCTTGAGAAGGCATAAAATTTTTCGCAATGCTGCTGCTCCAAACGCTTAACCAGAATGGCCTAGGGAAGAATACACATGCCGCTGTAGTCGGGCGAGTTTCTACTTTCAGATGCAATAGGAATTTTTGGGTTAGGTGAATCCGTACGCGAGATATGGGAGTTTGAAGCCAAGGAACGGTTGAGAAGGGAAAAAATTTTTCGCAATTCTGCTGCTCCAAACGCTTAACCAGAATGGCCTAGGGAAAAAATACACATACCGTTGTAATCAGGCGAGCTTCTACTTTCAGATGCAATAGGAATTTTTGGGTTCGGTCAATCCGTTCGCGAGATATGGGAGATTGAAGCCAAGAAATGGTTGAGAAGGCAAAAAATTTTTCGCACTTCTGCTGCTCCAAACGCTTAACCAGAATGGCCCAGGGAAAAAATACACATACCGTTGTAATCGGGCGAGTTTCTAGTTTCAGACGCAATAGGAATTTTTGGGTTAGGACAATCCGTTCGCGAGATATGGGAGTTTGAATCCAAGAAATGGTTGAGAAGGCAAAAAATTCTTCGCAATTCTGCTGCTCCAAACGCTTAACCAGAATGGCCTAGGGAAAAAATACACGTACCGTTGTAATCGGGCGAGTTTCTACTTTCACACGCAACAGGAATTTTTGGGTTAGGTCAATTCGTTCGCGAGATATGGGAGTTTAAAGCCAAGAAATGCTTGAGAAGGCATAAAATTTTTCGCAATGCTGCTGCTCCAAACGCTTAACCAGAATGGCCTAGGGAAAAATACACATACCGTTGTAATCGGGCGAGATTCTACTTTCAGATGCAATAGGAATTTTTGTGTTAGGTCAATCCGTTCGCGAGATAGGGGAGTTTGAAGCTAAGAAATGGTTGAGAGGGCAAAAAATTTTTGGCATTTCGGCTGCTCGAAACGCTTAACCAGAATGGCCTAGGGAAAAAATACACATACCGTTGTAATCGGGCGAGCTTCTACTTTCAGACGCAATAGGAATTTTTGGGTTAGGTCAATCCGTTCGCGAGATATGGGAGTTTGAAGCCAAGAAATGGTTGAGAAGGCAAAAAATTCTTCGCAATTCTGCTGCTCCAAACGCTTAACCAGAATGGCCTAGGGAAAAAATACACGTACCGTTGTAATCGGGCGAGTTTCTACTTTCACACGCAACAGGAATTTTTGGGTTAGGTCAATCCGTTCGCGAGATATGGGAGTTTAAAGCCAAGAAATGCTTGAGAAGGCATAAAATTTTTCGCAATGCTGCTGCTCCAAATGCTTAACCAGAGTGGCCTAGGGAAAAATACACATACCGTTGTAATCGGGCGAGTTTCTGCTTTCAGATGCAATAGGAATTCTTGGGTTAGGTGAATCCGTACGCGAGATATGGGAGTTTGAAGCCAAGAAACGGTTGAGAAGGGAAAAAATTTTTCGCAATTCTGCTGCTCCAAACGCTTAACCAGAATGGCCTAGGGAAAAAATACACATACCGTTGTAATCGGGCGAGCTTCTACTTTCAGATACAATAGGAATTTTTGGGTTCGGTCAATCCGTTCGCGAGATATGGGAGTTTGAAGCCAAGAAATGTTTGAGAAGGCAAAAAATTTTTCCCACTTCTGCTGCTCCAAACGCTTAACCAGAATGGCCTAGGGAAAAATACACATACCGTTGTAATCGGGCGAGATTCTACTTTCAGATGCAATAGGAATTTTTGTGTTAGGTCAATCCGTTCGCGAGATATGGGAGTTTGAAGCTAAGAAATGGTTGAGAGGGCAAAAAATTTTTGGCAATTCGGCTGCTCGAAACGCTTAACCAGAATGGCCTAGGGAAAAAATACACATACCGTTGTAATCGGGCGAGATTCTACTTTCAGACGCAATAGGAATTTTTGGGTTAGGTCAATCCGTTCGCGAGATATGGGAGTTTGAAGCCAAGAAATGGTTGAGAAGGCAAAAAATTCTTCGCAATTCTGCTGCTCCAAACGCTTAACCAGAATGGCCTAGGGAAAAAATACACGTACCGTTGTAATCGGGCGAGTTTCTACTTTCACACGCAACAGGAATTTTTGGGTTAGGTCAATCCGTTCGCTAGATATGGGAGTTTAAAGCCAAGAAATGCTTGAGAAGGCATAAAATTTTTCGCAATGCTGCTGCTCCAAACGCTTAACCAGAATGGCCTAGGGAAGAATACACATGCCGCTGTAGTCGGGCGAGTTTCTACTTTCAGATGCAATAGGAATTTTTGGGTTATGTGAATCCGTACGCGAGATATGGGAGTTTGAAGCCAAGAAACGGTTGAGAAGGGAAAAAATTTTTCGCAATTCTGCTGCTCCAAACGCTTAACCAGAATGGCCTAGGGAAAAAATACACATACCGTTGTAATCGGGCGAGCTTCTACTTTCAGATGCAATAGGAATTTTTGGGTTCGGTCAATCCGTTCGCGAGATATGGGAGATTGAAGCCAAGAAATGGTTGAGAAGGCAAAAAATTTTTCGCACTTCTGCTGCTCCAAACGCTTAACCAGAATGGCCTAGGGAAAAAATGCACATACTGTTGTAATCGGGCGAGTTTCTAGTTTCAGACGCAATAGGAATTTTTGGGTTAGGACAATCCGTTCGCGAGATATGGGAGTTTGAAGCCAAGAAATGGTTGAGAAGGCAAAAAATTCTTCGCAATTCTGCTGCTCCAAACGCTTAACCAGAATGGCCTAGGGAAAAAATACACGTACCGTTGTAATCGGGCGAGTTTCTACTTTCACACGCAACAGGAATTTTTGGGTTAGGTCAATCCGTTCGCGAGATATGGGAGTTTAAAGCCAAGAAATGCTTGAGAAGGCATAAAATTTTTCGCAATGCTGCTGCTCCAAACGCTTAACCAGAATGGCCTAGGGAAGAATACACATGCCGCTGTAGTCGGGCGAGTTTCTACTTTCAGATGCAATAGGAATTTTTGGGTTAGGTGAATCCGTACGCGAGATATGGGAGTTTGAAGCCAAGGAACGGTTGAGAAGGGAAAAAATTTTTCGCAATTCTGCTGCTCCAAACGCTTAAACAGAATGGCCTAGGGAAAAAATACACATACCGTTGTAATCAGGCGAGCTTCTACTTTCAGATGCAATAGGAATTTTTGGGTTCGGTCAATCCGTTCGCGAGATATGGGAGATTGAAGCCAAGAAATGGTTGAGAAGGCAAAAAATTTTTCGCACTTCTGCTGCTCCAAACGCTTAACCAGAATGGCCTAGGGAAAAAATACACATACCGTTGTAATCGGGCGAGTTTCTAGTTTCAGACGCAATAGGAATTTTTGGGTTAGGACAATCCGTTCGCGAGATATGGGAGTTTGAAGCCAAGAAATGGTTGAGAAGGCAAAAAATTCTTCGCAATTCTGCTGCTCCAAACGCTTAACCAGAATGGCCTAGGGAAGAATACACATGCCGCTGTAGTCGGGCGAGTTTCTACTTTCAGATGCAATAGGAATTTTTGGGTTAGGTGAATCCGTACGCGAGATATGGGAGTTTGAAGCCAAGGAACGGTTGAGAAGGGAAAAAATTTTTCGCAATTCTGCTGCTCCAAACGCTTAAACAGAATGGCCTAGGGAAAAAATACACATACCGTTGTAATCAGGCGAGCTTCTACTTTCAGATGCAATAGGAATTTTTGGGTTCGGTCAATCCGTTCGCGAGATATGGGAGATTGAAGCCAAGAAATGGTTGAGAAGGCAAAAAATTTTTCGCACTTCTGCTGCTCCAAACGCTTAACCAGAATGGCCTAGGGAAAAAATACACATACCGTTGTAATCGGGCGAGTTTCTAGTTTCAGACGCAATAGGAATTTTTGGGTTAGGACAATCCGTTCGCGAGATATGGGAGTTTGAAGCCAAGAAATGGTTGAGAAGGCAAAAAATTCTTCGCAATTCTGCTGCTCCAAACGCTTAACCAGAATGGCCTAGGGAAAAAATACACGTACCGTTGTAATCGGGCGAGTTTCTACTTTCACACGCAACAGGAATTTTTGGGTTAGGTCAATCCGTTCGCGAGATATGGGAGTTTAAAGCCAAGAAATGCTTGAGAAGGCATAAAATTTTTCGCAATGCTGCTGCTCCAAACGCTTAACCAGAATGGCCTAGGGAAAAATACACATACCGTTGTAATCGGGCGAGATTCTACTTTCAGATGCAATAGGAATTTTTGTGTTAGGTCAATCCGTTCGCGAGATAGGGGAGTTTGAAGCTAAGAAATGGTTGAGAGGGCAAAAAATTTTTGGCATTTCGGCTGCTCGAAACGCTTAACCAGAATGGCCTAGGGAAAAAATACACATACCGTTGTAATCGGGCGAGCTTCTACTTTCAGACGCAATAGGAATTTTTGGGTTAGGTCAATCCGTTCGCGAGATATGGGAGTTTGAAGCCAAGAAATGGTTGAGAAGGCAAAAAATTCTTCGCAATTCTGCTGCTCCAAACGCTTAACCAGAATGGCCTAGGGAAAAAATACACGTACCGTTGTAATCGGGCGAGTTTCTACTTTCACACGCAACAGGAATTTTTGGGTTAGGTCAATCCGTTCGCGAGATATGGGAGTTTAAAGCCAAGAAATGCTTGAGAAGGCATAAAATTTTTCGCAATGCTGCTGCTCCAAATGCTTAACCAGAGTGGCCTAGGGAAAAATACACATACCGTTGTAATCGGGCGAGTTTCTGCTTTCAGATGCAATAGGAATTCTTGGGTTAGGTGAGTCCGTACGCGAGATATGGGAGTTTGAAGCCAAGAAACGGTTGAGAAGGGAAAAAATTTTTCGCAATTCTGCTGCTCCAAACGCTTAACCAGAATGGCCTAGGGAAAAAATACACATACCGTTGTAATCGGGCGAGCTTCTACTTTCAGATACAATAGGAATTTTTGGGTTCGGTCAATCCGTTCGCGAGGTATGGGAGTTTGAAACCAAGAAATGTTTGAGAAGGCAAAAAATTTTTCGCACTTCTGCTGCTCCAAACGCTTAACCAGAATGGCCTAGGGAAAAATACACATACCGTTGTAATCGGGCGAGATTCTACTTTCAGATGCAATAGGAATTTTTGTGTTAGGTCAATCCGTTCGCGAGATATGGGAGTTTGAAGCTAAGAAATGGTTGAGAGGGCAAAAAATTTTTGGCAATTCGGCTGCTCGAAACGCTTAACCAGAATGGCCTAGGGAAAAAATACACATACCGTTGTAATCGGGCGAGATTCTACTTTCAGACGCAATAGGAATTTTTGGGTTAGGTCAATCCGTTCGCGAGATATGGGAGTTTGAAGCCAAGAAATGGTTGAGAAGGCAAAAAATTCTTCGCAATTCTGCTGCTCCAAACGCTTAACCAGAATGGCCTAGGGAAAAAATACACGTACCGTTGTAATCGGGCGAGTTTCTACTTTCAGACGCAATAGGAATTTTTGGGTTAGGTCAATCCGTTCGCGAGATATGGGAGTTTGAAGCCAAGAAATGATTGAGAAGGCAAAAAATTCTTCGCGATTCTGCTGCTCCAAACGCTTAACCAGAATGGCCTAGGGAAAAAATACACATACCGTTGTAATCGGGCGAGCATCTACTTTCAGACGCAACAGGAATTTTTGGGTTAGGTCAATCCGTTCGCGAGATATGGGAGTTTAAAGCCAAGAAATGCTTGAGAAGGCATAAAATTTTTCGCAATGCTGCTGCTCCAAACGCTTAACCAGAATGGCCTAGGGAAGAATACACATGCCGCTGTAGTCGGGCGAGTTTCTACTTTCAGATGCAATAGGAATTTTTGGGTTAGGTGAATCCGTACGCGAGATATGGGAGTTTGAAGCCAAGAAACGGTTGAGAAGGGAAAAAATTTTTCGCAATTCTGCTGCTCCAAACGCTTAACCAGAATGGCCTAGGGAAAAAATACACATACCGTTGTAATCGGGCGAGCTTCTACTTTCAGATGCAATAGGAATTTTTGGGTTCGGTCAATCCGTTCGCGAGATATGGGAGTTTGAAGCCAAGAAATGGTTGAGAAGGCAAAAAATTTTTCGCACTTCTGCTGCTCCAAACGCTTAACCAGAATGGCCTAGGGAAAAAATACACATACCGTTGTAATCGGGCGAGTTTCTAGTTTCAGACGCAATAGGAATTTTTGGGTTAGGTCAATCCGTTCGCGAGATATGGGATTTTGAAGCCAAGAAATGGTTGAGAAGGCAAAAAATTCTTCGCAATTCTGCTGCTCCAAACGCTTCACCAGAATGGCCTAGGGAAAAAATACACGTACCGTTGTAATCGGGCGAGTTTCTACTTTCACACGCAACAGGAATTTTTGGGTTAGGTCAATCCGTTCGCGAGATATGGGAGTTTAAAGCCAAGAAATGCTTGAGAAGGCATAAAATTTTTCGCAATGCTGCTGCTCCAAACGCTTAACCAGAGTGGCCTAGGGAAAAATACACATACCGTTGTAATCGGGCGAGTTTCTGCTTTCAGATGCAATAGGAATTCTTGGGTTAGGTGAATCCGTACGCGAGATATGGGAGTTTGAAGCCAAGAAACGGTTGAGAAGGGAAAAAATTTTTCCCAATTCTGCTGCTCCAAACGCTTAACCAGAATGGCCTAGGGAAAAAATACACATACCGTTGTAATCGGGCGAGCTTCTACTTTCAGATGCAATAGGAATTTTTGGGTTCGGTCAATCCGTTCGCGAGATATGGGAGTTTGAAGCCAAGAAATGTTTGAGAAGGCAAAAAATTTTTCGCACTTCTGCTGCTCCAAACGCTTAACCAGAATGGCCTAGGGAAAAATACACATACCGTTGTAATCGGGCGAGCTTCTACTTTCAGATACAATAGGAATTTTTGGGTTCGGTCAATCCGTTCGCGAGATATGGGAGTTTGAAGCCAAGAAATGTTTGAGAAGGCAAAAAATTTTTCGCACTTCTGCTGCTCCAAACGCTTAACCAGAATGGCCTAGGGAAAAAATACACATACCGTTGTAATCGGGCGAGCTTCTACTTTCAGATGCAATAGGAATTTTTGGGTTCGGTCAATCCGTTCGCGAGATATGGGAGATTGAAGCCAAGAAATGGTTGAGAAGGCAAAAAATTTTTCGCACTTCTGCTGCTCCAAACGCTTAACCAGAATGGCCTAGGGAAAAAATGCACATACTGTTGTAATCGGGCGAGTTTCTAGTTTCAGACGCAATAGGAATTTTTGGGTTAGGACAATCCGTTCGCGAGATATGGGAGTTTGAAGCCAAGAAATGGTTGAGAAGGCAAAAAATTCTTCGCAATTCTGCTGCTCCAAACGCTTAACCAGAATGGCCTAGGGAAAAAATACACGTACCGTTGTAATCGGGCGAGTTTCTACTTTCACACGCAACAGGAATTTTTGGGTTAGGTCAATCCGTTCGCGAGATATGGGAGTTTAAAGCCAAGAAATGCTTGAGAAGGCATAAAATTTTTCGCAATGCTGCTGCTCCAAACGCTTAACCAGAATGGCCTAGGGAAGAATACACATGCCGCTGTAGTCGGGCGAGTTTCTACTTTCAGATGCAATAGGAATTTTTGGGTTAGGTGAATCCGTACGCGAGATATGGGAGTTTGAAGCCAAGAAACGGTTGAGAAGGGAAAAAATTTTTCGCAATTCTGCTGCTCCAAACGCTTAACCAGAATGGCCTAGGGAAAAAATACACATACCGTTGTAATCGGGCGAGCTTCTACTTTCAGATGCAATAGGAATTTTTGGGTTCGGTCAATCCGTTCGCGAGATATGGGAGATTGAAGCCAAGAAATGGTTGAGAAGGCAAAAAATTTTTCGCACTTCTGCTGCTCCAAACGCTTAACCAGAATGGCCTAGGGAAAAAATGCACATACTGTTGTAATCGGGCGAGTTTCTAGTTTCAGACGCAATAGGAATTTTTGGGTTAGGACAATCCGTTCGCGAGATATGGGAGTTTGAAGCCAAGAAATGGTTGAGAAGGCAAAAAATTCTTCGCAATTCTGCTGCTCCAAACGCTTAACCAGAATGGCCTAGGGAAAAAATACACGTACCGTTGTAATCGGGCGAGTTTCTACTTTCACACGCAACAGGAATTTTTGGGTTAGGTCAATCCGTTCGCGAGATATGGGAGTTTAAAGCCAAGAAATGCTTGAGAAGGCATAAAATTTTTCGCAATGCTGCTGCTCCAAACGCTTAACCAGAATGGCCTAGGGAAGAATACACATGCCGCTGTAGTCGGGCGAGTTTCTACTTTCAGATGCAATAGGAATTTTTGGGTTAGGTGAATCCGTACGCGAGATATGGGAGTTTGAAGCCAAGAAATGGTTGAGAAGGCAAAAAATTCTTCGCAATTCTGCTGCTCCAAACGCTTCACCAGAATGGCCTAGGGAAAAGATACACGTACCGTTGTAATCGGGCGAGTTTCTACTTTCACACGCAACAGGAATTTTTGGGTTAGGTCAATCCGTTCGCGAGATATGGGAGTTTAAAGCCAAGAAATGCTTGAGAAGGCATAAAATTTTTCGCAATGCTGCTGCTCCAAACGCTTAACCAGAGTGGCCTAGGGAAAAATACACATACCGTTGTAATCGGGCGAGTTTCTGCTTTCAGATGCAATAGGAATTCTTGGGTTAGGTGAATCCGTACGCGAGATATGGGAGTTTGAAGCCAAGAAACGGTTGAGAAGGGAAAAAATTTTTCGCAATTCTGCTGCTCCAAACGCTTAACCGGAATGGCCTAGGGAAAAAATACACATACCGTTGTAATCGGGCGAGCTTCTACTTTCAGATGCAATAGGAATTTTTGGGTTCGGTCAATCCGTTCGCGAGATATGGGAGTTTGAAGCCAAGAAATGTTTGAGAAGGCAAAAAATTTTTCGCACTTCTGCTGCTCCAAACGCTTAACCAGAATGGCCTAGGGAAAAATACACATACCGTTGTAATCGGGCGAGATTCTACTTTCAGATGCAATAGGAATTTTTGTGTTAGGTCAATCCGTTCGCGAGATATGGGAGTTTGAAGCTAAGAAATGGTTGAGAGGGCAAAAAATTTTTGGCAATTCGGCTGCTCGAAACGCTTAACCAGAATGGCCTAGGGAAAAAATACACATACCGTTGTAATCGGGCGAGCTTCTACTTTCAGACGCAATAGGAATTTTTGGGTTAGGTCAATCCGTTCGCGAGATATGGGAGTTTGAAGCCAAGAAATGGTTGAGAAGGCAAAAAATTCTTCGCAATTCTGCTGCTCCAAACGCTTAACCAGAATGGCCTAGGGAAAAAATACACGTACCGTTGTAATCGGGCGAGTTTCTACTTTCACACGCAACAGGAATTTTTGGGTTAGGTCAATCCGTTCGCGAGATATGGGAGTTTAAAGCCAAGAAATGCTTGAGAAGGCATAAAATTTTTCGCAATCCTGCTGCTCCAAACGCTTAACCAGAATGGCCTAGGGAAAAATACACATACCGTTGTAATCGGGCGAGATTCTACTTTCAGATGCAATAGGAATTTTTGTGTTAGGTCAATCCGTTCGCGAGATAGGGGAGTTTGAAGCTAAGAAATGGTTGAGAGGGCAAAAAATTTTTGGCATTTCGGCTGCTCGAAACGCTTAACCAGAATGGCCTAGGGAAAAAATACACATACCGTTGTAATCGGGCGAGCTTCTACTTTCAGACGCAATAGGAATTTTTGGGTTAGGTCAATCCGTTCGCGAGATATGGGAGTTTGAAGCCAAGAAATGGTTGAGAAGGCAAAAAATTCTTCGCAATTCTGCTGCTCCAAACGCTTAACCAGAATGGCCTAGGGAAAAAATACACGTACCGTTGTAATCGGGCGAGTTTCTACTTTCACACGCAACAGGAATTTTTGGGTTAGGTCAATCCGTTCGCGAGATATGGGAGTTTAAAGCCAAGAAATGCTTGAGAAGGCATAAAATTTTTCGCAATGCTGCTGCTCCAAATGCTTAACCAGAGTGGCCTAGGGAAAAATACACATACCGTTGTAATCGGGCGAGTTTCTGCTTTCAGATGCAATAGGAATTCTTGGGTTAGGTGAATCCGTACGCGAGATATGGGAGTTTGAAGCCAAGAAACGGTTGAGAAGGGAAAAAATTTTTCGCAATTCTGCTGCTCCAAACGCTTAACCAGAATGGCCTAGGGAAAAAATACTCATACCGTTGTAATCGGGCGAGCTTCTACTTTCAGATACAATAGGAATTTTTGGGTTCGGTCAATCCGTTCGCGAGATATGGGAGTTTGAAGCCAAGAAATGTTTGAGAAGGCAAAAAATTTTTCGCACTTCTGCTGCTCCAAACGCTTAACCAGAATGGCCTAGGGAAAAAATACACATACCGTTGTAATCGGGCGAGCTTCTACTTTCAGATGCAATAGGAATTTTTGGGTTCGGTCAATCCGTTCGCGAGATATGGGAGATTGAAGCCAAGAAATGGTTGAGAAGGCAAAAAATTTTTCGCACTTCTGCTGCTCCAAACGCTTAACCAGAATGGCCTAGGGAAAAAATGCACATACTGTTGTAATCGGGCGAGTTTCTAGTTTCAGACGCAATAGGAATTTTTGGGTTAGGACAATCCGTTCGCGAGATATGGGAGTTTGAAGCCAAGAAATGGTTGAGAAGGCAAAAAATTCTTCGCAATTCTGCTGCTCCAAACGCTTAACCAGAATGGCCTAGGGAAAAAATACACGTACCGTTGTAATCGGGCGAGTTTCTACTTTCACACGCAACAGGAATTTTTGGGTTAGGTCAATCCGTTCGCGAGATATGGGAGTTTAAAGCCAAGAAATGCTTGAGAAGGCATAAAATTTTTCGCAATGCTGCTGCTCCAAACGCTTAACCAGAATGGCCTAGGGAAGAATACACATGCCGCTGTAGTCGGGCGAGTTTCTACTTTCAGATGCAATAGGAATTTTTGGGTTAGGTGAATCCGTACGCGAGATATGGGAGTTTGAAGCCAAGAAACGGTTGAGAAGGGAAAAAATTTTTCGCAATTCTGCTGCTCCAAACGCTTAACCAGAATGGCCTAGGGAAAAAATACACATACCGTTGTAATCGGGCGAGCTTCTACTTTCAGATGCAATAGGAATTTTTGGGTTCGGTCAATCCGTTCGCGAGATATGGGAGATTGAAGCCAAGAAATGGTTGAGAAGGCAAAAAATTTTTCGCACTTCTGCTGCTCCAAACGCTTAACCAGAATGGCCTAGGGAAAAAATGCACATACTGTTGTAATCGGGCGAGTTTCTAGTTTCAGACGCAATAGGAATTTTTGGGTTAGGACAATCCGTTCGCGAGATATGGGAGTTTGAAGCCAAGAAATGGTTGAGAAGGCAAAAAATTCTTCGCAATTCTGCTGCTCCAAACGCTTAACCAGAATGGCCTAGGGAAAAAATACACGTACCGTTGTAATCGGGCGAGTTTCTACTTTCACACGCAACAGGAATTTTTGGGTTAGGTCAATCCGTTCGCGAGATATGGGAGTTTAAAGCCAAGAAATGCTTGAGAAGGCATAAAATTTTTCGCAATGCTGCTGCTCCAAACGCTTAACCAGAATGGCCTAGGGAAGAATACACATGCCGCTGTAGTCGGGCGAGTTTCTACTTTCAGATGCAATAGGAATTTTTGGGTTAGGTGAATCCGTACGCGAGATATGGGAGTTTGAAGCCAAGAAATGGTTGAGAGGGCAAAAAATTCTTCGCAATTCTGCTGCTCCAAACGCTTCACCAGAATGGCCTAGGCAAAAGATACACGTACCGTTGTAATCGGGCGAGTTTCTACTTTCACACGCAACAGGAATTTTTGGGTTAGGTCAATCCGTTCGCGAGATATGGGAGTTTAAAGCCAAGAAATGCTTGAGAAGGCATAAAATTTTTCGCAATGCTGCTGCTCCAAACGCTTAACCAGAGTGGCCTAGGGAAAAATACACATACCGTTGTAATCGGGCGAGTTTCTGCTTTCAGATGCAATAGGAATTCTTGGGTTAGGTGAATCCGTACGCGAGATATGGGAGTTTGAAGCCAAGAAACGGTTGAGAAGGGAAAAAATTTTTCGCAATTCTGCTGCTCCAAACGCTTAACCAGAATGGCCTAGGGAAAAAATACACATACCGTTGTAATCGGGCGAGCTTCTACTTTCAGATGCAATAGGAATTTTTGGGTTCGGTCAATCCGTTCGCGAGATATGGGAGTTTGAAGCCAAGAAATGTTTGAGAAGGCAAAAAATTTTTGGCAATTCGGCTGCTCGAAACGCTTAACCAGAATGGCCTAGGGAAAAAATACACATACCGTTGTAATCGGGCGAGCTTCTACTTTCAGACGCAATAGGAATTTTTGGGTTAGGTCAATCCGTTCGCGAGATATGGGAGTTTGAAGCCAAGAAATGGTTGAGAAGGCAAAAAATTCTTCGCAATTCTGCTGCTCCAAACGCTTAACCAGAATGGCCTAGGGAAAAAATACACGTACCGTTGTAATCGGGCGAGTTTCTACTTTCACACGCAACAGGAATTTTTGGGTTAGGTCAATCCGTTCGCGAGATATGGGAGTTTAAAGCCAAGAAATGCTTGAGAAGGCATAAAATTTTTCGCAATGCTGCTGCTCCAAACGCTTAACCAGAATGGCCTAGGGAAAAATACACATACCGTTGTAATCGGGCGAGATTCTACTTTCAGATGCAATAGGAATTTTTGTGTTAGGTCAATCCGTTCGCGAGATAGGGGAGTTTGAAGCTAAGAAATGGTTGAGAGGGCAAAAAATTTTTGGCATTTCGGCTGCTCGAAACGCTTAACCAGAATGGCCTAGGGAAAAAATACACATACCGTTGTAATCGGGCGAGCTTCTACTTTCAGACGCAATAGGAATTTTTGGGTTAGGTCAATCCGTTCGCGAGATATGGGAGTTTGAAGCCAAGAAATGGTTGAGAAGGCAAAAAATTCTTCGCAATTCTGCTGCTCCAAACGCTTAACCAGAATGGCCTAGGGAAAAAATACACGTACCGTTGTAATCGGGCGAGTTTCTACTTTCACACGCAACAGGAATTTTTGGGTTAGGTCAATCCGTTCGCGAGATATGGGAGTTTAAAGCCAAGAAATGCTTGAGAAGGCATAAAATTTTTCGCAATGCTGCTGCTCCAAATGCTTAACCAGAGTGGCCTAGGGAAAAATACACATACCGTTGTAATCGGGCGAGTTTCTGCTTTCAGATGCAATAGGAATTCTTGGGTTAGGTGAATCCGTACGCGAGATATGGGAGTTTGAAGCCAAGAAACGGTTGAGAAGGGAAAAAATTTTTCGCAATTCTGCTGCTCCAAACGCTTAACCAGAATGGCCTAGGGAAAAAATACACATACCGTTGTAATCGGGCGAGCTTCTACTTTCAGATACAATAGGAATTTTTGGGTTCGGTCAATCCGTTCGCGAGATATGGGAGTTTGAAGCCAAGAAATGTTTGAGAAGGCAAAAAATTTTTCGCACTTCTGCTGCTCCAAACGCTTAACCAGAATGGCCTAGGGAAAAAATACACATACCGTTGTAATCGGGCGAGCTTCTACTTTCAGATGCAATAGGAATTTTTGGGTTCGGTCAATCCGTTCGCGAGATATGGGAGATTGAAGCCAAGAAATGGTTGAGAAGGCAAAAAATTTTTCGCACTTCTGCTGCTCCAAACGCTTAACCAGAATGGCCTAGGGAAAAAATGCACATACTGTTGTAATCGGGCGAGTTTCTAGTTTCAGACGCAATAGGAATTTTTGGGTTAGGACAATCCGTTCGCGAGATATGGGAGTTTGAAGCCAAGAAATGGTTGAGAAGGCAAAAAATTCTTCGCAATTCTGCTGCTCCAAACGCTTAACCAGAATGGCCTAGGGAAAAAATACACGTACCGTTGTAATCGGGCGAGTTTCTACTTTCACACGCAACAGGAATTTTTGGGTTAGGTCAATCCGTTCGCGAGATATGGGAGTTTAAAGCCAAGAAATGCTTGAGAAGGCATAAAATTTTTCGCAATGCTGCTGCTCCAAACGCTTAACCAGAATGGCCTAGGGAAGAATACACATGCCGCTGTAGTCGGGCGAGTTTCTACTTTCAGATGCAATAGGAATTTTTGGGTTAGGTGAATCCGTACGCGAGATATGGGAGTTTGAAGCCAAGAAACGTTTGAGAAGGGAAAAAATTTTTCGCAATTCTGCTGCTCCAAACGCTTAACCAGAATGGCCTAGGGAAAAAATACACATACCGTTGTAATCGGGCGAGCTTCTACTTTCAGATGCAATAGGAATTTTTGGGTTCGGTCAATCCGTTCGCGAGATATGGGAGATTGAAGCCAAGAAATGGTTGAGAAGGCAAAAAATTTTTCGCACTTCTGCTGCTCCAAACGCTTAACCAGAATGGCCTAGGGAAAAAATGCACATACTGTTGTAATCGGGCGAGTTTCTAGTTTCAGACGCAATAGGAATTTTTGGGTTAGGACAATCCGTTCGCGAGATATGGGAGTTTGAAGCCAAGAAATGGTTGAGAAGGCAAAAAATTCTTCGCAATTCTGCTGCTCCAAACGCTTAACCAGAATGGCCTAGGGAAAAAATACACGTACCGTTGTAATCGGGCGAGTTTCTACTTTCACACGCAACAGGAATTTTTGGGTTAGGTCAATCCGTTCGCGAGATATGGGAGTTTAAAGCCAAGAAATGCTTGAGAAGGCATAAAATTTTTCGCAATGCTGCTGCTCCAAACGCTTAACCAGAATGGCCTAGGGAAGAATACACATGCCGCTGTAGTCGGGCGAGTTTCTACTTTCAGATGCAATAGGAATTTTTGGGTTAGGTGAATCCGTACGCGAGATATGGGAGTTTGAAGCCAAGAAATGGTTGAGAAGGCAAAAAATTCTTCGCAATTCTGCTGCTCCAAACGCTTCACCAGAATGGCCTAGGGAAAAGATACACGTACCGTTGTAATCGGGCGAGTTTCTACTTTCACACGCAACAGGAATTTTTGGGTTAGGTCAATCCGTTCGCGAGATATGGGAGTTTAAAGCCAAGAAATGCTTGAGAAGGCATAAAATTTTTCGCAATGCTGCTGCTCCAAACGCTTAACCAGAGTGGCCTAGGGAAAAATACACATACCGTTGTAATCGGGCGAGTTTCTGCTTTCAGATGCAATAGGAATTCTTGGGTTAGGTGAATCCGTACGCGAGATATGGGAGTTTGAAGCCAAGAAACGGTTGAGAAGGGAAAAAATTTTTCGCAATTCTGCTGCTCCAAACGCTTAACCAGAATGGCCTAGGGAAAAAATACACATACCGTTGTAATCGGGCGAGCTTCTACTTTCAGATGCAATAGGAATTTTTGGGTTCGGTCAATCCGTTCGCGAGATATGGGAGTTTGAAGCCAAGAAATGTTTGAGAAGGCAAAAAATTTTTCGCACTTCTGCTGCTCCAAACGCTTAACCAGAATGGCCTAGGGAAAAATACACATACCGTTGTAATCGGGCGAGATTCTACTTTCAGATGCAATAGGAATTTTTGTGTTAGGTCAATCCGTTCGCGAGATATGGGAGTTTGAAGCTAAGAAATGGTTGAGAGGGCAAAAAATTTTTGGCAATTCGGCTGCTCGAAACGCTTAACCAGAATGGCCTAGGGAAAAAATACACATACCGTTGTAATCGGGCGAGCTTCTACTTTCAGACGCAATAGGAATTTTTGGGTTAGGTCAATCCGTTCGCGAGATATGGGAGTTTGAAGCCAAGAAATGGTTGAGAAGGCAAAAAATTCTTCGCAATTCTGCTGCTCCAAACGCTTAACCAGAATGGCCTAGGGAAAAAATACACGTACCGTTGTAATCGGGCGAGTTTCTACTTTCACACGCAACAGGAATTTTTGGGTTAGGTCAATCCGTTCGCGAGATATGGGAGTTTAAAGCCAAGAAATGCTTGAGAAGGCATAAAATTTTTCGCAATGCTGCTGCTCCAAACGCTTAACCAGAATGGCCTAGGGAAAAATACACATACCGTTGTAATCGGGCGAGATTCTACTTTCAGATGCAATAGGAATTTTTGTGTTAGGTCAATCCGTTCGCGAGATAGGGGAGTTTGAAGCTAAGAAATGGTTGAGAGGGCAAAAAATTTTTGGCATTTCGGCTGCTCGAAACGCTTAACCAGAATGGCCTAGGGAAAAAATACACATACCGTTGTAATCGGGCGAGCTTCTACTTTCAGACGCAATAGGAATTTTTGGGTTAGGTCAATCCGTTCGCGAGATATGGGAGTTTGAAGCCAAGAAATGGTTGAGAAGGCAAAAAATTCTTCGCAATTCTGCTGCTCCAAACGCTTAACCAGAATGGCCTAGGGAAAAAATACACGTACCGTTGTAATCGGGCGAGTTTCTACTTTCACACGCAACAGGAATTTTTGGGTTAGGTCAATCCGTTCGCGAGATATGGGAGTTTAAAGCCAAGAAATGCTTGAGAAGGCATAAAATTTTTCGCAATGCTGCTGCTCCAAATGCTTAACCAGAGTGGCCTAGGGAAAAATACACATACCGTTGTAATCGGGCGAGTTTCTGCTTTCAGATGCAATAGGAATTCTTGGGTTAGGTGAATCCGTACGCGAGATATGGGAGTTTGAAGCCAAGAAACGGTTGAGAAGGGAAAAAATTTTTCGCAATTCTGCTGCTCCAAACGCTTAACCAGAATGGCCTAGGGAAAAAATACACATACCGTTGTAATCGGGCGAGCTTCTACTTTCAGATACAATAGGAATTTTTGGGTTCGGTCAATCCGTTCGCGAGATATGGGAGTTTGAAGCCAAGAAATGTTTGAGAAGGCAAAAAATTTTTCGCACTTCTGCTGCTCCAAACGCTTAACCAGAATGGCCTAGGGAAAAAATACACATACCGTTGTAATCGGGCGAGCTTCTACTTTCAGATGCAATAGGAATTTTTGGGTTCGGTCAATCCGTTCGCGAGATATGGGAGATTGAAGCCAAGAAATGGTTGAGAAGGCAAAAAATTTTTCGCACTTCTGCTGCTCCAAACGCTTAACCAGAATGGCCTAGGGAAAAAATGCACATACTGTTGTAATCGGGCGAGTTTCTAGTTTCAGACGCAATAGGAATTTTTGGGTTAGGACAATCCGTTCGCGAGATATGGGAGTTTGAAGCCAAGAAATGGTTGAGAAGGCAAAAAATTCTTCGCAATTCTGCTGCTCCAAACGCTTAACCAGAATGGCCTAGGGAAAAAATACACGTACCGTTGTAATCGGGCGAGTTTCTACTTTCACACGCAACAGGAATTTTTGGGTTAGGTCAATCCGTTCGCGAGATATGGGAGTTTAAAGCCAAGAAATGCTTGAGAAGGCATAAAATTTTTCGCAATGCTGCTGCTCCAAACGCTTAACCAGAATGGCCTAGGGAAGAATACACATGCCGCTGTAGTCGGGCGAGTTTCTACTTTCAGATGCAATAGGAATTTTTGGGTTAGGTGAATCCGTACGCGAGATATGGGAGTTTGAAGCCAAGAAACGGTTGAGAAGGGAAAAAATTTTTCGCAATTCTGCTGCTCCAAACGCTTAACCAGAATGGCCTAGGGAAAAAATACACATACCGTTGTAATCGGGCGAGCTTCTACTTTCAGATGCAATAGGAATTTTTGGGTTCGGTCAATCCGTTCGCGAGATATGGGAGATTGAAGCCAAGAAATGGTTGAGAAGGCAAAAAATTTTTCGCACTTCTGCTGCTCCAAACGCTTAACCAGAATGGCCTAGGGAAAAAATGCACATACTGTTGTAATCGGGCGAGTTTCTAGTTTCAGACGCAATAGGAATTTTTGGGTTAGGACAATCCGTTCGCGAGATATGGGAGTTTGAAGCCAAGAAATGGTTGAGAAGGCAAAAAATTCTTCGCAATTCTGCTGCTCCAAACGCTTAACCAGAATGGCCTAGGGAAAAAATACACGTACCGTTGTAATCGGGCGAGTTTCTACTTTCACACGCAACAGGAATTTTTGGGTTAGGTCAATCCGTTCGCGAGATATGGGAGTTTAAAGCCAAGAAATGCTTGAGAAGGCATAAAATTTTTCGCAATGCTGCTGCTCCAAACGCTTAACCAGAATGGCCTAGGGAAGAATACACATGCCGCTGTAGTCGGGCGAGTTTCTACTTTCAGATGCAATAGGAATTTTTGGGTTAGGTGAATCCGTACGCGAGATATGGGAGTTTGAAGCCAAGAAATGGTTGAGAAGGCAAAAAATTCTTCGCAATTCTGCTGCTCCAAACGCTTCACCAGAATGGCCTAGGGAAAAGATACACGTACCGTTGTAATCGGGCGAGTTTCTACTTTCACACGCAACAGGAATTTTTGGGTTAGGTCAATCCGTTCGCGAGATATGGGAGTTTAAAGCCAAGAAATGCTTGAGAAGGCATAAAATTTTTCGCAATGCTGCTGCTCCAAACGCTTAACCAGAGTGGCCTAGGGAAAAATACACATACCGTTGTAATCGGGCGAGTTTCTGCTTTCAGATGCAATAGGAATTCTTGGGTTAGGTGAATCCGTACGCGAGATATGGGAGTTTGAAGCCAAGAAACGGTTGAGAAGGGAAAAAATTTTTCGCAATTCTGCTGCTCCAAACGCTTAACCAGAATGGCCTAGGGAAAAAATACACATACCGTTGTAATCGGGCGAGCTTCTACTTTCAGATGCAATAGGAATTTTTGGGTTCGGTCAATCCGTTCGCGAGATATGGGAGTTTGAAGCCAAGAAATGTTTGAGAAGGCAAAAAATTTTTCGCACTTCTGCTGCTCCAAACGCTTAACCAGAATGGCCTAGGGAAAAATACACATACCGTTGTAATCGGGCGAGATTCTACTTTCAGATGCAATAGGAATTTTTGTGTTAGGTCAATCCGTTCGCGAGATATGGGAGTTTGAAGCTAAGAAATGGTTGAGAGGGCAAAAAATTTTTGGCAATTCGGCTGCTCGAAACGCTTAACCAGAATGGCCTAGGGAAAAAATACACATACCGTTGTAATCGGGCGAGCTTCTACTTTCAGACGCAATAGGAATTTTTGGGTTAGGTCAATCCGTTCGCGAGATATGGGAGTTTGAAGCCAAGAAATGGTTGAGAAGGCAAAAAATTCTTCGCAATTCTGCTGCTCCAAACGCTTAACCAGAATGGCCTAGGGAAAAAATACACGTACCGTTGTAATCGGGCGAGTTTCTACTTTCACACGCAACAGGAATTTTTGGGTTAGGTCAATCCGTTCGCGAGATATGGGAGTTTAAAGCCAAGAAATGCTTGAGAAGGCATAAAATTTTTCGCAATGCTGCTGCTCCAAACGCTTAACCAGAATGGCCTAGGGAAAAATACACATACCGTTGTAATCGGGCGAGATTCTACTTTCAGATGCAATAGGAATTTTTGTGTTAGGTCAATCCGTTCGCGAGATAGGGGAGTTTGAAGCTAAGAAATGGTTGAGAGGGCAAAAAATTTTTGGCATTTCGGCTGCTCGAAACGCTTAACCAGAATGGCCTAGGGAAAAAATACACATACCGTTGTAATCGGGCGAGCTTCTACTTTCAGACGCAATAGGAATTTTTGGGTTAGGTCAATCCGTTCGCGAGATATGGGAGTTTGAAGCCAAGAAATGGTTGAGAAGGCAAAAAATTCTTCGCAATTCTGCTGCTCCAAACGCTTAACCAGAATGGCCTAGGGAAAAAATACACATACCGTTGTAATCGGGCGAGCTTCTACTTTCAGATGCAATAGGAATTTTTGGGTTCGGTCAATCCGTTCGCGAGATAGGGGAGTTTGAAGCTAAGAAATGGTTGAGAAGGCATAAAATTTTTCGCAATGCTGCTGCTCCAAACGCTTAACCAGAGTGGCCTAGGGAAAAATACACATACCGTTGTAATCGGGCGAGTTTCTGCTTTCAGATGCAATAGGAATTCTTGGGTTAGGTGAATTCGTACGCGAGATATGGGAGTTTGAAGCCAAGAAACGGTTGAGAAGGGAAAAAATTTTTCGCAATTCTGCTGCTCCAAACGCTTAACCAGAATGGCCTAGGGAAAAAATACACATACCGTTGTAATCGGGCGAGCTTCTACTTTCAGATGCAATAGGAATTTTTGGGTTCGGTCAATCCGTTCGCGAGATATGGGAGTTTGAAGCCAAGAAATGTTTGAGAAGGCAAAAAATTTTTCGCACTTCTGCTGCTCCAAACGCTTAACCAGAATGGCCTAGGGAAAAATACACATACCGTTGTAATCGGGCGAGATTCTACTTTCAGATGCAATAGGAATTTTTGTGTTAGGTCAATCCGTTCGCGAGATATGGGAGTTTGAAGCTAAGAAATGGTTGAGAGGGCCAAAAATTTTTGGCAATTCGGCTGCTCGAAACGCTTAACCAGAATGGCCTAGGGAAAAAATACACATACCGTTGTAATCGGGCGAGCTTCTACTTTCAGACGCAATAGGAATTTTTGGGTTAGGTCAATCCGTTCGCGAGATATGGGAGTTTGAAGCCAAGAAATGGTTGAGAAGGCAAAAAATTCTTCGCAATTCTGCTGCTCCAAACGCTTAACCAGAATGGCCTAGGGAAAAAATACACGTACCGTTGTAATCGGGCGAGTTTCTACTTTCACACGCAACAGGAATTTTTGGGTTAGGTCAATCCGTTCGCGAGATATGGGAGTTTAAAGCCAAGAAATGCTTGAGAAGGCATAAAATTTTTCGCAATGCTGCTGCTCCAAACGCTTAACCAGAATGGCCTAGGGAAAAATACACATACCGTTGTAATCGGGCGAGATTCTACTTTCAGATGCAATAGGAATTTTTGTGTTAGGTCAATCCGTTCGCGAGATAGGGGAGTTTGAAGCTAAGAAATGGTTGAGAGGGCAAAAAATTTTTGGCATTTCGGCTGCTCGAAACGCTTAACCAGAATGGCCTAGGGAAAAAATACACATACCGTTGTAATCGGGCGAGCTTCTACTTTCAGACGCAATAGGAATTTTTGGGTTAGGTCAATCCGTTCGCGAGATATGGGAGTTTGAAGCCAAGAAATGGTTGAGAAGGCAAAAAATTCTTCGCAATTCTGCTGCTCCAAACGCTTAACCAGAATGGCCTAGGGAAAAAATACACGTACCGTTGTAATCGGGCGAGTTTCTACTTTCACACGCAACAGGAATTTTTGGGTTAGGTCAATCCGTTCGCGAGATATGGGAGTTTAAAGCCAAGAAATGCTTGAGAAGGCATAAAATTTTTCGCAATGCTGCTGCTCCAAACGCTTAACCAGAATGGCCTAGGGAAAAATACACATACCGTTGTAATCGGGCGAGATTCTACTTTCAGATGCAATAGGAATTTTTGTGTTAGGTCAATCCGTTCGCGAGATAGGGGAGTTTGAAGCTAAGAAATGGTTGAGAGGGCAAAAAATTTTTGGCATTTCGGCTGCTCGAAACGCTTAACCAGAATGGCCTAGGGAAAAAATACACATACCGTTGTAATCGGGCGAGCTTCTACTTTCAGACGCAATAGGAATTTTTGGGTTAGGTCAATCCGTTCGCGAGATATGGGAGTTTGAAGCCAAGAAATGGTTGAGAAGGCAAAAAATTCTTCGCAATTCTGCTGCTCCAAACGCTTAACCAGAATGGCCTAGGGAAAAAATACACATACCGTTGTAATCGGGCGAGCTTCTACTTTCAGATGCAATAGGAATTTTTGGGTTCGGTCAATCCGTTCGCGAGATAGGGGAGTTTGAAGCTAAGAAATGGTTGAGAAGGCATAAAATTTTTCGCAATGCTGCTGCTCCAAACGCTTAACCAGAGTGGCCTAGGGAAAAATACACATACCGTTGTAATCGGGCGAGTTTCTGCTTTCAGATGCAATAGGAATTCTTGGGTTAGGTGAATTCGTACGCGAGATATGGGAGTTTGAAGCCAAGAAACGGTTGAGAAGGGAAAAAATTTTTCGCAATTCTGCTGCTCCAAACGCTTAACCAGAATGGCCTAGGGAAAAAATACACATACCGTTGTAATCGGGCGAGCTTCTACTTTCAGATGCAATAGGAATTTTTGGGTTCGGTCAATCCGTTCGCGAGATATGGGAGTTTGAAGCCAAGAAATGTTTGAGAAGGCAAAAAATTTTTCGCACTTCTGCTGCTCCAAACGCTTAACCAGAATGGCCTAGGGAAAAATACACATACCGTTGTAATCGGGCGAGATTCTACTTTCAGATGCAATAGGAATTTTTGTGTTAGGTCAATCCGTTCGCGAGATATGGGAGTTTGAAGCTAAGAAATGGTTGAGAGGGCCAAAAATTTTTGGCAATTCGGCTGCTCGAAACGCTTAACCAGAATGGCCTAGGGAAAAAATACACATACCGTTGTAATCGGGCGAGCTTCTACTTTCAGACGCAATAGGAATTTTTGGGTTAGGTCAATCCGTTCGCGAGATATGGGAGTTTGAAGCCAAGAAATGGTTGAGAAGGCAAAAAATTCTTCGCAATTCTGCTGCTCCAAACGCTTAACCAGAATGGCCTAGGGAAAAAATACACGTACCGTTGTAATCGGGCGAGTTTCTACTTTCACACGCAACAGGAATTTTTGGGTTAGGTCAATCCGTTCGCGAGATATGGGAGTTTAAAGCCAAGAAATGCTTGAGAAGGCATAAAATTTTTCGCAATGCTGCTGCTCCAAACGCTTAACCAGAATGGCCTAGGGAAAAATACACATACCGTTGTAATCGGGCGAGATTCTACTTTCAGATGCAATAGGAATTTTTGTGTTAGGTCAATCCGTTCGCGAGATAGGGGAGTTTGAAGCTAAGAAATGGTTGAGAGGGCAAAAAATTTTTGGCATTTCGGCTGCTCGAAACGCTTAACCAGAATGGCCTAGGGAAAAAATACACATACCGTTGTAATCGGGCGAGCTTCTACTTTCAGACGCAATAGGAATTTTTGGGTTAGGTCAATCCGTTCGCGAGATATGGGAGTTTGAAGCCAAGAAATGGTTGAGAAGGCAAAAAATTCTTCGCAATTCTGCTGCTCCAAACGCTTAACCAGAATGGCCTAGGGAAAAAATACACGTACCGTTGTAATCGGGCGAGTTTCTACTTTCACACGCAACAGGAATTTTTGGGTTAGGTCAATCCGTTCGCGAGATATGGGAGTTTAAAGCCAAGAAATGCTTGAGAAGGCATAAAATTTTTCGCAATGCTGCTGCTCCAAACGCTTAACCAGAGTGGCCTAGGGAAAAATACACATACCGTTGTAATCGGGCGAGATTCTACTTTCAGATGCAATAGGAATTTTTGGGTTAGGTCAATCCGTTCGCGAGATATGGGAGTTTGAAGCTAAGAAATGGTTGCGAAGGCAAAAAATTTTTGGCAATTCGGCTGCTCGAAACGCTTAACCAGAATGGCCTAGGGAAAAAATACACATACCGTTGTAATCGGGCGAGCATCTACTTTCAGACGCAATAGGAATTTTTGGGTTAGGTCAATCCGTTCGCGAGATATGGGAGTTTGAAGCCAAGAAATGGTTGAGAAGGCAAAAAATTCTTCGCAATTCTGCTGCTCCAAACGCTTAACCAGAATGGCCTAGGGAAAAAATGCACGTACCGTTGTAATCGGGCGAGTTTCTACTTTCACACGAAACAGGAATTTTTGGGTTAGGTCAATCCGTTCGCGAGATATGGGAGTTTAAAGCCAAGAAATGGTTGAGAAGGCATAAAATTTTTCGCAATGCTGCTGCTCCAAACGCTTAACCAGAATGGCCTAGGGAAAAATACACATACCGTTGTAATCGGGCGAGATTCTACTTTCAGATGCAATAGGAATTTTTGGGTTAGGTCAATCCGTTCGCGAGATATGGGAGTTTGAAGCTAAGAAATGGTTGAGAAGGCAAAAAATTTTTGGCAATTCGGCTGCTCGAAACGCTTAACCAGAATGGCCTAGGGAAAAAATACACATACCGTTGTAATCGGGCGAGCTTCTACTTTCAGATGCAATAGGAATTTTTGGGTTATGTCAATCCGTTCGCGAATTATGGGAGTTTGAAGCCAAGAAGTGGTTGAGCAGGCAAAAAATTTTTCGCAATTCTGCTGCTCCAAACGCTTGACCAGAATGGCCTAGGGAAAAAATACACATACCGTTGTAATCGGGCGAGATTCTACTTTCAGATGCAATAGGAATTTTTGGGTTAGGTCAATCCGTTCGCGAGATATGGGAGTTTGAAGCCAAGAAATGGTTGAGAAGGGAAAAATTTTTTCGTAATTCTGCTGCTCCAAACGCTTAACCAGAATGGCCTAGGGAAAAAATACACATACCGTTGTAATCGGGCGAGCGTCTACTTTCAGATTCAATAGGAATTTTTGGGTTAGGTCAATCCGTTCGCGAGATATGGGACTTTGAAGCTAAGAAATAGATGAGAAGACAACAAATTTTTCGCACTTCTGCTGCTCCAAACGCTTAACCAGAATGGCCTAGGGGAAAAAACAAACATACCGTTGTAATCGGGCGAGTTTCTACTTTCAGTCGCAACAGCAATTTTTGGGTTATGTCAATCCGTTCGCGAATTATGGGAGTTTGAAGCCAAGAAATAGTTGAGAAGGCAAAAAATTCTTTGCAATTCTGCTGCTCCAAACGCTTGACCAGAATGGCCTAGGGAAAAAATACACATACCGTTGTAATCGGGCGAGCTTCTACTTTCAGATTCAATAGGAATTTTTGGGTTAGGTCAATCCGTTCGCGAGATATGGGACTTTGAAGCTAAGAAATAGTTGAGAAGACAACAAATTTTTCGCACTTCTGCTGCTCCAAACGCTTAACCAGAATGGCCTAGGGGAAAAAACAAACATACCGTTGTAATCGGGCGAGTTTCTACTTTCAGTCGCAACAGGAATTTTTGGGTTATGTCAATCCGTTCGCGAATTATGGGAGTTTGAAGCCAAGAAGTGGTTGAGGAGGCAAAAAATTTTTCGCAATTCTGCTGCTCCAAACGCTTGACCAGAATGGCCTAGGGAAAAAATACACATACCGTTGTAATCGGGCGAGATTCTACTTTCAGATGCAATAGGAATTTTTGGGTTAGGTCAATCCGTTCGCGAGATATGGGAGTTTGAAGCCAAGAAATGGTTGAGAAGGGAAAAATTTTTTCGTAATTCTGCTGCTCCAAACGCTTAACCAGAATGGCCTAGGGAAAAAATACACATACCGTTGTAATCGGGCGAGCGTCTACTTTCAGATTCAATAGGAATTTTTGGGTTAGGTCAATCCGTTCGCGAGATATGGGACTTTGAAGCTAAGAAATAGATGAGAAGACAACAAATTTTTCGCACTTCTGCTGCTCCAAACGCTTAACCAGAATGGCCTAGGGGAAAAAACAAACATACCGTTGTAATCGGGCGAGTTTCTACTTTCAGTCGCAACAGGAATTTTTGGGTTATGTCAATCCGTTCGCGAATTATGGGAGTTTGAAGCCAAGAAATAGTTGAGAAGGCAAAAAATTCTTCGCAATTCTGCTGCTCCAAACGCTTGACCAGAATGGCCTAGGGAAAAAATACACATACCGTTGTAATCGGGCGAGATTCTACTTTCAGTCGCAACAGGAATTTTTGGGGTATGTCAATCCGTTCGCGAATTATGGGAGTTTGAAGCCAAGAAATAGTTGAGAAGGCAAAAAATTCTTCGCAATTCTGCTGCTCCAAACGCTTGACCAGAATGGCCTAGGAAAAAATACACATACCGTTGTAATCGGGCGAGATTCTACTTTCAGATGCAATAGGAATATTTGGGTTAGGTCAATCCGTTCGCGAGGTATGGGAGTTTGAAGTTAAGAAATGGTTGAGAAGACAACAAATATTTCGCACATCTGCTGCTCCAAACGCTTAACCAGAATGGCCTAGGGAGAAAATAAACGTACCGTTGTAATCGGGCGAGTTTCTACTTTCAGTCGCAACAGGAATTTTTGGGTTATGTCAATCCGTTCGCGAATTATGGGAGTTTGAAGCCAAGAAATAGTTGAGAAGGCAAAAAATTCTTCGCAATTCTGCTGCTCCAAACGCTTCACAAGAATGGCCTAGGGAAAAAATACACATACCGTTGTAATCGGGCGAGATTCTACTTTCAGTCGCAACAGGAATTTTTGGGTTATGTCAATCCGTTCGCGAATTATGGGAGTTTGAAGCCAAGAAATAGTTGAGAAGGCAAAAAATTCTTCGCAATTCTGCTGCTCCAAACGCTTCACCAGAATGGCCTAGGGAAAAAATACACGTACCGTTGTAATCGGGCGAGTTTCTACTTTCACACGCAACAGGAATTTTTGGGTTAGGTCAATCCGTTCGCGAGATATGGGAGTTTAAAGCCAAGAAATGCTTGTGAAGGCATAAAATTTTTCGCAATGCTGCTGCTCCAAACGCTTAACCAGAATGGCCTAGGGAAAAATACACATACCGTTGTAATCGGGCGAGCTTCTACTTTCAGACGCAATAGGAATTTTTGGGTTAGGTCAATCCGTTCGCGAGATATGGGAGTTTGAAGCCAAGAAATGGTTGAGAAGGCAAAAAATTCTTCGCAATTCTGCTGCTCCAAACGCTTAACCAGAATGGCCTAGGGAAAAAATACACGTACCGTTGTAATCGGGCGAGTTTCTACTTTCAGTCGCAACAGGAATTTTTGGGTTATGTCAATCCGTTCGCGAATTATGGGAGTTTGAAGCCAAGAAATAGTTGAGAAGGCAAAAAATTCTTCGCAATTCTGCTGCTCCAAACGCTTCACCAGAATGGCCTAGGGAAAAAATACACATACCGTTGTAATCGGGCGAGATTCTACTTTCAGTCGCAACAGGAATTTTTGGGTTATGTCAATCCGTTCGCGAATTATGGGAGTTTGAAGCCAAGAAATAGTTGAGAAGGCAAAAAATTCTTCGCAATTCTGCTGCTCCAAACGCTTCACCAGAATGGCCTAGGGAAAAAATACACGTACCGTTGTAATCGGGCGAGTTTCTACTTTCACACGCAACAGGAATTTTTGGGTTAGGTCAATCCGTTCGCGAGATATGGGAGTTTAAAGCCAAGAAATGCTTGAGAAGGCATAAAATTTTTCGCAATGCTGCTGCTCCAAACGCTTAACCAGAGTGGCCTAGGGAAAAATACACATACCGTTGTAATCGGGCGAGTTTCTGCTTTCAGATGCAATAGGAATTCTTGGGTTAGGTGAATCCGTACGCGAGATATGGGAGTTTGAAGCCAAGAAACGGTTGAGAAGGGAAAAAATTTTTCGCAATTCTGCTGCTCCAAACGCTTAACCAGAATGGCCTAGGGAAAAAATACACATACCGTTGTAATCGGGCGAGCTTCTACTTTCAGATGCAATAGGAATTTTTGGGTTCGGTCAATCCGTTCGCGAGATATGGGAGTTTGAAGCCAAGAAATGTTTGAGAAGGCAAAAAATTTTTCGCACTTCTGCTGCTCCAAACGCTTAACCAGAATGGCCTAGGGAAAAATACACATACCGTTGTAATCGGGCGAGATTCTACTTTCAGATGCAATAGGAATATTTGGGTTAGGTCAATCCGTTCGCGAGATATGGGAGTTTGAAGCTAAGAAATGGTTGAGAGGGCAAAAAATTTTTGGCAATTCGGCTGCTCGAAACGCTTAACCAGAATGGCCTAGGGAAAAAATACACATACCGTTGTAATCGGGCGAGCTTCTACTTTCAGACGCAATAGGAATTTTTGGGTTAGGTCAATCCGTTCGCGAGATATGGGAGTTTGAAGCCAAGAAATGGTTGAGAAGGCAAAAAATTCTTCGCAATTCTGCTGCTCCAAACGCTTAACCAGAATGGCCTAGGGAAAAAATACACGTACCGTTGTAATCGGGCGAGTTTCTACTTTCACACGCAACAGGAATTTTTGGGTTAGGTCAATCCGTTCGCGAGATATGGGAGTTTAAAGCCAAGAAATGCTTGAGAAGGCATAAAATTTTTCGCAATGCTGCTGCTCCAAACGCTTAACCAGAATGGCCTAGGGAAAAATACACATACCGTTGTAATCGGGCGAGATTCTACTTTCAGATGCACTAGGAATTTTTGTGTTAGGTCAATCCGTTCGCGAGATAGGGGAGTTTGAAGCTAAGAAATGGTTGAGAGGGCAAAAAATTTTTGGCATTTCGGCTGCTCGAAACGCTTAACCAGAATGGCCTAGGGAAAAAATACACATACCGTTGTAATCGGGCGAGCATCTACTTTCAGACGCAATAGGAATTTTTGGGTTAGGTCAATCCGTTCGCGAGATATGGGAGTTTGAAGCCAAGAAATGGTTGAGAAGGCAAAAAATTCTTCGCAATTCTGCTGCTCCAAACGCTTAACCAGAATGGCCTAGGGAAAAAATACACGTACCGTTGTAATCGGGCGAGTTTCTACTTTCACACGCAACAGGAATTTTTGGGTTAGGTCAATCCGTTCGCGAGATATGGGAGTTTAAAGCCAAGAAATGCTTGAGAAGGCATAAAATTTTTCGCAATGCTGCTGCTCCAAACGCTTAACCAGAATTGCCTAGGGAAAAATACACATACCGTTGTAATCGGGCGAGATTCTACTTTCAGATGCAATAGGAATTTTTGTGTTAGGTCAATCCGTTCGCGAGATAGGGGAGTTTGAAGCTAAGAAATGGTTGAGAGGGCAAAAAATTTTTGGCATTTCGGCTGCTCGAAACGCTTAACCAGAATGGCCTAGGGAAAAAATACACATACCGTTGTAATCGGGCGAGCATCTACTTTCAGACGCAATAGGAATTTTTGGGTTAGGTCAATCCGTTCGCGAGATATGGGACTTTGAAGCTAAGAAATAGATGAGAAGACAACAAATTTTTCGCACTTCTGCTGCTCCAAACGCTTAACCAGAATGGCCTAGGGGAAAAAACAAACATACCGTTGTAATCGGGCGAGTTTCTACTTTCAGTCGCAACAGGAATTTTTGGGTTATGTCAATCCGTTCGCGAATTATGGGAGTTTGAAGCCAAGAAATAGTTGAGAAGGCAAAAAATTCTTTGCAATTCTGCTGCTCCAAACGCTTGACCAGAATGGCCTAGGGAAAAAATACACATACCGTTGTAATCGGGCGAGCTTCTACTTTCAGATTCAATAGGAATTTTTGGGTTAGGTCAATCCGTTCGCGAGATATGGGACTTTGAAGCTAAGAAATAGTTGAGAAGACAACAAATTTTTCGCACTTCTGCTGCTCCAAACGCTTAACCAGAATGGCCTAGGGGAAAAAACAAACATACCGTTGTAATCGGGCGAGTTTCTACTTTCAGTCGCAACAGGAATTTTTGGGTTATGTCAATCCGTTCGCGAATTATGGGAGTTTGAAGCCAAGAAGTGGTTGAGGAGGCAAAAAATTTTTCGCAATTCTGCTGCTCCAAACGCTTGACCAGAATGGCCTAGGGAAAAAATACACATACCGTTGTAATCGGGCGAGATTCTACTTTCAGATGCAATAGGAATTTTTGGGTTAGGTCAATCCGTTCGCGAGATATGGGAGTTTGAAGCCAAGAAATGGTTGAGAAGGGAAAAATTTTTTCGTAATTCTGCTGCTCCAAACGCTTGACCAGAATGGCCTAGGGAAAAAATACACATACCGTTGTAATCGGGCGAGATTCTACTTTCAGTCGCAACAGGAATTTTTGGGGTATGTCAATCCGTTCGCGAATTATGGGAGTTTGAAGCCAAGAAATAGTTGAGAAGGCAAAAAATTCTTCGCAATTCTGCTGCTCCAAACGCTTGACCAGAATGGCCTAGGGAAAAAATACACATACCGTTGTAATCGGGCGAGATTCTACTTTCAGATGCAATAGGAATATTTGGGTTAGGTCAATCCGTTCGCGAGGTATGGGAGTTTGAAGTTAAGAAATGGTTGAGAAGACAACAAATTTTTCGCACATCTGCTGCTCCAAACGCTTAACCAGAATGGCCTAGGGAGAAAATAAACGTACCGTTGTAATCGGGCGAGTTTCTACTTTCAGTCGCAACAGGAATTTTTGGGTTATGTCAATCCGTTCGCGAATTATGGGAGTTTGAAGCCAAGAAATAGTTGAGAAGGCAAAAAATTCTTCGCAATTCTGCTGCTCCAAACGCTTCACCAGAATGGCCTAGGGAAAAAATACACATACCGTTGTAATCGGGCGAGATTCTACTTTCAGTCGCAACAGGAATTTTTGGGTTATGTCAATCCGTTCGCGAATTATGGGAGTTTGAAGCCAAGAAATAGTTGAGAAGGCAAAAAATTCTTCGCAATTCTGCTGCTCCAAACGCTTCACCAGAATGGCCTAGGGAAAAAATACACGTACCGTTGTAATCGGGCGAGTTTCTACTTTCACACGCAACAGGAATTTTTGGGTTAGGTCAATCCGTTCGCGAGATATGGGAGTTTAAAGCCAAGAAATGCTTGTGAAGGCATAAAATTTTTCGCAATGCTGCTGCTCCAAACGCTTAACCAGAATGGCCTAGGGAAAAATACACATACCGTTGTAATCGGGCGAGCTTCTACTTTCAGACGCAATAGGAATTTTTGGGTTAGGTCAATCCGTTCGCGAGATATGGGAGTTTGAAGCCAAGAAATGGTTGAGAAGGCAAAAAATTCTTCGCAATTCTGCTGCTCCAAACGCTTAACCAGAATGGCCTAGGGAAAAAATACACGTACCGTTGTAATCGGGCGAGTTTCTACTTTCAGTCGCAACAGGAATTTTTGGGTTATGTCAATCCGTTCGCGAATTATGGGAGTTTGAAGCCAAGAAATAGTTGAGAAGGCAAAAAATTCTTCGCAATTCTGCTGCTCCAAACGCTTCACCAGAATGGCCTAGGGAAAAAATACACATACCGTTGTAATCGGGCGAGATTCTACTTTCAGTCGCAACAGGAATTTTTGGGTTATGTCAATCCGTTCGCGAATTATGGGAGTTTGAAGCCAAGAAATAGTTGAGAAGGCAAAAAATTCTTCGCAATTCTGCTGCTCCAAACGCTTCACCAGAATGGCCTAGGGAAAAAATACACGTACCGTTGTAATCGGGCGAGTTTCTACTTTCACACGCAACAGGAATTTTTGGGTTAGGTCAATCCGTTCGCGAGATATGGGAGTTTAAAGCCAAGAAATGCTTGTGAAGGCATAAAATTTTTCGCAATGCTGCTGCTCCAAACGCTTAACCAGAATGGCCTAGGGAAAAATACACATACCGTTGTAATCGGGCGAGCTTCTACTTTCAGACGCAATAGGAATTTTTGGGTTAGGTCAATCCGTTCGCGAGATATGGGAGTTTGAAGCCAAGAAATGGTTGAGAAGGCAAAAAATTCTTCGCAATTCTGCTGCTCCAAACGCTTAACCAGAATGGCCTAGGGAAAAAATACACGTACCGTTGTAATCGGGCGAGTTTCTACTTTCACACGAAACAGGAATTTTTGGGTTAGGTCAATCCGTTCGCGAGATATGGGAGTTTAAAGCCAAGAAATGCTTGAGAAGGCATAAAATTCTTCGCAATGCTGCTGCTCCAAACGCTTAACCAGAGTGGCCTAGGGAAAAATACACATACCGTTGTAATCGGGCGAGTTTCTGCTTTCAGATGCAATAGGAATTCTTGGGTTAGGTGAATCCGTACGCGAGATATGGGAGTTTGAAGCCAAGAAACGGTTGAGAAGGGAAAAAATTTTTCGCAATTCTGCTGCTCCAAACGCTTAACCAGAATGGCCTAGGGAAAAAATACACATACCGCTGTAATCGGGCGAGCTTCTACTTTCAGATGCAATAGGAATTTTTGGGTTCGGTCAATCCGTTCGCGAGATATGGGAGTTTGAAGCCAAGAAATGTTTGAGAAGGCAAAAAATTTTTCGCACTTCTGCTGCTCCAAACGCTTAACCAGAATGGCCTAGGGAAAAATACACATACCGTTGTAATCGGGCGAGATTCTACTTTCAGATGCAATAGGAATTTTTGTGTTAGGTCAATCCGTTCGCGAGATATGGGAGTTTGAAGCTAAGAAATGGTTGAGGGGGCAAAAAATTTTTGGCAATTCGGCTGCTCGAAACGCTTAACCAGAATGGCCTAGGGAAAAAATACACGTACCGTTGTAATCGGGCGAGTTTCTACTTTCACACGCAACAGGAATTTTTGGGTTAGGTCAATCCGTTCGCGAGATATGGGAGTTTAAAGCCAAGAAATGCTTGAGAAGGCATAAAATTTTTCGCAATGCTGCTGCTCCAAACGCTTAACCAGAATGGCCTAGGGAAAAATACACATACCGTTGTAATCGGGCGAGATTCTACTTTCAGATGCAATAGGAATTTTTGTGTTAGGTCAATCCGTTCGCGAGATAGGGGAGTTTGAAGCTAAGAAATGGTTGAGAGGGCAAAAAATTTTTGGCATTTCGGCTGCTCGAAACGCTTAACCAGAATGGCCTAGGGAAAAAATACACATACCGTTGTAATCGGGCGAGCTTCTACTTTCAGACGCAATAGGAATTTTTGGGTTAGGTCAATCCGTTCGCGAGATATGGGAGTTTGAAGCCAAGAAATGGTTGAGAAGGCAAAAAATTCTTCGCAATTCTGCTGCTCCAAACGCTTAACCAGAATGGCCTAGGGAAAAAATACACGTACCGTTGTAATCGGGCGAGTTTCTACTTTCACACGCAACAGGAATTTTTGGGTTAGGTCAATCCGTTCGCGAGATATGGGAGTTTAAAGCCAAGAAATGCTTGAGAAGGCATAAAATTTTTCGCAATGCTGCTGCTCCAAACGCTTAACCAGAGTGGCCTAGGGAAAAATACACATACCGTTGTAATCGGGCGAGATTCTACTTTCAGATGCAATAGGAATTTTTGGGTTAGGTCAATCCGTTCGCGAGATATGGGAGTTTGAAGCTAAGAAATGGTTGCGAAGGCATAAAATTTTTTCGTAATTCTGCTGCTCCAAACGCTTAACCAGAATGGCCTAGGGAAAAAATACACATACCGTTGTAATCGGGCGAGCGTCTACTTTCAGATTCAATAGGAATTTTTGGGTTAGGTCAATCCGTTCGCGAGATATGGGACTTTGAAGCTAAGAAATAGATGAGAAGACAACAAATTTTTCGCACTTCTGCTGCTCCAAACGCTTAACCAGAATGGCCTAGGGGAAAAAACAAACATACCGTTGTAATCGGGCGAGTTTCTACTTTCAGTCGCAACAGGAATTTTTGGGTTATGTCAATCCGTTCGCGAATTATGGGAGTTTGAAGCCAAGAAATAGTTGAGAAGGCAAAAAATTCTTCGCAATTCTGCTGCTCCAAACGCTTGACCAGAATGGCCTAGGGAAAAAATACACATACCGTTGTAATCGGGCGAGCTTCTACTTTCAGATTCAATAGGAATTTTTGGGTTAGGTCAATCCGTTCGCGAGATATGGGACTTTGAAGCTAAGAAATAGTTGAGAAGACAACAAATTTTTCGCACTTCTGCTGCTCCAAACGCTTAACCAGAATGGCCTAGGGGAAAAAACAAACATACCGTTGTAATCGGGCGAGTTTCTACTTTCAGTCGCAACAGGAATTTTTGGGTTATGTCAATCCGTTCGCGAATTATGGGAGTTTGAAGCCAAGAAGTGGTTGAGGAGGCAAAAAATTTTTCGCAATTCTGCTGCTCCAAACGCTTGACCAGAATGGCCTAGGGAAAAAATACACATACCGTTGTAATCGGGCGAGATTCTACTTTCAGATGCAATAGGAATTTTTGGGTTAGGTCAATCCGTTCGCGAGATATGGGAGTTTGAAGCCAAGAAATGGTTGAGAAGGGAAAAATTTTTTCGTAATTCTGCTGCTCCAAACGCTTAACCAGAATGGCCTAGGGAAAAAATACACATACCGTTGTAATCGGGCGAGCGTCTACTTTCAGATTCAATAGGAATTTTTGGGTTAGGTCAATCCGTTCGCGAGATATGGGACTTTGAAGCTAAGAAATAGATGAGAAGACAACAAATTTTTCGCACATCTGCTGCTCCAAACGCTTAACCAGAATGGCCTAGGGGAAAAAACAAACATACCGTTGTAATCGGGCGAGTTTCTACTTTCAGTCGCAACAGGAATTTTTGGGTTATGTCAATCCGTTCGCGAATTATGGGAGTTTGAAGCCAAGAAATAGTTGAGAAGGCAAAAAATTCTTCGCAATTCTGCTGCTCCAAACGCTTGACCAGAATGGCCTAGGGAAAAAATACACATACCGTTGTAATCGGGCGAGATTCTACTTTCAGTCGCAACAGGAAATTTTGGGGTATGTCAATCCGTTCGCGAATTATGGGAGTTTGAAGCCAAGAAATAGTTGAGAAGGCAAAAAATTCTTCGCAATTCTGCTGCTCCAAACGCTTGACCAGAATGGCCTAGGGAAAAAATACACATACCGTTGTAATCGGGCGAGATTCTACTTTCAGATGCAATAGGAATATTTGGGTTAGGTCAATCCGTTCGCGAGGTATGGGAGTTTGAAGTTAAGAAATGGTTGAGAAGACAACAAATTTTTCGCACATCTGCTGCTCCAAACGCTTAACCAGAATGGCCTAGGGAGAAAATAAACGTACCGTTGTAATCGGGCGAGTTTCTACTTTCAGTCGCAACAGGAATTTTTGGGTTATGTCAATCCGTTCGCGAATTATGGGAGTTTGAAGCCAAGAAATAGTTGAGAAGGCAAAAAATTCTTCGCAATTCTGCTGCTCCAAACGCTTCACCAGAATGGCCTAGGGAAAAAATACACATACCGTTGTAATCGGGCGAGATTCTACTTTCAGTCGCAACAGGAATTTTTGGGTTATGTCAATCCGTTCGCGAATTATGGGAGTTTGAAGCCAAGAAATAGTTGAGAAGGCAAAAAATTCTTCGCAATTCTGCTGCTCCAAACGCTTCACCAGAATGGCCTAGGGAAAAAATACACGTACCGTTGTAATCGGGCGAGTTTCTACTTTCACACGCAACAGGAATTTTTGGGTTAGGTCAATCCGTTCGCGAGATATGGGAGTTTAAAGCCAAGAAATGCTTGTGAAGGCATACAATTTTTCGCAATGCTGCTGCTCCAAACGCTTAACCAGAATGGCCTAGGGAAAAATACACATACCGTTGTAATCGGGCGAGATTCTACTTTCAGGTGCAATAGGAATTTTTGGGTTAGGTCAATCCGTTCGCGAGATATGGGAGTTTGAAGCTAAGAAATGGTTGAGAAGGCAAAAAATTTTTGGCAATTCGGCTGCTCGAAACGCTTAACCAGAATGGCCTAGGGAAAAAATACACGTACCGTTGTAATCGGTCGAGTTTCTACTTTCACACGCAACAGGAATTTTTGGGTTAGGTCAATCCGTTCGCGAGATATGGGAGTTTAAAGCCAAGAAATGCTTGTGAAGGCATAAAATTTTTCGCAATGCTGCTGCTCCAAACGCTTAACCAGAATGGCCTAGGGAAAAATACACATACCGTTGTAATCGGGCGAGATTCTATTTTCAGGTGCAATAGGAATTTTTGGGTAAGGTCAATCCGTTCGCGAGATATGGGAGTTTGAAGCCAAGAAATGGTTGAGAAGACAACAAATTTTTCGCACATCTGCTGCTCCAAACGCTTAACCAGAATGCCCTAGGGAAAAAATACACATACCGTTGTAATCGGGCGAGCTTCTACTTTCAGATTCAATAGGAATTTTTGGGTTAGGTCAATCCGTTCACGAGATATGGGACTTTGAAGCTAAGAAATAGTTGAGAAGACAACAAATTTTTCGCACTTCTGCTGCTCCAAACGCTTAACCAGAATGGCCTAGGGGAAAAAACAAACATACCGTTGTAATCGGGCGAGTTTCTACTTTCAGTCGCGACAGGAATTTTTGGGTTATGTCAATCCGTTCGCGAATTATGGGAGTTTGAAGCCAAGAAGTGGTTGAGAAGGCAAAAAATTTTTCGCAATTCTGCTGCTCCAAACGCTTGACCAGAATGGCCTAGGGAAAAAATACACATACCGTTGTAATCGGGCAAGATTCTACTTTCAGATGCAATAGGAATTTTTGTGTTAGGTCAATCCGTTCGCGAGATAGGGGAGTTTGAAGCTAAGAAATGGTTGAGAGGGCAAAAAATTTTTGGCATTTCGGCTGCTCGAAACGCTTAACCAGAATGGCCTAGGGAAAAAATACACATACCGTTGTAATCGGGCGAGCTTCTACTTTCAGACGCAATAGGAATTTTTGGGTTAGGTCAATCCGTTCGCGAGATATGGGAGTTTGAAGCCAAGAAATGGTTGAGAAGGCAAAAAATTCTTCGCAATTCTGCTGCTCCAAACGCTTAACCAGAATGGCCTAGGGAAAAAATACACGTACCGTTGTAATCGGGCGAGTTTCTACTTTCACACGCAACAGGAATTTTTGGGTTAGGTCAATCCGTTCGCGAGATATGGGAGTTTAAAGCCAAGAAATGCTTGTGAAGGCATAAAATTTTTCGCAATGCTGCTGCTCCAAACGCTTAACCAGATTGGCCTAGGGAAAAATACACATACCGTTGTAATCGGGCGAGCTTCTACTTTCAGACGCAATAGGAATTTTTGGGTTAGGTCAATCCGTTCGCGAGATATGGGAGTTTGAAGCCAAGAAATGGTTGAGAAGGCAAAAAATTCTTCGCAATTCTGCTGCTCCAAACGCTTAACCAGAATGGCCTAGGGAAAAAATACACGTACCGTTGTAATCGGGCGAGTTTCTACTTTCGCACGCAACAGGAATTTTTGGGTTAGGTCAATCCGTTCGCGAGATATGGGAGTTTAAAGCCAAGAAATGCTTGAGAAGGCATAAAATTTTTCGCAATGCTGCTGCTCCAAACGCTTAACCAGAGTGGCCTAGGGAAAAATACACATACCGTTGTAATCGGGCGAGTTTCTGCTTTCAGATGCAATAGGAATTCTTGGGTTAGGTGAATCCGTACGCGAGATATGGGAGTTTGAAGCCAAGAAACGGTTGAGAAGGGAAAAAATTTTTCGCAATTCTGCTGCTCCAAACGCTTAACCACAATGGCCTAGGGAAAAAATACACATACCGTTGTAATCGGGCGAGCTTCTACTTTCAGATGCAATAGGAATTTTTGGGTTCGGTCAATCCGTTCGCGAGATATGGGAGTTTGAAGCCAAGAAATGTTTGAGAAGGCAAAAAATTTTTCGCACTTCTGCTGCTCCAAACGCTTAACCAGAATGGCCTAGGGAAAAATACACATACCGTTGTAATCGGGCGAGATTCTACTTTCAGATGCAATAGGAATTTTTGTGTTAGGTCAATCCGTTCGCGAGATATGGGAGTTTGAAGCTAAGAAATGGTTGAGAGGGCAAAAAATTTTTGGCAATTCGGCTGCTCGAAACGCTTAACCAGAATGGCCTAGGGAAAAAATACACATACCGTTGTAATCGGGCGAGCTTCTACTTTCAGACGCAATAGGAATTTTTGGGTTAGGTCAATCCGTTCGCGAGATATGGGAGTTTGAAGCCAAGAAATGGTTGAGAAGGCAAAAAATTCTTCGCAATTCTGCTGCTCCAAACGCTTAACCAGAATGGCCTAGGGAAAAAATACACGTACCGTTGTAATCGGGCGAGTTTCTACTTTCACACGCAACAGGAATTTTTGGGTTATGTCAATCCGTTCGCGAGATATGGGAGTTTAAAGCCAAGAAATGCTTGAGAAGGCATAAAATTTTTCGCAATGCTGCTGCTCCAAACGCTTAACCAGAATGGCCTAGGGAAAAATTCACATACCGTTGTAATCGGGCGAGATTCTACTTTCAGATGCAATAGGAATTTTTGTGTTAGGTCAATCCGTTCGCGAGATAGGGGAGTTTGAAGCTAAGAAATGGTTGAGAGGGCAAAAAATTTTTGGCATTTCGGCTGCTCGAAACGCTTAACCAGAATGGCCTAGGGAAAAAATACACATACCGTTGTAATCGGGCGAGCTTCTACTTTCAGACGCAATAGGAATTTTTGGGTTAGGTCAATCCGTTCGCGAGATATGGGAGTTTGAAGCCAAGAAATGGTTGAGAAGGCAAAAAATTCTTCGCAATTCTGCTGCTCCAAACGCTTAACCAGAATGGCCTGGGGAAAAAATACACGTACCGTTGTAATCGGGCGAGTTTCTACTTTCACACGCAACAGGAATTTTTGGGTTAGGTCAATCCGTTCGCGAGATATGGGAGTTTAAAGCCAAGAAATGCTTGAGAAGGCATAAAATTTTTCGCAATGCTGCTGCTCCAAACGCTTAACCAGAGTGGCCTAGGGAAAAATACACATACCGTTGTAATCGGGCGAGATTCTACTTTCAGATGCAATAGGAATTTTTGGGTTAGGTGAATCCGTTCGCGAGATATGGGAGTTTGAAGCTAAGAAATGGTTGCGAAGGCAAAAAATTTTTGGCAATTCGGCTGCTCGAAACGCTTAACCAGAATGGCCTAGGGGAAAAATACACATACCGTTGTAATCGGGCGAGCATCTACTTTCAGACGCAATAGGAATTTTTGGGTTAGGTCAATCCGTTCGCGAGATATGGGAGTTTGAAGCCAAGAAATGGTTGAGAAGGCAAAAAATTCTTCGCAATTCTGCTGCTCCAAACGCTTAACCAGAATGGCCTAGGGAAAAAATGCACGTACCGTTGTAATCGGGCGAGTTTCTACTTTCACACGAAACAGGAATTTTTGGGTTAGGTCAATCCGTTCGCGAGATATGGGAGTTTAAAGCCAAGAAATGGTTGAGAAGGCATAAAATTTTTCGCAATGCTGCTGCTCCAAACGCTTAACCAGAATGGCCTAGGGAAAAATACACATACCGTTGTAATCGGGCGAGATTCTACTTTCAGATGCAATAGGAATTTTTGGGTTAGGTCAATCCGTTCGCGAGATATGGGAGTTTGAAGCTAAGAAATGGTTGAGAAGGCAAAAAATTTTTGGCAATTCGGATGCTCGAAACGCTTAACCAGAATGGCCTAGGGAAAAAATACACATACCGTTGTAATCGGGCGAGCTTCTACTTTCAGATGCAATAGGAATTTTTGGGTTATGTAAATCCGTTCGCGAATTATGGGAGTTTGAAGCCAAGAAGTGGTTGAGCAGGCAAAAAATTTTTCGCAATTCTGCTGCTCCAAACGCTTGACCAGAATGGCCTAGGGAAAAAATACACATACCGTTGTAATCGGGCGAGATTCTACTTTCAGATGCAATAGGAATTTTTGGGTTAGGTCAATCCGTTCGCGAGATATGGGAGTTTGAAGCCAAGAAATGGTTGAGAAGGGAAAAATTTTTTCGTAATTCTGCTGCTCCAAACGCTTAACCAGAATGGCCTAGGGAAAAAATACACATACCGTTGTAATCGGGCGAGCGTCTACTTTCAGATTCAATAGGAATTTTTGGGTTAGGTCAATCCGTTCGCGAGATATGGGACTTTGAAGCTAAGAAATAGATGAGAAGACAACAAATTTTTCGCACTTCTGCTGCTCCAAACGCTTAACCAGAATGGCCTAGGGGAAAAAACAAACATACCGTTGTAATCGGGCGAGTTTCTACTTTCAGTCGCAACAGGAATTTTTGGGTTATGTCAATCCGTTCGCGAATTATGGGAGTTTGAAGCCAAGAAATAGTTGAGAAGGCAAAAAATTCTTCGCAATTCTGCTGCTCCAAACGCTTGACCAGAATGGCCTAGGGAAAAAATACACATACCGTTGTAATCGGGCGAGCTTCTACTTTCAGATTCAATAGGAATTTTTGGGTTAGGTCAATCCGTTCGCGAGATATGGGACTTTGAAGCTAAGAAATAGTTGAGAAGACAACAAATTTTTCGCCCTTCTGCTGCTCCAAACGCTTAACCAGAATGGCCTAGGGGAAAAAACAAACATACCGTTGTAATCGGGCGAGTTTCTACTTTCAGTCGCAACAGGAATTTTTGGGTTATGTCAATCCGTTCGCGAATTATGGGAGTTTGAAGCCAAGAAGTGGTTGAGGAGGCAAAAAATTTTTCGCAATTCTGCTGCTCCAAACGCTTGACCAGAATGGCCTAGGGAAAAAATACACATACCGTTGTAATCGGGCGAGATTCTACTTTCAGATGCAATAGGAATTTTTGGGTTAGGTCAATCCGTTCGGGAGATATGGGAGTTTGAAGCCAAGAAATGGTTGAGAAGGGAAAAATTTTTTCGTAATTCTGCTGCTCCAAACGCTTAACCAGAATGGCCTAGGGAAAAAATACACATACCGTTGTAATCGGGCGAGCGTCTACTTTCAGATTCAATAGGAATTTTTGGGTTAGGTCAATCCGTTCGCGAGATATGGGACTTTGAAGCTAAGAAATAGATGAGAAGACAACAAATTTTTCGCACTTCTGCTGCTCCAAACGCTTAACCAGAATGGCCTAGGGGAAAAAACAAACATACCGTTGTAATCGGGCGAGTTTCTACTTTCAGTCGCAACAGGAATTTTTGGGTTATGTCAATCCGTTCGCGAATTATGGGAGTTTGAAGCCAAGAAATAGCTGAGAAGGCAAAAAATTCTTCGCAATTCTGCTGCTCCAAACGCTTGACCAGAATGGCCTAGGGAAAAAATACACATACCGTTGTAATCGGGCGAGATTCTACTTTCAGTCGCAACAGGAATTTTTGGGGTATGTCAATCCGTTCGCGAATTATGGGAGTTTGAAGCCAAGAAATAGTTGAGAAGGCAAAAAATTCTTCGCAATTCTGCTGCTCCAAACGCTTGACCAGAATGGCCTAGGGAAAAAATACACATACCGTTGTAATCGGGCGAGATTCTACTTTCAGATGCAATAGGAATATTTGGGTTAGGTCAATCCGTTCGCGAGGTATGGGAGTTTGAAGTTAAGAAATGGTTGAGAAGACAACAAATTTTTCGCACATCTGCTGCTCCAAACGCTTAACCAGAATGGCCTAGGGAGAAAATAAACGTACCGTTGTAATCGGGCGAGTTTCTACTTTCAGTCGCAACAGGAATTTTTGGGTTATGTCAATCCGTTCGCGAATTATGGGAGTTTGAAGCCAAGAAATAGTTGAGAAGGCAAAAAATTCTTCGCAATTCTGCTGCTCCAAACGCTTCACCAGAATGGCCTATGGAAAAAATACACATACCGTTGTAATCGGGCGAGATTCTACTTTCAGTCGCAACAGGAATTTTTGGGTTATGTCAATCCGTTCGCGAATTATGGGAGTTTGAAGCCAAGAAATAGTTGAGAAGGCAAAAAATTCTTCGCAATTCTGCTGCTCCAAACGCTTCACCAGAATGGCCTAGGGAAAAAATACACGTACCGTTGTAATCGGGCGAGTTTCTACTTTCACACGCAACAGGAATTTTTGGGTTAGGTCAATCCGTTCGCGAGATATGGGAGTTTAAAGCCAAGAAATGCTTGTGAAGGCATAAAATTTTTCGCAATGCTGCTGCTCCAAACGCTTAACCAGAATGGCCTAGGGAAAAATACACATACCGTTGTAATCGGGCGAGATTCTACTTTCAGGTGCAATAGGAATTTTTGGGTTAGGTCAATCCGTTCGCGAGATATGGGAGTTTGAAGCTAAGAAATGGTTGAGAAGGCAAAAAATTTTTGGCAATTCGGCTGCTCGAAACGCTTAACCAGAATGGCCTAGGGAAAAAATACACGTACCGTTGTAATCGGGCGAGTTTCTACTTTCACACGCAACAGGAATTTTTGGGTTAGGTCAATCCGTTCGCGAGATATGGGAGTTTAAAGCCAAGAAATGCTTGTGAAGGCATAAAATTTTTCGCAATGCTGCTGCTCCAAACGCTTAACCAGAATGGCCTAGGGAAAAATACACATACCGTTGTAATCGGGCGAGATTCTATTTTCAGGTGCAATAGGAATTTTTGGGTTAGGTCAATCCGTTCGCGAGATATGGGAGTTTGAAGCCAAGAAATGGTTGAGAAGACAACAAATTTTTCGCACATCTGCTGCTCCAAACGCTTAACCAGAATGCCCTAGGGAAAAAATACACATACCGTTGTAATCGGGCGAGCTTCTACTTTCAGATTCAATAGGAATTTTTGGGTTAGGTCAATCCGTTCGCGAGATATGGGACTTTGAAGCTAAGAAATAGTTGAGAAGACAACAAATTTTTCGCACTTCTGCTGCTCCAAACGCTTAACCAGAATGGCCTAGGGGAAAAAACAAACATACCGTTGTAATCGGGCGAGTTTCTACTTTCAGTCGCGACAGGAATTTTTGGGTTATGTCAATCCGTTCGCGAATTATGGGAGTTTGAAGCCAAGAAGTGGTTGAGAAAGCAAAAAATTTTTCGCAATTCTGCTGCTCCAAACGCTTGACCAGAATGGCCTAGGGAAAAAATACACATACCGTTGTAATCGGGCGAGATTCTACTTTCAGATGCAATAGGAATTTTTGGGTTAGGTCAATCCGTTCGCGAGATATGGGAGTTTGAAGCCAAGAAATGGTTGAGAAGGGAAAAATTTTTTCGTAATTCTGCTGCTCCAAACGCTTAACCAGAATGGCCTAGGGAAAAAATACACATACCGTTGTAATCGGGCGAGCGTCTACTTTCAGATTCAATAGGAATTTTTGGGTTAGGTCAATCCGTTCGCGAGATATGGGACTTTGAAGCTAAGAAATAGATGAGAAGACAACAAATTTTTCGCACTTCTGCTGCTCCAAACGCTTAACCAGAATGGCCTAGGGGAAAAAACAAACATACCGTTGTAATCGGGCGAGTTTCTACTTTCAGTCGCAACAGGAATTTTTGGGTTATGTCAATCCGTTCGCGAATTATGGGAGTTTGAAGCCAAGAAATAGTTGAGAAGGCAAAAAATTCTTCGCAATTCTGCTGCTCCAAACGCTTGACCAGAATGGCCTAGGGAAAAAATACACATTCCGTTGTAATCGGGCGAGATTCTACTTTCAGTCGCAACAGGAATTTTTGGGGTATGTCAATCCGTTCGCGAATTATGGGAGTTTGAAGCCAAGAAATAGTTGAGAAGGCAAAAACTTCTTCGCAATTCTGCTGCTCCAAACGCTTGACCAGAATGGCCTAGGGAAAAAATACACATACCGTTGTAATCGGGCGAGATTCTACTTTCAGATGCAATAGGAATATTTGGGTTAGGTCAATCCGTTCGCGAGGTATGGGAGTTTGAAGTTAAGAAATGGTTGAGAAGACAACAAATTTTTCGCACATCTGCTGCTCCAAACGCTTAACCAGAATGGCCTAGGGAGAAAATACACATACCGTTGTAATCGGGCGAGCTTCTACTTTCAGATTCAATAGGAATTTTTGGGTTAGGTCAATCCGTTCGCGAGATATGGGACTTTGAAGCTAAGAAATAGTTGAGAAGACAACAAATTTTTCGCAACTCTGCTGCTCCAAACGCTTAACCAGAATGGCCTAGGGGAAAAAACAAACATACCGTTGTAATCGGGCGAGTTTCTACTTTCAGTCGCAACAGGAATTTTTGGGTTATGTCAATCCGTTCGCGAATTATGGGAGTTTGAAGCCAAGAAATGGTTGAGAAAGCAAAAAATTCTTCGCAATTCTGCTGCTCCGAACGCTTAACCAGAATGGCCTAGGGAAAAAATACACGTACCGTTGTAATCGGGCGAGTTTCTACTTTCACACGCAACAGGAATTTTTGGGTTAGGTCAATCCGTTCGCGAGATATGGGAGTTTAAAGCCAAGAAATGCTTGAGAAGGCATAAAATTTTTCGCAATGCTGCTGCTCCAAACGCTTAACCAGAATGGCCTAGGGAAAAAATACACGTACCGTTGTAATCGGGCGAGTTTCTACTTTCACACGCAACAGGAATTTTTGGGTTAGGTCAATCCGTTCGCGAGATATGGGAGTTTAAAGCCAAGAAATGCTTGTGAAGGCATAAAATTTTTCGCAATGCTGCTGCTCCAAACGCTTAACCAGAATGGCCTAGGGAAAAATACACATACCGTTGTAATCGGGCGAGATTCTACTTTCAGGTGCAATAGGAATTTTTGGGTTAGGTCAATCCGTTCGCGAGATATGGGAGTTTGAAGCCAAGAAATAGTTGAGAAGGCAAAAAATTCTTCGCAATTCTGCTGCTCCAAACGCTTGACCAGAATGGCCTAGGGAAAAAATACACATTCCGTTGTAATCGGGCGAGATTCTACTTTCAGTCGCAACAGGAATTTTTGGGGTATGTCAATCCGTTCGCGAATTATGGGAGTTTGAAGCCAAGAAATAGTTGAGAAGGCAAAAACTTCTTCGCAATTCTGCTGCTCCAAACGCTTGACCAGAATGGCCTAGGGAAAAAATACACATACCGTTGTAATCGGGCGAGATTCTACTTTCAGATGCAATAGGAATATTTGGGTTAGGTCAATCCGTTCGCGAGGTATGGGAGTTTGAAGTTAAGAAATGGTTGAGAAGACAACAAATTTTTCGCACATCTGCTGCTCCAAACGCTTAACCAGAATGGCCTAGGGAGAAAATACACATACCGTTGTAATCGGGCGAGCTTCTACTTTCAGATTCAATAGGAATTTTTGGGTTAGGTCAATCCGTTCGCGAGATATGGGACTTTGAAGCTAAGAAATAGTTGAGAAGACAACAAATTTTTCGCAACTCTGCTGCTCCAAACGCTTAACCAGAATGGCCTAGGGGAAAAAACAAACATACCGTTGTAATCGGGCGAGTTTCTACTTTCAGTCGCAACAGGAATTTTTGGGTTATGTCAATCCGTTCGCGAATTATGGGAGTTTGAAGCCAAGAAATGGTTGAGAAAGCAAAAAATTCTTCGCAATTCTGCTGCTCCGAACGCTTAACCAGAATGGCCTAGGGAAAAAATACACGTACCGTTGTAATCGGGCGAGTTTCTACTTTCACACGCAACAGGAATTTTTGGGTTAGGTCAATCCGTTCGCGAGATATGGGAGTTTAAAGCCAAGAAATGCTTGAGAAGGCATAAAATTTTTCGCAATGCTGCTGCTCCAAACGCTTAACCAGAATGGCCTAGGGAAAAAATACACGTACCGTTGTAATCGGGCGAGTTTCTACTTTCACACGCAACAGGAATTTTTGGGTTAGGTCAATCCGTTCGCGAGATATGGGAGTTTAAAGCCAAGAAATGCTTGTGAAGGCATAAAATTTTTCGCAATGCTGCTGCTCCAAACGCTTAACCAGAATGGCCTAGGGAAAAATACACATACCGTTGTAATCGGGCGAGATTCTACTTTCAGGTGCAATAGGAATTTTTGGGTTAGGTCAATCCGTTCGCGAGATATGGGAGTTTGAAGCTAAGAAATGGTTGAGAAGGCAAAAAATTTTTGGCAATTCGGCTGCTCGAAACGCTTAACCGGAATGGCCTAGGGAAAAAATACACATACCGTTGTAATCGGGCGAGCTTCTACTTTCAGATGCAATAGGAATTTTTGGGTTAGGTCAATCCGTTCGCGAGATATGGGACTTTGAAGCTAAGAAATAGTTGAGAAGACAACAAATTTTTCGCAATTCTGCTGCACCAAACGCTTAACCAGAATGGCCTAGGGAAAAAATACACATACCGTTGTAATCGGGCGAGCTTCTACTTTTAGATGCAATAGCAATTTTTGGGTTAGGTCAATCCGTTCGCGAGATATGGGAGTTTGAAGCCAAGAAATGGTTGAAAAGGCAAAAAATTTTTCGCACTTCTGCTGCACCAAACGCTTAACCAGAATGGCCTAGGGAAAAAATACACATACCGTTGTAATCGGGCGAGTTTCTACTTTCAGTCGCAACAGGAATTTTTGCGTTATGTCAATCCGTTCGCGAGATATGGGAGTTTGAAGCCAAGAAATGGTTGAAAAGGCAAAAAATTTTTCGCACTTCTGCTGCACCAAACGCTTAACCAGAATGGCCTAGGGAAAAAATACACGTACCGTTGTAATCGGGCGAGTTTCTACTTTTAGATGCAATAGCAATTTTTGGGTTAGGTCAATCCGTTCGCGAGATATGGGAGTTTGAAGCCAAGAAATGCTTGTGAAGGCATAAAATTTTTCGCAATGCTGCTGCTCCAAACGCTTAACCAGAATGGCCTAGGGAAAAATACACATACCGTTGTAATCGGGCGAGATTCTACTTTCAGGTGCAATAGGAATTTTTGGGTTAGGTCAATCCGTTCGCGAGATATGGGAGTTTGAAGCTAAGAAATGGTTGAGAAGGCAAAAAATTTTTGGCAATTCGGCTGCTCGAAACGCTTAACCGGAATGGCCTAGGGAAAAAATACACATACCGTTGTAATCGGGCGAGCTTCTACTTTCAGATGCAATAGGAATTTTTGGGTTAGGTCAATCCGTTCGCGAGATATGGGACTTTGAAGCTAAGAAATAGTTGAGAAGACAACAAATTTTTCGCAATTCTGCTGCTCCAAACGCTTAACCAGAATGGCCTAGGGAAAAAATACACATACCGTTGTAATCGGGCGTGCTTCTACTTTTAGATGCAATAGCAATTTTTGGGTTAGGTCAATCCGTTCGCGAGATATGGGAGTTTGAAGCCAAGAAATGGTTGAAAAGGCAAAAAATTTTTCGCACTTCTGCTGCACCAAACGCTTAACCAGAATGGCCTAGGGAAAAAATACACATACCGTTGTAATCGGGCGAGTTTCTACTTTCAGTCGCAACAGGAATTTTTGCGTTATGTCAATCCGTTCGCGAGATATGGGAGTTTGAAGCCAAGAAATGGTTGAAAAGGCAAAAAATTTTTCGCACTTCTGCTGCACCAAACGCTTAACCAGAATGGCCTAGGGAAAAAATGCACATACCGTTGTAATCGGGCGAGCTTCTACTTTCAGATGCAATAGGAATTTTTGGGTTAGGTCAATCCGTTCGCGAGATATGGGAGTTTGAAGCCAAGAAATGGTTGAGAAGGGAAAAAATTTTTCGTAATTCTGCTGCTCCAAACGCTTAACCAGAATGGACTAGGGAAAAAATACACATACCGTTGTAATCGGGCGAGCGTCTACTTTCAGATTCAATAGGAATTTTTGGGTTAGGTCAATCCGTTCGCGAGATATGGGACTTTGAAGCTAAGAAATAGATGAGAAGACAACAAATTTTTCGCACTTCTGCTGCTCCAAACGCTTAACCAGAATGGCCTAGGGGAAAAAACAAACATACCGTTGTAATCGGGCGAGTTTCTACTTTCAGTCGCAACAGGAATTTTTGGGTTATGTCAATCCGTTCGCGAATTATGGGAGTTTGAAGCCAAGAAATAGTTGAGAAGGCAAAAAATTCTTCGCAATTCTGCTGCTCCAAACGCTTGACCAGAATGGCCTAGGGAAAAAATACACATTCCGTTGTAATCGGGCGAGATTCTACTTTCAGTCGCAACAGGAATTTTTGGGGTATGTCAATCCGTTCGCGAATTATGGGAGTTTGAAGCCAAGAAATAGTTGAGAAGGCAAAAACTTCTTCGCAATTCTGCTGCTCCAAACGCTTGACCAGAATGGCCTAGGGAAAAAATACACATACCGTTGTAATCGGGCGAGATTCTACTTTCAGATGCAATAGGAATATTTGGGTTAGGTCAATCCGTTCGCGAGGTATGGGAGTTTGAAGTTAAGAAATGGTTGAGAAGACAACAAATTTTTCGCACATCTGCTGCTCCAAACGCTTAACCAGAATGGCCTAGGGAGAAAATACACATACCGTTGTAATCGGGCGAGCTTCTACTTTCAGATTCAATAGGAATTTTTGGGTTAGGTCAATCCGTTCGCGAGATATGGGACTTTGAAGCTAAGAAATAGTTGAGAAGACAACAAATTTTTCGCAACTCTGCTGCTCCAAACGCTTAACCAGAATGGCCTAGGGGAAAAAACAAACATACCGTTGTAATCGGGCGAGTTTCTACTTTCAGTCGCAACAGGAATTTTTGGGTTATGTCAATCCGTTCGCGAATTATGGGAGTTTGAAGCCAAGAAATGGTTGAGAAAGCAAAAAATTCTTCGCAATTCTGCTGCTCCGAACGCTTAACCAGAATGGCCTAGGGAAAAAATACACGTACCGTTGTAATCGGGCGAGTTTCTACTTTCACACGCAACAGGAATTTTTGGGTTAGGTCAATCCGTTCGCGAGATATGGGAGTTTAAAGCCAAGAAATGCTTGAGAAGGCATAAAATTTTTCGCAATGCTGCTGCTCCAAACGCTTAACCAGAATGGCCTAGGGAAAAAATACACGTACCGTTGTAATCGGGCGAGTTTCTACTTTCACACGCAACAGGAATTTTTGGGTTAGGTCAATCCGTTCGCGAGATATGGGAGTTTAAAGCCAAGAAATGCTTGTGAAGGCATAAAATTTTTCGCAATGCTGCTGCTCCAAACGCTTAACCAGAATGGCCTAGGGAAAAATACACATACCGTTGTAATCGGGCGAGATTCTACTTTCAGGTGCAATAGGAATTTTTGGGTTAGGTCAATCCGTTCGCGAGATATGGGAGTTTGAAGCTAAGAAATGGTTGAGAAGGCAAAAAATTTTTGGCAATTCGGCTGCTCGAAACGCTTAACCGGAATGGCCTAGGGAAAAAATACACATACCGTTGTAATCGGGCGAGCTTCTACTTTCAGATGCAATAGGAATTTTTGGGTTAGGTCAATCCGTTCGCGAGATATGGGACTTTGAAGCTAAGAAATAGTTGAGAAGACAACAAATTTTTCGCAATTCTGCTGCTCCAAACGCTTAACCAGAATGGCCTAGGGAAAAAATACACATACCGTTGTAATCGGGCGAGCTTCTACTTTTAGATGCAATAGCAATTTTTGGGTTAGGTCAATCCGTTCGCGAGATATGGGAGTTTGAAGCCAAGAAATGGTTGAAAAGGCAAAAAATTTTTCGCACTTCTGCTGCACCAAACGCTTAACCAGAATGGCCTAGGGAAAAAATACACATACCGTTGTAATCGGGCGAGTTTCTACTTTCAGTCGCAACAGGAATTTTTGCGTTATGTCAATCCGTTCGCGAGATATGGGAGTTTGAAGCCAAGAAATGGTTGAAAAGGCAAAAAATTTTTCGCACTTCTGCTGCACCAAACGCTTAACCAGAATGGCCTAGGGAAAAAATGCACATACCGTTGTAATCGGGCGAGCTTCTACTTTCAGATGCAATAGGAATTTTTGGGTTAGGTCAATCCGTTCGCGAGATATGGGAGTTTGAAGCCAAGAAATGGTTGAGAAGGGAAAAAATTTTTCGTAATTCTGCTGCTCCAAACGCTTAACCAGAATGGACTAGGGAAAAAATACACATACCGTTGTAATCGGCCGAGCTTCTACTTTCAGATGCAGTAGGAATTTTTGGGTTAGGTCAATCCGTTCGCGAGATATGGGAGCTTGAAGCCAAGAAATGGTTGAGAAGGCACAAAATTTTTCGCACATCTGCTGCTCCAAACGCTTAACCAGAATGGCCTAGGGAAAAAATACACATACCGTTGTAATCGGGCGAGCTTCTACTTTTAGATGCAATAGCAATTTTTGGGTTAGGTCAATCCGTTCGCGAGATATGGGAGTTTGAAGCCAAGAAATGGTTGAAAAGGCAAAAAATTTTTCGCACTTCTGCTGCACCAAACGCTTAACCAGAATGGCCTAGGGAAAAAATACACATACCGTTGTAATCGGGCGAGTTTCTACTTTCAGTCGCAACAGGAATTTTTGCGTTATGTCAATCCGTTCGCGAGATATGGGAGTTTGAAGCCAAGAAATGGTTGAAAAGGCAAAAAATTTTTCGCACTTCTGCTGCACCAAACGCTTAACCAGAATGGCCTAGGGAAAAGATACACGTACCGTTGTAATCGGGCGAGTTTCTACTTTCACACGCAACAGGAATTTTTGGGTTAGGTCAATCCGTTCGCGAGATATGGGAGTTTAAAGCCAAGAAATGCTTGTGAAGGCATAAAATTTTTCGCAATGCTGCTGCTCCAAACGCTTAACCAGAATGGCCTAGGGAAAAATACACATACCGTTGTAATCGGGCGAGATTCTACTTTCAGGTGCAATAGGAATTTTTGGGTTAGGTCAATCCGTTCGCGAGATATGGGAGTTTGAAGCTAAGAAATGGTTGAGAAGGCAAAAAATTTTTGGCAATTCGGCTGCTCGAAACGCTTAACCGGAATGGCCTAGGGAAAAAATACACATACCGTTGTAATCGGGCGAGCTTCTACTTTCAGATGCAATAGGAATTTTTGGGTTAGGTCAATCCGTTCGCGAGATATGGGACTTTGAAGCTAAGAAATAGTTGAGAAGACAACAAATTTTTCGCAATTCTGCTGCTCCAAACGCTTAACCAGAATGGCCTAGGGAAAAAATACACATACCGTTGTAATCGGGCGAGCTTCTACTTTTAGATGCAATAGCAATTTTTGGGTTAGGTCAATCCGTTCGCGAGATATGGGAGTTTGAAGCCAAGAAATGGTTGAAAAGGCAAAAAATTTTTCGCACTTCTGCTGCACCAAACGCTTAACCAGAATGGCCTAGGGAAAAAATACACATACCGTTGTAATCGGGCGAGTTTCTACTTTCAGTCGCAACAGGAATTTTTGCGTTATGTCAATCCGTTCGCGAGATATGGGAGTTTGAAGCCAAGAAATGGTTGAAAAGGCAAAAAATTTTTCGCACTTCTGCTGCACCAAACGCTTAACCAGAATGGCCTAGGGAAAAAATGCACATACCGTTGTAATCGGGCGAGCTTCTACTTTCAGATGCAATAGGAATTTTTGGGTTAGGTCAATCCGTTCGCGAGATATGGGAGTTTGAAGCCAAGAAATGGTTGAGAAGGGAAAAAATTTTTCGTAATTCTGCTGCTCCAAACGCTTAACCAGAATGGACTAGGGAAAAAATACACATACCGTTGTAATCGGCCGAGCTTCTACTTTCAGATGCAGTAGGAATTTTTGGGTTAGGTCAATCCGTTCGCGAGATATGGGAGCTTGAAGCCAAGAAATGGTTGAGAAGGCACAAAATTTTTCGCACATCTGCTGCTCCAAACGCTTAACCAGAATGGCCTAGGGAAAAAATACACATACCGTTGTAATCGGGCGAGCTTCTACTTTTAGATGCAATAGCAATTTTTGGGTTAGGTCAATCCGTTCGCGAGATATGGGAGTTTGAAGCCAAGAAATGGTTGAAAAGGCAAAAAATTTTTCGCACTTCTGCTGCACCAAACGCTTAACCAGAATGGCCTAGGGAAAAAATACACATACCGTTGTAATCGGGCGAGTTTCTACTTTCAGTCGCAACAGGAATTTTTGCGTTATGTCAATCCGTTCGCGAGATATGGGAGTTTGAAGCCAAGAAATGGTTGAAAAGGCAAAAAATTTTTCGCACTTCTGCTGCACCAAACGCTTAACCAGAATGGCCTAGGGAAAAAATACACGTACCGTTGTAATCGGGCGAGTTTCTACTTTCACACGCAACAGGAATTTTTGGGTTAGGTCAATCCGTTCGCGAGATATGGGAGTTTAAAGCCAAGAAATGCTTGTGAAGGCATAAAATTTTTCGCAATGCTGCTGCTCCAAACGCTTAACCAGAATGGCCTAGGGAAAAATACACATACCGTTGTAATCGGGCGAGATTCTACTTTCAGGTGCAATAGGAATTTTTGGGTTAGGTCAATCCGTTCGCGAGATATGGGAGTTTGAAGCTAAGAAATGGTTGAGAAGGCAAAAAATTTTTGGCAATTCGGCTGCTCGAAACGCTTAACCGGAATGGCCTAGGGAAAAAATACACATACCGTTGTAATCGGGCGAGCTTCTACTTTCAGATGCAATAGGAATTTTTGGGTTAGGTCAATCCGTTCGCGAGATATGGGACTTTGAAGCTAAGAAATAGTTGAGAAGACAACAAATTTTTCGCAATTCTGCTGCTCCAAACGCTTAACCAGAATGGCCTAGGGAAAAAATACACATACCGTTGTAATCGGGCGAGCTTCTACTTTTAGATGCAATAGCAATTTTTGGGTTAGGTCAATCCGTTCGCGAGATATGGGAGTTTGAAGCCAAGAAATGGTTGAAAAGGCAAAAAATTTTTCGCACTTCTGCTGCACCAAACGCTTAACCAGAATGGCCTAGGGAAAAAATACACATACCGTTGTAATCGGGCGAGTTTCTACTTTCAGTCGCAACAGGAATTTTTGCGTTATGTCAATCCGTTCGCGAGATATGGGAGTTTGAAGCCAAGAAATGGTTGAAAAGGCAAAAAATTTTTCGCACTTCTGCTGCACCAAACGCTTAACCAGAATGGCCTAGGGAAAAAATGCACATACCGTTGTAATCGGGCGAGCTTCTAGTTTCAGATGCAATAGGAATTTTTGGGTTAGGTCAATCCGTTCGCGAGATATGGGAGTTTGAAGCCAAGAAATGGTTGAGAAGGGAAAAAATTTTTCGTAATTCTGCTGCTCCAAACGCGAAACCAGAATGGACTAGGGAAAAAATACACATACCGTTGTAATCGGCCGAGCTTCTACTTTCAGATGCAGTAGGAATTTTTGGGTTAGGTCAATCCGTTCGCGAGATATGGGAGCTTGAAGCCAAGAAATGGTTGAGAAGGCACAAAATTTTTCGCACATCTGCTGCTCCAAACGCTTAACCAGAATGGCCTAGGGAAAAAATACACATACCGTTGTAATCGGGCGAGCTTCTACTTTTAGATGCAATAGCAATTTTTGGGTTAGGTCAATCCGTTCGCGAGATATGGGAGTTTGAAGCCAAGAAATGGTTGAAAAGGCAAAAAATTTTTCGCACTTCTGCTGCACCAAACGCTTAACCAGAATGGCCTAGGGAAAGAATACACATACCGTTGTAATCGGGCGAGTTTCTACTTTCAGTCGCAACAGGAATTTTTGCGTTATGTCAATCCGTTCGCGAGATATGGGAGTTTGAAGCCAAGAAATGGTTGAAAAGGCAAAAAATTTTTCGCACTTCTGCTGCACCAAACGCTTAACCAGAATGGCCTAGGGAAAAAATACACGTACCGTTGTAATAGGGCGAGTTTCTACTTTCACACGCAACAGGAATTTTTGGGTTAGGTCAATCCGTTCGCGAGATATGGGAGTTTGAAGCCAAGAAATGGTTGAGAAGACAACAAATTTTTCGCACATCTGCTGCTCCAAACGCTTAACCAGAATGCCCTAGGGAAAAAATACACATACCGTTGTAATCGGGCGAGCTTCTACTTTCAGATACAATAGGAATTTTTGGGTTAGGTCAATCCGTTCGCGAGATATGGGACTTTGAAGCTAAGAAATAGTTGAGAAGACAAAAAATTTTTCGCACTTCTGCTGCTCCAAACGCTTAACCAGAATGGCCTAGCGGAAAAAACAAACATACCGTTGTAATCGGGCGAGTTTCTACTTTCAGTCGCGACAGGAATTTTTGGGTTATGTCAATCCGTTCGCGAATTATGGGAGTTTGAAGCCAAGAAGTGGTTGAGAAGGCAAAAAATTTTTCGCAATTCTGCTGCTCCAAACGCTTGACCAGAATGGCCTAGGGAAAAAATACACATACCGTTGTAATCGGGCGAGATTCTACTTTCAGATGCAATAGGAATTTTTGGGTTAGGTCAATCCGTTCGCGAGATATGGGAGTTTAAAGCCAAGAAATGCTTGTGAAGGCATAAAATTTTTCGCAATGCTGCTGCTCCAAACGCTTAACCAGAATGGCCTAGGGAAAAATACACATACCGTTGTAATCGGGCGAGATTCTACTTTCAGGTGCAATAGGAATTTTTGGGTTAGGTCAATCCGTTCGCGAGATATGGGAGTTTGAAGCTAAGAAATGGTTGAGAAGGCAAAAAATTTTTGGCAATTCGGCTGCTCGAAACGCTTAACCAGAATGGCCTAGGGAAAAAATACACGTACCGTTGTAATCGGGCGAGTTTCTACTTTCACACGCAACAGGAATTTTTGGGTTAGGTCAATCCGTTCGCGAGATATGGGAGTTTGAAGCCAAGAAATGGTTGAGAAGGGAAAAATTTTTTCGTAATTCTGCTGCTCCAAACGCTTAACCAGAATGGCCTAGGGAAAAAATACACATACCGTTGTAATCGGGCGAGCGTCTACTTTCAGATTCAATAGGAATTTTTGGGTTAGGTCAATCCGTTCGCGAGATATGGGACTTTGAAGCTAAGAAATAGATGAGAAGACAACAAATTTTTCGCACTTCTGCTGCTCCAAACGCTTAACCAGAATGGCCTAGGGGAAAAAACAAACATACCGTTGTAATCGGGCGAGTTTCTACTTTCAGTCGCAACAGGAATTTTTGGGTTATGTCAATCCGTTCGCGAATTATGGGAGTTTGAAGCCAAGAAATAGTTGAGAAGGCAAAAAATTCTTCGCAATTCTGCTGCTCCAAACGCTTGACCAGAATGGCCTAGGGAAAAAATACACATTCCGTTGTAATCGGGCGAGATTCTACTTTCAGTCGCAACAGGAATTTTTGGGGTATGTCAATCCGTTCGCGAATTATGGGAGTTTGAAGCCAAGAAATAGTTGAGAAGGCAAAAACTTCTTCGCAATTCTGCTGCTCCAAACGCTTGACCAGAATGGCCTAGGGAAAAAATACACATACCGTTGTAATCGGGCGAGATTCTACTTTCAGATGCAATAGGAATATTTGGGTTAGGTCAATCCGTTCGCGAGGTATGGGAGTTTGAAGTTAAGAAATGGTTGAGAAGACAACAAATTTTTCGCACATCTGCTGCTCCAAACGCTTAACCAGAATGGCCTAGGGAGAAAATACACATACCGTTGTAATCGGGCGAGCTTCTACTTTCAGATTCAATAGGAATTTTTGGGTTAGGTCAATCCGTTCGCGAGATATGGGACTTTGAAGCTAAGAAATAGTTGAGAAGACAACAAATTTTTCGCAACTCTGCTGCTCCAAACGCTTAACCAGAATGGCCTAGGGGAAAAAACAAACATACCGTTGTAATCGGGCGAGTTTCTACTTTCAGTCGCAACAGGAATTTTTGGGTTATGTCAATCCGTTCGCGAATTATGGGAGTTTGAAGCCAAGAAATGATTGAGAAAGCAAAAAATTCTTCGCAATTCTGCTGCTCCGAACGCTTAACCAGAATGGCCTAGGGAAAAAATACACGTACCGTTGTAATCGGGCGAGTTTCTACTTTCACACGCAACAGGAATTTTTGGGTTAGGTCAATCCGTTCGCGAGATATGGGAGTTTAAAGCCAAGAAATGCTTGAGAAGGCATAAAATTTTTCGCAATGCTGCTGCTCCAAACGCTTAACCAGAATGGCCTAGGGAAAAAATACACGTACCGTTGTAATCGGGCGAGTTTCTACTTTCACACGCAACAGGAATTTTTGGGTTAGGTCAATCCGTTCGCGAGATATGGGAGTTTAAACCCAAGAAATGCTTGTGAAGGCATAAAATTTTTCGCAATGCTGCTGCTCCAAACGCTTAACCAGAATGGCCTAGGGAAAAATACACATACCGTTGTAATCGGGCGAGATTCTACTTTCAGGTGCAATAGGAATTTTTGGGTTAGGTCAATCCGTTCGCGAGATATGGGAGTTTGAAGCTAAGAAATGGTTGAGAAGGCAAAAAATTTTTGGCAATTCGGCTGCTCGAAACGCTTAACCGGAATGGCCTAGGGAAAAAATACACATACCGTTGTAATCGGGCGAGCTTCTACTTTCAGATGCAATAGGAATTTTTGGGTTAGGTCAATCCGTTCGCGAGATATGGGACTTTGAAGCTAAGAAATAGTTGAGAAGACAACAAATTTTTCGCAATTCTGCTGCTCCAAACGCTTAACCAGAATGGCCTAGGGAAAAAATACACATACCGTTGTAATCGGGCGAGCTTCTACTTTTAGATGCAATAGCAATTTTTGGGTTAGGTCAATCCGTTCGCGAGATATGGGAGTTTGAAGCCAAGAAATGGTTGAAAAGGCAAAAAATTTTTCGCACTTCTGCTGCACCAAACGCTTAACCAGAATGGCCTAGGGAAAAAATACACATACCGTTGTAATCGGGCGAGTTTCTACTTTCAGTCGCAACAGGAATTTTTGCGTTATGTCAATCCGTTCGCGAGATATGGGAGTTTGAAGCCAAGAAATGGTTGAAAAGGCAAAAAATTTTTCGCACTTCTGCTGCACCAAACGCTTAACCAGAATGGCCTAGGGAAAAAATGCACATACCGTTGTAATCGGGCGAGCTTCTACTTTCAGATGCAATAGGAATTTTTGGGTTAGGTCAATCCGTTCGCGAGATATGGGAGTTTGAAGCCAAGAAATGGTTGAGAAGGGAAAAAATTTTTCGTAATTCTGCTGCTCCAAACGCTTAACCAGAATGGACTAGGGAAAAAATACACATACCGTTGTAATCGGCCGAGCTTCTACTTTCAGATGCAGTAGGAATTTTTGGGTTAGGTCAATCCGTTCGCGAGATATGGGAGCTTGAAGCCAAGAAATGGTTGAGAAGGCACAAAATTTTTCGCACATCTGCTGCTCCAAACGCTTAACCAGAATGGCCTAGGGAAAAAATACACATACCGTTGTAATCGGGCGAGCTTCTACTTTTAGATGCAATAGCAATTTTTGGGTTAGGTCAATCCGTTCGCGAGATATGGGAGTTTGAAGCCAAGAAATGGTTGAAAAGGCAAAAAATTTTTCGCACTTCTGCTGCACCAAACGCTTAACCAGAATGGCCTAGGGAAAAAATACACATACCGTTGTAATCGGGCGAGTTTCTACTTTCAGTCGCAACAGGAATTTTTGCGTTATGTCAATCCGTTCGCGAGATATGGGAGTTTGAAGCCAAGAAATGGTTGAAAAGGCAAAAAATTTTTCGCACTTCTGCTGCACCAAACGCTTAACCAGAATGGCCTAGGGAAAAAATACACGTACCGTTGTAATCGGGCGAGTTTCTACTTTCACACGCAACAGGAATTTTTGGGTTAGGTCAATCCGTTCGCGAGATATGGGAGTTTAAAGCCAAGAAATGCTTGTGAAGGCATAAAATTTTTCGCAATGCTGCTGCTCCAAACGCTTAACCAGAATGGCCTAGGGAAAAATACACATACCGTTGTAATCGGGCGAGATTCTACTTTCAGGTGCAATAGGAATTTTTGGGTTAGGTCAATCCGTTCGCGAGATATGGGAGTTTGAAGCTAAGAAATGGTTGAGAAGGCAAAAAATTTTTGGCAATTCGGCTGCTCGAAACGCTTAACCGGAATGGCCTAGGGAAAAAATACACATACCGTTGTAATCGGGCGAGCTTCTACTTTCAGATGCAATAGGAATTTTTGGGTTAGGTCAATCCGTTCGCGAGATATGGGACTTTGAAGCTAAGAAATAGTTGAGAAGACAACAAATTTTTCGCAATTCTGCTGCTCCAAACGCTTAACCAGAATGGCCTAGGGAAAAAATACACATACCGTTGTAATCGGGCGAGCTTCTACTTTTAGATGCAATAGCAATTTTTGGGTTAGGTCAATCCGTTCGCGAGATATGGGAGTTTGAAGCCAAGAAATGGTTGAAAAGGCAAAAAATTTTTCGCACTTCTGCTGCACCAAACGCTTAACCAGAATGGCCTAGGGAAAAAATACACATACCGTTGTAATCGGGCGAGTTTCTACTTTCAGTCGCAACAGGAATTTTTGCGTTATGTCAATCCGTTCGCGAGATATGGGAGTTTGAAGCCAAGAAATGGTTGAAAAGGCAAAAAATTTTTCGCACTTCTGCTGCACCAAACGCTTAACCAGAATGGCCTAGGGAAAAAATGCACATACCGTTGTAATCGGGCGAGCTTCTAGTTTCAGATGCAATAGGAATTTTTGGGTTAGGTCAATCCGTTCGCGAGATATGGGAGTTTGAAGCCAAGAAATGGTTGAGAAGGGAAAAAATTTTTCGTAATTCTGCTGCTCCAAACGCGAAACCAGAATGGACTAGGGAAAAAATACACATACCGTTGTAATCGGCCGAGCTTCTACTTTCAGATGCAGTAGGAATTTTTGGGTTAGGTCAATCCGTTCGCGAGATATGGGAGCTTGAAGCCAAGAAATGGTTGAGAAGGCACAAAATTTTTCGCACATCTGCTGCTCCAAACGCTTAACCAGAATGGCCTAGGGAAAAAATACACATACCGTTGTAATCGGGCGAGCTTCTACTTTTAGATGCAATAGCAATTTTTGGGTTAGGTCAATCCGTTCGCGAGATATGGGAGTTTGAAGCCAAGAAATGGTTGAAAAGGCAAAAAATTTTTCGCACTTCTGCTGCACCAAACGCTTAACCAGAATGGCCTAGGGAAAGAATACACATACCGTTGTAATCGGGCGAGTTTCTACTTTCAGTCGCAACAGGAATTTTTGCGTTATGTCAATCCGTTCGCGAGATATGGGAGTTTGAAGCCAAGAAATGGTTGAAAAGGCAAAAAATTTTTCGCACTTCTGCTGCACCAAACGCTTAACCAGAATGGCCTAGGGAAAAAATACACGTACCGTTGTAATAGGGCGAGTTTCTACTTTCACACGCAACAGGAATTTTTGGGTTAGGTCAATCCGTTCGCGAGATATGGGAGTTTGAAGCCAAGAAATGGTTGAGAAGACAACAAATTTTTCGCACATCTGCTGCTCCAAACGCTTAACCAGAATGCCCTAGGGAAAAAATACACATACCGTTGTAATCGGGCGAGCTTCTACTTTCAGATACAATAGGAATTTTTGGGTTAGGTCAATCCGTTCGCGAGATATGGGACTTTGAAGCTAAGAAATAGTTGAGAAGACAAAAAATTTTTCGCACTTCTGCTGCTCCAAACGCTTAACCAGAATGGCCTAGCGGAAAAAACAAACATACCGTTGTAATCGGGCGAGTTTCTACTTTCAGTCGCGACAGGAATTTTTGGGTTATGTCAATCCGTTCGCGAATTATGGGAGTTTGAAGCCAAGAAGTGGTTGAGAAGGCAAAAAAATTTTCGCAATTCTGCTGCTCCAAACGCTTGACCAGAATGGCCTAGGGAAAAAATACACATACCGTTGTAATCGGGCGAGATTCTACTTTCAGATGCAATAGGAATTTTTGGGTTAGGTCAATCCGTTCGCGAGATATGGGAGTTTAAAGCCAAGAAATGCTTGTGAAGGCATAAAATTTTTCGCAATGCTGCTGCTCCAAACGCTTAACCAGAATGGCCTAGGGAAAAATACACATACCGTTGTAATCGGGCGAGATTCTACTTTCAGGTGCAATAGGAATTTTTGGGTTAGGTCAATCCGTTCGCGAGATATGGGAGTTTGAAGCTAAGAAATGGTTGAGAAGGCAAAAAATTTTTGGCAATTCGGCTGCTCGAAACGCTTAACCAGAATGGCCTAGGGAAAAAATACACGTACCGTTGTAATCGGGCGAGTTTCTACTTTCACACGCAACAGGAATTTTTGGGTTAGGTCAATCCGTTCGCGAGATATGGGAGTTTGAAGCCAAGAAATGGTTGAGAAGGGAAAAATTTTTTCGTAATTCTGCTGCTCCAAACGCTTAACCAGAATGGCCTAGGGAAAAAATACACATACCGTTGTAATCGGGCGAGCGTCTACTTTCAGATTCAATAGGAATTTTTGGGTTAGGTCAATCCGTTCGCGAGATATGGGACTTTGAAGCTAAGAAATAGATGAGAAGACAACAAATTTTTCGCACTTCTGCTGCTCCAAACGCTTAACCAGAATGGCCTAGGGGAAAAAACAAACATACCGTTGTAATCGGGCGAGTTTCTACTTTCAGTCGCAACAGGAATTTTTGGGTTATGTCAATCCGTTCGCGAATTATGGGAGTTTGAAGCCAAGAAATAGTTGAGAAGGCAAAAAATTCTTCGCAATTCTGCTGCTCCAAACGCTTGACCAGAATGGCCTAGGGAAAAAATACACATTCCGTTGTAATCGGGCGAGATTCTACTTTCAGTCGCAACAGGAATTTTTGGGGTATGTCAATCCGTTCGCGAATTATGGGAGTTTGAAGCCAAGAAATAGTTGAGAAGGCAAAAACTTCTTCGCAATTCTGCTGCTCCAAACGCTTGACCAGAATGGCCTAGGGAAAAAATACACATACCGTTGTAATCGGGCGAGATTCTACTTTCAGATGCAATAGGAATATTTGGGTTAGGTCAATCCGTTCGCGAGGTATGGGAGTTTGAAGTTAAGAAATGGTTGAGAAGACAACAAATTTTTCGCACATCTGCTGCTCCAAACGCTTAACCAGAATGGCCTAGGGAGAAAATACACATACCGTTGTAATCGGGCGAGCTTCTACTTTCAGATTCAATAGGAATTTTTGGGTTAGGTCAATCCGTTCGCGAGATATGGGACTTTGAAGCTAAGAAATAGTTGAGAAGACAACAAATTTTTCGCAACTCTGCTGCTCCAAACGCTTAACCAGAATGGCCTAGGGGAAAAAACAAACATACCGTTGTAATCGGGCGAGTTTCTACTTTCAGTCGCAACAGGAATTTTTGGGTTATGTCAATCCGTTCGCGAATTATGGGAGTTTGAAGCCAAGAAATGATTGAGAAAGCAAAAAATTCTTCGCAATTCTGCTGCTCCGAACGCTTAACCAGAATGGCCTAGGGAAAAAATACACGTACCGTTGTAATCGGGCGAGTTTCTACTTTCACACGCAACAGGAATTTTTGGGTTAGGTCAATCCGTTCGCGAGATATGGGAGTTTAAAGCCAAGAAATGCTTGAGAAGGCATAAAATTTTTCGCAATGCTGCTGCTCCAAACGCTTAACCAGAATGGCCTAGGGAAAAAATACACGTACCGTTGTAATCGGGCGAGTTTCTACTTTCACACGCAACAGGAATTTTTGGGTTAGGTCAATCCGTTCGCGAGATATGGGAGTTTAAACCCAAGAAATGCTTGTGAAGGCATAAAATTTTTCGCAATGCTGCTGCTCCAAACGCTTAACCAGAATGGCCTAGGGAAAAATACACATACCGTTGTAATCGGGCGAGATTCTACTTTCAGGTGCAATAGGAATTTTTGGGTTAGGTCAATCCGTTCGCGAGATATGGGAGTTTGAAGCTAAGAAATGGTTGAGAAGGCAAAAAATTTTTGGCAATTCGGCTGCTCGAAACGCTTAACCGGAATGGCCTAGGGAAAAAATACACATACCGTTGTAATCGGGCGAGCTTCTACTTTCAGATGCAATAGGAATTTTTGGGTTAGGTCAATCCGTTCGCGAGATATGGGACTTTGAAGCTAAGAAATAGTTGAGAAGACAACAAATTTTTCGCAATTCTGCTGCTCCAAACGCTTAACCAGAATGGCCTAGGGAAAAAATACACATACCGTTGTAATCGGGCGAGTTTCTACTTTCAGTCGCAACAGGAATTTTTGCGTTATGTCAATCCGTTCGCGAGATATGGGAGTTTGAAGCCAAGAAATGGTTGAAAAGGCAAAAAATTTTTCGCACTTCTGCTGCACCAAACGCTTAACCAGAATGGCCTAGGGAAAAAATGCACATACCGTTGTAATCGGGCGAGCTTCTACTTTCAGATGCAATAGGAATTTTTGGGTTAGGTCAATCCGTTCGCGAGATATGGGAGTTTGAAGCCAAGAAATGGTTGAGAAGGGAAAAAATTTTTCGTAATTCTGCTGCTCCAAACGCTTAACCAGAATGGACTAGGGAAAAAATACACATACCGTTGTAATCGGCCGAGCTTCTACTTTCAGATGCAGTAGGAATTTCTGGGTTAGGTCAATCCGTTCGCGAGATATGGGAGCTTGAAGCCAAGAAATGGTTGAGAAGGCACAAAATTTTTCGCACATCTGCTGCTCCAAACGCTTAACCAGAATGGCCTAGGGAAAAAATACACATACCGTTGTAATCGGGCGAGCTTCTACTTTCAGATTCAATAGGAATTTTTGGGTTAGGTCAATCCGTTCGCGAGATATGGGAGTTTAAAGCCAAGAAATGCTTGAGAAGGCATAAAATTTTTCGCAATGCTGCTGCTCTAAACGCTTAACCAGAATGGCCTAGGGAAAAAATACACATACCTTTGTAATCGGGCGAGATTCTACTTTCAGATGCAATAGGAATTTTTGGGTTAGGTCAATCCGTTCGCAAGATATGGGAGTTTGAAGCTAAGAAATGGTTGAGAAGACAACAAATTTTTCGCACATCTGCTGCTCCAAACGCTTAACCAGAATGCCCTAGGGAAAAAATACACATACCGTTGTAATCGGGCGAGCTTCTACTTTCAGATTCAATAGGAATTTTTGGGTTAGGTCAATCCGTTCGCGAGATATGGGACTTTGAAGCTAAGAAATAGTTGAGAAGACAACAAATTTTTCGCACTTCTGCTGCTCCAAACGCTTAACCAGAATGGCCTAGGGGAAAAAACAAACATACCGTTGTAATCGGGCGAGTTTCTACTTTCAGTCGCAACAGGAATTTTTGGGTTATGTCAATCCGTTCGCGAATTATGGGAGTTTGAAGCCAAGAAGTGGTTGAGAAGGCAAAAAATTTTTCGCAATTCTGCTGCTCCAAACGCTTGACCAGAATGGCCTAGGGAAAAAATACACATACCGTTGTAATCGGGCGAGCGTCTACTTTCAGATTCAATAGGAATTTTTGGGTTAGGTCAATCCGTTCGCGAGATATGGGACTTTGAAGCTAAGAAATAGATGAGAAGACAACAAATTTTTCGCACTTCTGCTGCTCCAAACGCTTAACCAGAATGGCCTAGGGGAAAAAATACACATACCGTTGTAATCGGGCGAGCTTCTACTTTTAGATGCAATAGCAATTTTTGGGGTAGGTCAATCCGTTCGCGAGATATGGGAGTTTGAAGCCAAGAAATGGTTGAAAAGGCAAAAAATTTTTCGCACTTCTGCTGCACCAAACGCTTAACCAGAATGGCCTAGGGAAAAAATACACATACCGTTGTAATAGGGCGAGTTTCTACTTTCAGTCGCAACAGGAATTTTTGCGTTATGTCAATCCGTTCGCGAGATATGGGAGTTTGAAGCCAAGAAATGGTTGAAAAGGCAAAAAATTTTTCGCACTTCTGCTGCACCAAACGCTTAACCAGAATGGCCTAGGGAAAAAATGCACACACCGTTGTAATCGGGCGAGCTTCTACTTTCAGATTCAATAGGAATTTTTGGGTTAGGTCAATCCGTTCGCGAGATATGGGACTTTGAAGCTAAGAAATAGTTGAGAAGACAACAAATTTTTCGCACTTCTGCTGCTCCAAACGCTTAACCAGAATGGCCTAGGGGAAAAAACAAACATACCGTTGTAATCGGGCGAGTTTCTACTTTCAGTCGCAACAGGAATTTTTGGGTTATGTCAATCCGTTCGCGAATTATGGGAGTTTGAAGCCAAGAAGTGGTTGAGAAGGCAAAAAATTTTTCGCAATTCTGCTGCTCCAAACGCTTGACCAGAATGGCCTAGGGAAAAAATACACATACCGTTGTAATCGGGCGAGCGTCTACTTTCAGATTCAATAGGAATTTTTGGGTTAGGTCAATCCGTTCGCGAGATATGGGACTTTGAAGCTAAGAAATAGTTGAGAAGACAACAAATTTTTCGCACTTCTGCTGCTCCAAACGCTTAACCAGAATGGCCTAGGGGAAAAAACAAACATACCGTTGTAATCGGGCGAGTTTCTACTTTCAGTCGCAACAGGAATTTTTGGGTTATGTCAATCCGTTCGCGAATTATGGGAGTTTGAAGCCAAGAAGTGGTTGAGAAGGCAAAAAATTTTTCGCAATTCTGCTGCTCCAAACGCTTGACCAGAATGGCTTAGGGAAAAAATACACATACCGTTGTAATCGGGCGAGCGTCTACTTTCAGATTCAATAGGAATTTTTGGGTTAGGTCAATCCGTTCGCGAGATATGGGACTTTGAAGCTAAGAAATAGATGAGAAGACAACAAATTTTTCGCACTTCTGCTGCTCCAAACGCTTAACCAGAATGGCCTAGGGGAAAAAATACACATACCGTTGTAATCGGGCGAGCTTCTACTTTTAGATGCAATAGCAATTTTTGGGGTAGGTCAATCCGTTCGCGAGATATGGGAGTTTGAAGCCAAGAAATGGTTGAAAAGGCAAAAAATTTTTCGCACTTCTGCTGCACCAAACGCTTAACCAGAATGGCCTAGGGAAAAAATACACATACCGTTGTAATCGGGCGAGTTTCTACTTTCAGTCGCAACAGGAATTTTTGCGTTATGTCAATCCGTTCGCGAGATATGGGAGTTTGAAGCCAAGAAATGGTTGAAAAGGCAAAAAATTTTTCGCACTTCTGCTGCTCCAAACGCTTAACCAGAATGGCCTAGGGAAAAAATACACATACCGTTGTAATCGGGCGAGCTTCTACTTTCAGATTCAATAGGAATTTTTGGGTTAGGTCAATCCGTTCGCGAGATATGGGAGTTTAAAGCCAAGAAATGCTTGAGAAGGCATAAAATTTTTCGCAATGCTGCTGCTCTAAACGCTTAACCAGAATGGCCTAGGGAGAAAATACACATACCTTTGTAATCGGGCGAGATTCTACTTTCAGATGCAATAGGAATTTTTGGGTTAGGTCAATCCGTTCGCAAGATATGGGAGTTTGAAGCTAAGAAATGGTTGAGAAGACAACAAATTTTTCGCACATCTGCTGCTCCAAACGCTTAACCAGAATGCCCTAGGGAAAAAATACACATACCTTTGTAATCGGGCGAGCTTCTACTTTCAGATTCAATAGGAATTTTTGGGTTAGGTCAATCCGTTCGCGAGATATGGGACTTTGAATCTAAGAAATAGTTGAGAAGACAACAAATTTTTCGCACTTCTGCTGCTCCAAACGCTTAACCAGAATGGCCTAGGGGAAAAAACAAACATACCGTTGTAATCGGGCGAGTTTCTACTTTCAGTCGCAACAGGAATTTTTGGGTTATGTCAATCCGTTCGCGAATTATGGGAGTTTGAAGCCAAGAAGTGGTTGAGAAGGCAAAAAATTTTTCGCAATTCTGCTGCTCCAAACGCTTGACCAGAATGGCCTAGGGAAAAAATACACATACCGTTGTAATCGGGCGAGATTCTACTTTCAGATGCAATAGGAATTTTTGGGTTAGGTCAATCCGTTCGCGAGATATGGGAGTTTGAAGCCAAGAAATGGTTGAGAAGGGAAAAATTTTTTCGTAATTCTGCTGCTCCAAACGCTTAACCAGAATGGCCTAGGGAAAAAATACACATACCGTTGTAATCGGGCGAGCTTCTACTTTCAGATTCAATAGGAATTTTTGGGTTAGGTCAATCCGTTCGCGAGATATGGGAGTTTGAAGCTAAGAAATGGTTGAGAAGGCAAAAAATTTTTGGCAATTCGGCTGCTCGAAACGCTTAACCGGAATGGCCTAGGGAAAAAATACACATACCGTTGTAATCGGGCGAGCTTCTACTTTCAGATGCAATAGGAATTTTTGGGTTAGGTCAATCCGTTCGCGAGATATGGGACTTTGAAGCTAAGAAATAGTTGAGAAGACAACAAATTTTTCGCAATTCTGCTGCTCCAAACGCTTAACCGGAATGGCCTAGGGAAAAAATACACATACCATTGTAATCGGGCGAGCTTCTACTTTTAGATGCAATAGCAATTTTTGGGTTAGGTCAATCCGTTCGCGAGATATGGGAGTTTGAAGCCAAGAAATGGTTGAAAAGGCAAAAAATTTTTCGCACTTCTGCTGCACCAAACGCTTAGCCAGAATGGCCTAGGGAAAAAATACACATACCGTTGTAATCGGGCGAGTTTCTACTTTCAGTCGCAACAGGAATTTTTGCGTTATGTCAATCCGTTCGCGAGATATGGGAGTTTGAAGCCAAGAAATGGTTGAAAAGGCAAAAAATTTTTCGCACTTCTGCTGCACCAAACGCTTAACCAGAATGGCCTAGGGAAAAAATGCACATACCGTTGTAATCGGGCGAGCTTCTACTTTCAGATGCAATAGGAATTTTTGGGTTAGGTCAATCCGTTCGCGAGATATGGGAGTTTGAAGCCAAGAAATGGTTGAGAAGGGAAAAAATTTTTCGTAATTCTGCTGCTCCAAACGCTTAACCAGAATGGACTAGGGAAAAAATACACATACCGTTGTAATCGGCCGAGCTTCTACTTTCAGATGCAGTAGGAATTTTTGGGTTAGGTCAATCCGTTCGCGAGATATGGGAGCTTGAAGCCAAGAAATGGTTGAGAAGGCACAAAATTTTTCGCACATCTGCTGCTCCAAACGCTTAACCAGAATGGCCTAGGGAAAAAATACACATACCGTTGTAATCGGGCGAGCTTCTACTTTCAGATTCAATAGGAATTTTTGGGTTAGGTCAATCCGTTCGCGAGATATGGGAGTTTAAAGCCAAGAAATGCTTGAGAAGGCATAAAATTTTTCGCAATGCTGCTGCTCTAAACGCTTAACCAGAATGGCCTAGGGAAAAAATACACATACCTTTGTAATCGGGCGAGATTCTACTTTCAGATGCAATAGGAATTTTTGGGTTAGGTCAATCCGTTCGCAAGATATGGGAGTTTGAAGCTAAGAAATGGTTGAGAAGACAACAAATTTTTCGCACATCTGCTGCTCCAAACGCTTAACCAGAATGCCCTAGGGAAAAAATACACATACCGTTGTAATCGGGCGAGCTTCTACTTTCAGATTCAATAGGAATTTTTGGGTTAGGTCAATCCGTTCGCGAGATATGGGACTTTGAAGCTAAGAAATAGTTGAGAAGACAACAAATTTTTCGCACTTCTGCTGCTCCAAACGCTTAACCAGAATGGCCTAGGGGAAAAAACAAACATACCGTTGTAATCGGGCGAGTTTCTACTTTCAGTCGCAACAGGAATTTTTGGGTTATGTCAATCCGTTCGCGAATTATGGGAGTTTGAAGCCAAGAAGTGGTTGAGAAGGCAAAAAATTTTTCGCAATTCTGCTGCTCCAAACGCTTGACCAGAATGGCCTAGGGAAAAAATACACATACCGTTGTAATCGGGCGAGATTCTACTTTCAGATGCAATAGGAATTTTTGGGTTAGGTCAATCCGTTCGCGAGATATGGGAGTTTGAAGCCAAGAAATGGTTGAGAAGGGAAAAATTTTTTCGTAATTCTGCTGCTCCAAACGCTTAACCAGAATGGCCTAGGGAAAAAATACACATACCGTTGTAATCGGGCGAGCTTCTACTTTCAGATTCAATAGGAATTTTTGGGTTAGGTCAATCCGTTCGCGAGATATGGGACTTTGAAACTAAGAAATAGATGAGAAGACAACAAATTTTTCGCAATTCTGCTGCTCCAAACGCTTAACCAGAATGGCCTAGGGAAAAAATACACATACCGTTGTAATCGGGCGAGATTCTACTTTCAGATGCAATAGGAATATTTGGGTTAGGTCAATCCGTTCGCGAGGTATGGGAGTTTGAAGTTAAGAAATGGTTGAGAAGACAACAAAAATTTCGCACATCTGCTGCTCCAAACGCTTAACCAGAATGGCCTAGGGAGAAAATAAACGTACCGTTGTAATCGGGCGAGTTTCTACTTTCAGTCGCAACAGGAATTTTTGGGTTATGTCAATCCGTTCGCGAATTATGGGAGTTTGAAGCCAAGAAATAGTTGTGAAGGCAAAAAATTCTTCGCAATTCTGCTGCTCCAAACGCTTCACCAGAATGGCCTAGGGAAAAAATACACATACCGTTGTAATCGGGCGAGATTCTACTTTCAGTCGCAACAGGAATTTTTGGGTTATGTCAATCCGTTCGCGAATTATGGGAGTTTGAAGCCAAGAAATAGTTGAGAAGGCAAAAAATTCTTCGCAATTCTGCTGCTCCAAACGCTTGACCAGAATGGCCTAGGGAAAAAATACACATACCGTTGTAATCGGGCGAGATTCTACTTTCAGATGCAATAGGAATTTTTGGGTTAGGTCAATCCGTTCGCGAGGTATGGGAGTTTAAAGCCAAGAAATGCTTGTGAAGGCATAAAATTTTTCGCAATGCTGCTGCTCCAAACGCTTAACCAGAATGGCCTAGGGAAAAATACACATACCGTTGTAATCGGGCGAGATTCTACTTTCAGGTGCAATAGGAATTTTTGGGTTAGGTCAATCCGTTCGCGAGATATGGGAGTTTGAAGCTAAGAAATGGTTGAGAAGGCAAAAAATTTTTGGCAATTCGGCTGCTCGAAACGCTTAACCGGAATGGCCTAGGGAAAAAATACACATACCGTTGTAATCGGGCGAACTTCTACTTTCAGATGCAATAGGAATTTTTGGGTTATGTCAATCCGTTCGCGAATTATGGGAGTTTGAAGCCAAGAAATAGTTGAGAAGGCAAAAACTTCTTCGCAATTCTGCTGCTCCAAACGCTTGACCAGAATGGCCTAGGGAAAAAATACACATACCGTTGTAATCGGGCGAGATTCTACTTTCAGATGCAATAGGAATATTTGGGTTAGGTCAATCCGTTCGCGAGGTATGGGAGTTTGAAGTTAAGAAATGGTTGAGAAGACAACAAATTTTTCGCACATCTGCTGCTCCAAACGCTTAACCAGAATGGCCTAGGGAAAAAATACACGTACCGTTGTAATCGGGCGAGTTTCTACTTTCACACGCAACAGGAATTTTTGGGTTAGGTCAATCCGTTCGCGAGATATGGGAGTTTAAAGCCAAGAAATGCTTGAGAAGGCATAAAATTTTTCGCAATGCTGCTGCTCCAAACGCTTAACCAGAATGGCCTAGGGAAAAAATACACGTACCGTTGTAATCGGGCGAGTTTCTACTTTCACACGCAACAGGAATTTTTGGGTTAGGTCAATCCGTTCGCGAGATATGGGAGTTTAAAGCCAAGAAATGCTTGTGAAGGCATAAAATTTTTCGCAATGCTGCAGCTCCAAACGCTTAACCAGAATGGCCTAGGGAAAAATACACATACCGTTGTAATCGGGCGAGATTCTACTTTCAGGTGCAATAGGAATTTTTGGGTTAGGTCAATCCGTTCGCGAGATATGGGAGTTTGAAGCTAAGAAATGGTTGAGAAGGCAAAAAATTTTTGGCAATTCGGCTGCTCGAAACGCTTAACCGGAATGGCCTAGGGAAAAAATACACATACCGTTGTAATCGGGCGAACTTCTACTTTCAGATGCAATAGGAATTTTTGGGTTAGGTCAATCCGTTCGCGAGATATGGGACTTTGAAGCTAAGAAATAGTTGAGAAGACAACAAATTTTTCGCAATTCTGCTGCTCCAAACGCTTAACCGGAATGGCCTAGGGAAAAAATACACATACCGTTGTAATCGGGCGAGCTTCTACTTTTAGATGCAATAGCAATTTTTGGGTTAGGTCAATCCGTTCGCGAGATATGGGAGTTTGAAGCCAAGAAATGGTTGAAAAGGCAAAAAATTTTTCGCACTTCTGCTGCACCAAACGCTTAACCAGAATTGCCTAGGGAAAAAATACACATACCGTTGTAATCGGGCGAGTTTCTACTTTCAGTCGCAACAGGAATTTTTGCGTTATGTCAATCCGTTCGCGAGATATGGGAGTTTGAAGCCAAGAAATGGTTGAAAAGGCAAAAAATTTTTCGCACTTCTGCTGCACCAAACGCTTAACCAGAATGGCCTAGGGAAAAAATGCACATACCGTTGTAATCGGGCGAGCTTCTACTTTCAGATGCAATAGGAATTTTTGGGTTAGGTCCATCCGTTCGCGAGATATGGGAGTTTGAAGCCAAGAAATGGTTGAGAAGGGAAAAAATTTTTCGTAATTCTGCTGCTCCAAACGCTTAACCAGAATGGACTAGGGAAAAAATACACATACCGTTGTAATCGGCCGAGCTTCTACTTTCAGATGCAGTAGGAATTTTTGGGTTAGGTCAATCCGTTCGCGAGATATGGGAGCTTGAAGCCAAGAAATGGTTGAGAAGGCACAAAATTTTTCGCACATCTGCTGCTCCAAACGCTTAACCAGAATGGCCTAGGGAAAAAATACACATACCGTTGTAATCGGGCGAGCTTCTACTTTCAGATTCAATAGGAATTTTTGGGTTAGGTCAATCCGTTCGCGAGATATGGGAGTTTAAAGCCAACAAATGCTTGAGAAGGCATAAAATTTTTCGCAATGCTGCTGCTCTAAACGCTTAACCAGAATGGCCTAGGGAGAAAATACACATACCTTTGTAATCGGGCGAGATTCTACTTTCAGATGCAATAGGAATTTTTGGGTTAGGTCAATCCGTTCGCAAGATATGGGAGTTTGAAGCTAAGAAATGGTTGAGAAGACAACAAATTTTTCGCACATCTGCTGCTCCAAACGCTTAACCAGAATGCCCTAGGGAAAAAATACACATACCGTTGTAATCGGGCGAGCTTCTACTTTCAGATTCAATAGGAATTTTTGGGTTAGGTCAATCCGTTCGCGAGATATGGGACTTTGAATCTAAGAAATAGTTGAGAAGACAACAAATTTTTCGCACTTCTGCTGCTCCAAACGCTTAACCAGAATGGCCTAGGGGAAAAAACAAACATACCGTTGTAATCGGGCGAGTTTCTACTTTCAGTCGCAACAGGAATTTTTGGGTTATGTCAATCCGTTCGCGAATTATGGGAGTTTGAAGCCAAGAAGTGGTTGAGAAGGCAAAAAATTTTTCGCAATTCTGCTGCTCCAAACGCTTGACCAGAATGGCCTAGGGAAAAAATACACATACCGTTGTAATCGGGCGAGATTCTACTTTCAGATGCAATAGGAATTTTTGGGTTAGGTCAATCCGTTCGCGAGATATGGGAGTTTGAAGCCAAGAAATGGTTGAGAAGGGAAAAATTTTTTCGTAATTCTGCTGCACCAAACGCTTAACCAGAATGGCCTAGGGAAAAAATACACATACCGTTGTAATCGGGCGAGCTTCTACTTTCAGATTCAATAGGAATTTTTGGGTTAGGTCAATCCGTTCGCGAGATATGGGAGTTTGAAGCTAAGAAATGGTTGAGAAGGCAAAAAATTTTTGGCAATTCGGCTGCTCGAAACGCTTAACCGGAATGGCCTAGGGAAAAAATACACATACCGTTGTAATCGGGCGAGCTTCTACTTTCAGATGCAATAGGAATTTTTGGGTTAGGTCAATCCGTTCGCGAGATATGGGACTTTGAAGCTAAGAAATAGTTGAGAAGACAACAAATTTTTCGCAATTCTGCTGCTCCAAACGCTTAACCGGAATGGCCTAGGGAAAAAATACACATACCGTTGTAATCGGGCGAGCTTCTACTTTTAGATGCAATAGCAATTTTTGGGTTAGGTCAATCCGTTCGCGAGATATGGGAGTTTGAAGCCAAGAAATGGTTGAAAAGGCAAAAAATTTTTCGCACTTCTGCTGCACCAAACGCTTGACCAGAATGGCCTAGGGAAAAAATACACATACCGTTGTAATCGGGCGAGATTCTACTTTCAGATGCAATAGGAATTTTTGGGTTAGGTCAATCCGTTCGCGAGATATGGGAGTTTGAAGCCAAGAAATGGTTGAGAAGGGAAAAATTTTTTCGTAATTCTGCTGCTCCAAACGCTTAACCAGAATGCCCTAGGGAAAAAATACACATACCGTTGTAATCGGGCGAGTTTCTATTTTCAGTCGCAACAGGAATTTTTGGGTTATGTCAATCCGTTCGCGAATTATGGGAGTTTGAAGCCAAGAAGTGGTTGAGAAAGCCAAAAATTTTTCGCAATTCTGCTGCTCCAAACGCTTAACCAGAATGGCCTACGGAAAAAATACACATACCGTTGTAATCGGGCGAGTTTCTACTTTCAGTCGCAACAGGAATTTTTGGGTTATGTCAATCCGTTCGCGAATTATGGGAGTTTGAAACCAAGAAGTGGTTGAGAAAGCCAAAATTTTTTCGCAATTCTGCTGCTCCAAACGCTTAACCAGAATGGCCTAGGGAAAAAATACACATACCGTTGTAATCGGGCGAGCTTCTACTTTCAGATGCAATAGGAATTTTTGGGTTAGGTCAATCCGTTCGCGAGATATGGGACTTTGAAGCTAAGAAATAGTTGAGAAGTCAACAAATTTTTCGCACTTCTGCTGCTCCAAACGCTTAACCAGAATGGCCTAGGGAAAAAATACACATACCTTTGTAATCGGGCGAGCTTCTACTTTCAGATGCAATAGGAATTTTTGTGTTACGTCAATCCGTTCGCGAGATATGGGAGTTTGAAGCCAAGAAATATTTGAGAAGGCAACAAATTTTTCGCAATTCTGCTGCTCCAAACGCTTAACCAGAATGGCCTAGGCAAAAAATACACATACCGTTGTAATCGGGCGAGTTTCTACTTTCAGACGCAATAGGCATTTTTGGGGTAGGTCAATCCGTTCGCGAGATATGGGAGTTTGAAGCCAAGAAATGGTTGAGAAGGGAAAAAATTTTTCGTAATTCTGCTGCTCCAAACGCTTAACCAGAATGCCCTAGGGAAAAAATACACATACCGTTGTAATCGGGCGAGTTTCTACTTTCAGTCGCAACAGGAATTTTTGGGTTATGTCAATCCGTTCGCGAATTATGGGAGTTTGAAGCCAAGAAGTGGTTGAGAAAGCCAAAAATTTTTCGCAATTCTGCTGCTCCAATCGCTTAACCAGAATGGCCTAGGGGTAAAATACACGTACCGTTGTAATCGGGCGAGTTTCTACTTTCAGTCGCAACAGGAATTTTTGGGTTATGTCAATCCGTTCGCGAGATATGGGAGTTTGAAGCTAAGAAATGGTTGAGAAGGCAAAAAATTTTGGCAATACGGCTGCTCGCAACGCTTAACCAGAATGGCCTAGGGAAAAAATACACATACCGTTGTAATCGGGCGAGCTTCTACTTTCAGATGCAACAGGAATTTTTGGGTTAGGTCAATCCGTTCGCGAGATATGGGACTTTGAAGCTAAGAAATAGTTGAGAAGACAACAAATTTTCGCACTTCTGCTGCTCCAAACGCTTAACCAAGATGGCCTAGGGAAAAAATACACATACCGCTGTAATCGGGCGAGTTTCTACTTTCAGTCGCAACAGGAATTTTTGGGTTATGTCAATCCGTTCGCGAATTATGGGAGTTTGAAGCCAAGAAATGGTTGAGAAGGCAAAAAATTTTTCGCAATTCTGCTGCACCAAACGCTTAACCAGAATGGCCTAGGGAAAAAATACACATACCGTTGTAATCGGGCGAGTTTCTACTTTCAGTCGCAACAGGAATTTTTGCGTTATGTCAATCCGTTCGCGAGATATGGGAGTTTGAAGCCAAGAAATGGTTCAAAAGGCAAAAAATTTTTCGCACTTCTGCTGCACCAAACGCTTAACCAGAATGGCCTAGGGAAAAAAATACACATACCGTTGTAATCGGGCGAGCTTCTACTTTCAGATGCAATAGGAATTTTTGGGTTAGGTCAATCCGTTCGCGAGATATGGGACTTTGAAGCTAAGAAATAGTTGAGAAGACAACAAATTTTTCGCAATTCTGCTGCTCCAAACGCTTAACCAGAATGGCCTAGGGAAAAAATACACATACCGTTGTAATCGGGCGAGCTTCTACTTTTAGATGCAATAGCAATTTTTGGGTTAGGTCAATCCGTTCGCGAGATATGGGAGTTTGAAGCCAAGAAATGGTTGAAAAGGCAAAAAATTTTTCGCACTTCTGCTGCACCAAACGCTTAACCAGAATGGCCTAGGGAAAAAATACACATACCGTTGTAATCGGGCGAGTTTCTACTTTCAGTCGCAACAGGAATTTTTGGGTTATGTCAATCCGTTCGCGAGATATGGGAGTTTGAAGCCAAGAAATGGTTGAGAAGGGAAAAAATTTTTCGTAATTCTGCTGCTCCAAACGCTTAACCAGAATGGACTAGGGAAAAAATACACATACCGTTGTAATCGGCCGAGCTTCTACTTTCAGTCGCAACAGGAATTTTTGGGTTATGTCAATCCGTTCGCGAATTATGGGAGTTTGAAGCCAAGAAGTGGTTGAGAAAGTCAAAAATTTTTCGCAATTCTGCTGCTCCAAACGCTTAACCGGAATGGCCTAGGGAAAAAATACACATACCGTTGTAATCGGGCGAGCTTCTACTTTCAGATGCAATTGGAATTTTTGGGTTAGGTCAATCCGTTCGCGAGATATGGGACTTTGAAGCTAAGAAATAGTTGAGAAGTCAACAAATTTTTCGCACTTCTGCTGCTCCAAACGCTTAACCAGAATGGCCTAGGGAAAAAATACACATACCTTTGTAATCGGGCGAGTTTCTACTTTTAGATGCAATAGCAATTTTTGGGTTAGGTCAATCCGTTCGCGAGATATGGGAGTTTGAAGCCAAGAAATGGTTGAAAAGGCAAAAAATTTTTCGCACTTCTGCTGCACCAAACGCTTGACCAGAATGGCCTAGGGAAAAAATACACATACCGTTGTAATCGGGCGAGATTCTACTTTCAGATGCAATAGGAATTTTTGGGTTAGGTCAATCCGTTCGCGAGATATGGGAGTTTGAAGCCAAGAAATGGTTGAGAAGGGAAAAATTTTTTCGTAATTCTGCTGCTCCAAACGCTTAACCAGAATGCCCTAGGGAAAAAATACACATACCGTTGTAATCGGGCGAGTTTCTACTTTCAGTCGCAACAGGAATTTTTGGGTTATGTCAATCCGTTCGCGAATTATGGGAGTTTGAAACCAAGAAGTGGTTGAGAAAGCCAAAATTTTTTCGCAATTCTGCTGCTCCAAACGCTTAACCAGAATGGCCTAGGGAAAAAATACACATACCGTTGTAATCGGGCGAGCTTCTACTTTCAGATGCAATAGGAATTTTTGGGTTAGGTCAATCCGTTCGCGAGATATGGGACTTTGAAGCTAAGAAATAGTTGAGAAGTCAACAAATTTTTCGCACTTCTGCTGCTCCAAACGCTTAACCAGAATGGCCTAGGGAAAAAATACACATACCTTTGTAATCGGGCGAGCTTCTACTTTCAGATGCAATAGGAATTTTTGTGTTACGTCAATCCGTTCGCGAGATATGGGAGTTTGAAGCCAAGAAATATTTGAGAAGGCAACAAATTTTTCGCAATTCTGCTGCTCCAAACGCTTAACCAGAATGGCCTAGGCAAAAAATACACATACCGTTGTAATCGGGCGAGTTTCTACTTTCAGACGCAATAGGCATTTTTGGGGTAGGTCAATCCGTTCGCGAGATATGGGAGTTTGAAGCCAAGAAATGGTTGAGAAGGGAAAAAATTTTTCGTAATTCTGCTGCTCCAAACGCTTAACCAGAATGCCCTAGGGAAAAAATACACATACCGTTGTAATCGGGCGAGTTTCTACTTTCAGTCGCAACAGGAATTTTTGGGTTATGTCAATCCGTTCGCGAATTATGGGAGTTTGAAGCCAAGAAGTGGTTGAGAAAGCCAAAAATTTTTCGCAATTCTGCTGCTCCAATCGCTTAACCAGAATGGCCTAGGGGTAAAATACACGTACCGTTGTAATCGGGCGAGTTTCTACTTTCAGTCGCAACAGGAATTTTTGGGTTATGTCAATCCGTTCGCGAGATATGGGAGTTTGAAGCTAAGAAATGGTTGAGAAGGCAAAAAATTTTGGCAATACGGCTGCTCGCAACGCTTAACCAGAATGGCCTAGGGAAAAAATACACATACCGTTGTAATCGGGCGAGCTTCTACTTTCAGATGCAACAGGAATTTTTGGGTTAGGTCAATCCGTTCGCGAGATATGGGACTTTGAAGCTAAGAAATAGTTGAGAAGACAACAAATTTTCGCACTTCTGCTGCTCCAAACGCTTAACCAAGATGGCCTAGGGAAAAAATACACATACCGCTGTAATCGGGCGAGTTTCTACTTTCAGTCGCAACAGGAATTTTTGGGTTATGTCAATCCGTTCGCGAATTATGGGAGTTTGAAGCCAAGAAATGGTTGAGAAGGCAAAAAATTTTTCGCAATTCTGCTGCACCAAACGCTTAACCAGAATGGCCTAGGGAAAAAATACACATACCGTTGTAATCGGGCGAGTTTCTACTTTCAGTCGCAACAGGAATTTTTGCGTTATGTCAATCCGTTCGCGAGATATGGGAGTTTGAAGCCAAGAAATGGTTCAAAAGGCAAAAAATTTTTCGCACTTCTGCTGCACCAAACGCTTAACCAGAATGGCCTAGGGAAAAAAATACACATACCGTTGTAATCGGGCGAGCTTCTACTTTCAGATGCAATAGGAATTTTTGGGTTAGGTCAATCCGTTCGCGAGATATGGGACTTTGAAGCTAAGAAATAGTTGAGAAGACAACAAATTTTTCGCAATTCTGCTGCTCCAAACGCTTAACCAGAATGGCCTAGGGAAAAAATACACATACCGTTGTAATCGGGCGAGCTTCTACTTTTAGATGCAATAGCAATTTTTGGGTTAGGTCAATCCGTTCGCGAGATATGGGAGTTTGAAGCCAAGAAATGGTTGAAAAGGCAAAAAATTTTTCGCACTTCTGCTGCACCAAACGCTTAACCAGAATGGCCTAGGGAAAAAATACACATACCGTTGTAATCGGGCGAGTTTCTACTTTCAGTCGCAACAGGAATTTTTGGGTTATGTCAATCCGTTCGCGAGATATGGGAGTTTGAAGCCAAGAAATGGTTGAGAAGGGAAAAAATTTTTCGTAATTCTGCTGCTCCAAACGCTTAACCAGAATGGACTAGGGAAAAAATACACATACCGTTGTAATCGGCCGAGCTTCTACTTTCAGTCGCAACAGGAATTTTTGGGTTATGTCAATCCGTTCGCGAATTATGGGAGTTTGAAGCCAAGAAGTGGTTGAGAAAGTCAAAAATTTTTCGCAATTCTGCTGCTCCAAACGCTTAACCGGAATGGCCTAGGGAAAAAATACACATACCGTTGTAATCGGGCGAGCTTCTACTTTCAGATGCAATTGGAATTTTTGGGTTAGGTCAATCCGTTCGCGAGATATGGGACTTTGAAGCTAAGAAATAGTTGAGAAGTCAACAAATTTTTCGCACTTCTGCTGCTCCAAACGCTTAACCAGAATGGCCTAGGGAAAAAATACACATACCTTTGTAATCGGGCGAGTTTCTACTTTCAGATGCAATAGGAATTTCTGGGTTAGGTCAATCCGCTCGCGAGATATGGGAGTGTGAAGCCAAGAAATGGTTGAGAAGACAACAAATTTTTCGCACTTCTGCTGCTCCAAACGCTTAACCAGAATGGCCTAGGGAAAAAATACACATACCGTTGTAATCGGGCGAGATTCTACTTTCAGATGCAATAGGAATTTTTGGGTTAGGTCAATCCGTTCGCAAGATATGGGAGTTTGAAGCCAAGAAATGGTTGAGAAGACAACAAATTTTTCGCACATCTGCTGCTCCAAACGCTTAACCAGAATGCCCTAGGGAAAAAATACACATACCGTTGTAATCGGGCGAGTTTCTACTTTCAGTCGCAACAGGAATTTTTGGGTTATGTCAATCCGTTCGCGAATTATGGGAGTTTGAAGCCAAGAAGTGGTTGAGAAAGCCAAAAATTTTTCGCAATTCTGCTGCTCCAAACGCTTAACCAGAATGGCCTAGGGAAAAAATACACATACCGTTGTAATCGGGCGAGTTTCTACTTTCAGTCGCAACAGGAATTTTTGGGTTATGTCAATCCGTTCGCGAGATATGGGAGTTTGAAGCTAAGAAATATTTGAGAAGGCAACAAATTTTTCGCAATTCTGCTGCTCGCAACGCTTAACCAGAATGGCCTAGGGAAAAAATACACATACCGTTGTAATCGGGCGAGCTTCTACTTTCAGATGCAATAGGAATTTTTGGGTTAGGTCAATCCGTTCGCGAGATATGGGACTTTGAAGCTAAGAAATAGTTGAGAAGACAACAAATTTTTCGCACTTCTGCTGCTCCAAACGCTTAACCAGAATGGCCTAGAGAAAAAATACACATACCGTTGAAATCGGGCGAGTTTCTACTTTCAGTCGCAACAGGAATTTTTGGGTTATGTCAATCCGTTCGCGAATTATTGGAGTTTGAAGCCAAGAAATGGTTGAGAAGGCAAAAAATTTTTCGCAATTCTGCTGCTCCAAACGCTTAACCAGAATGGCCTAGGGAAAAAATACACATACCGTTGTAATCGGGCGAGTTTCTACTTTCAGACGCAATAGGAATTTTTGGGTTAGGTCAATCCGTTCGCGAGATATGGGAGTTTGAAGCCGAGAAATGGTTGAGAAGGAAAAAAATTTTTCGCAATTCTGCTGCTCCAAACGCTTAACCAGAATGGCCTAGGGAAAAAATACACATACTGTTGTAATCGGGCGAGCTTCTACTTTCAGATGCAATAGGAATTTTTGGGTTAGGTCAATCCGTTCGCGAGATATGGGACTTTGAAGCTAAGAAATAGTTGAGAAGACAACAAATTTTCGCACTTCTGCTGCTCCAAACGCTTAACCAGGATGGCCTAGGGAAAAAATACACATACCGCTGTAATCGGGCGAGTTTCTACTTTCAGTCGCAACAGGAATTTTTGGGTTATGTCAATCCGTTCGCGAATTATGGGAGTTTGAAGCCAAGAAGTGGTTGAGAAAGCCAAAAATTTTTCGCAATTCTGCTGCTCCAAACGCTTAACCAGAATGGCCTAGGGAAAAAACACACATACGGTTGTAATCGGGCGAGTTTCTACTTTCAGTCGCAACAGGAATTTTTGGGTTATGTCAATCCGTTCGCGAGATATGGGAGTTTGAAGCTAAGAAATGGTTGAGAAGGCAAAAAATTTTTGGCAATACGGCTGCTCGCAACGCTTAACCAGAATGGCCTAGGGAAAAAATACACATACCGTTGTAATCGGGCGAGCTTCTACTTTCAGATGCAATAGGAATTTTTGGGTTAGGTCAATCCGTTCGCGAGATATGGGACTTTGAAGCTAAGAAATAGTTGAGAAGACAACAAATTTTTCGCACATCTGCTACTCCAAACGCTTAACCAGAATGGCCTAGGGAAAAAATACACATACCGTTGAAATCGGGCGAGTTTCTACTTTCAGTCGCAACAGGAATTTTTGGGTTATGTCAATCCGTTCGCGAATTATTGGAGTTTGAAGCCAAGAAATGGTTGAGAAGGCAAAAAATTTTTCGCAATTCTGCTGCTCCAAACGCTTAACCAGAATGGCCTAGGGAAAAAATACACATACCGTTGTAATCGGGCGAGTTTCTACTTTCAGACGCAATAGGAATTTTTGGGTTAGGTCAATCCGTTCGCGAGATATGGGAGTTTGAAGCCGAGAAATGGTTGAGAAGGGAAAAAATTTTTCGCAATTCTGCTGCTCCAAACGCTTAACCAGAATGGCCTAGGGAAAAAATACACATACCGTTGTAATCGGGCGAGTTTCTACTTTCAGACGCAATAGGAATTTTTGGGTTAGGTCAATCCGTTCGCGAGATATGGGAGTTTGAAGCCGAGAAATGGTTGAGAAGGGAAAAAATTTTTCGCACTTCTGCTGCTCCAAACGCTTAACCAGGATGGCCTAGGGAAAAAATATACATACCGCTGTAATCGGGCGAGTTTCTACTTTCAGTCGCAACAGGAATTTTTGGGTTATGTCAATCCGTTCGCGAGATATGGGAGTTTGAAGCCAAGAAATGGTTGAGAAGGGAAAAAATTTTTCGTAATTCTGCTGCTCCAAACGCTTAACCAGAATGGCCTAGGGAAAAAATACACATACAGTTGTAATCGGGCGAGCTTCTACTTTCAGATGCAATAGGAATTTTTGGGTTAGGTCAATCCGTTCGCGAGATATGGGAGTTTGAAGCCAAGAAATGGTTGAGAAGGCAAAAAATTTTTCGCAGTTCTGCTGCTCCAAACGCTTAACCAGAATGGCCTAGGGAAAAAATACACATACCGTTGTAATCGGGATAGGTTCTACTTTCAGATGCAATAGGAATTTTTGGGTTAGGTCAATCCGTTCGCAAGATATGGGAGTTTGAAGCTAAGAAATGGTTGAGAAGACAACAAATTTTTCGCACATCTGCTGCTCCAAACGCTTAACCAGAATGCCCTAGGGAAAAAATATACATACCGTTGTAATCGGGCGAGTTTCTACTTTCAGTCGCAACAGGAATCTTTGGGTTATGTCAATCCGTTCGCGAATTATGGGAGTTTGAAGCCAAGAAGTGGTTGAGAAAGTCAAAAATTTTTCGCAATTCTGCTGCTCCAAACGCTTAACCAGAATGGCCTAGGGAAAAAACAAACATACCGTTGTAATCGGGCGAGTTTCTACTTTCAGTCGCAACAGGAATTTTTGGGTTATGTCAATCCGTTCGCGAATTATGGGAGTTTGAAGCCAAGAAGTGGTTGAGAAGGCAAAAAATTTTTCGCAATTCTGCTGCTCCAAAAGCTTAACCAGAATGGCCTAGGGAAAAATACACATGCCGCTGTAGTCTGGCGAGTTTCTACTTTCAGATGCAATAGGAATTTTTGGGTTAGGTCAATCCGTTCGCGAGATATGGCAGTTTGAAGCCAAGAAATGTTTGAGAAGGCAAAAAATTTTTCGCAAATCTGCTGCTCCAAACGCTTAACTGGAATGGCCTAGCGAAAAAAGACACATACCGTTGTAATCGGGCGAGTTTCTACTTTCAGACGCAATAGGAATTTTTGGGTTAGGTCAATCCGTTCGCGAGATATGGGAGTTTGAAGCCAACAAATGGTTGAGAAGGCAAAAAATTTTTTGCAATTCTGCTGCTCCAAACGCTTAACCAGAATGGCCTAGGGAAAAAATACACATACCGTTGTAGTCGGGCGAGCTTCTACTTTCAGATGCAATAGGAATTTTTGGGTTACGTCAATCCGTTCGCGAGATATGGGAGTTTGAAGCCAAGAAATATTTGAGAAGGCAACAAATTTTTCGCGATTCTGCTGCCCCAAATGCTTAACCAGAATGGCCTAGGGAAAAAATACACATACCTTTGTAATCGGAGGAGTTTCAACTTTCAGACGCAACAGGAATTTTTGGGTTAGGTCAATCCGTTCGCGAGATATGGCAGTTCGAAGCCCAGAAATGGTTGAGAAGGCAAAATATTTTTCGTAATTCTGCTGCTCCAAACGCTTATCCAGAATGGCCTAGGGAAAAAATACACATACCGTTGTAATCGGGCGAGTTTCTACTTTCAATCGCAACAGGAATTTTTGGGTTATGTCAATCCGTTCGCGAGATATGGGAGTTTGAAGCTAAGAAATGGTTGAGAAGGCAAAAAATTTTTGGCAATACGGCTGCTCGCAACGCTTAACCAGAATGGCCTAGGGAAAAAATACACATACCGTTGTAATCGGGCGAGCTTCTACTTTCAGATGCAATTGGAATTTTTGGGTTAGGTCAATCCGTTCGCGAGATATGGGACTTTGAAGCTAAGAAATAGTTGAGAAGTCAACAAATTTTTCGCACTTCTGCTGCTCCAAACGCTTAACCAGAATGGCCTAGGGAAAAAATACACATACCTTTGTAATCGGGCGAGTTTCTGCTTTCAGATGCAATAGGAATTTCTGGGTTAGGTCAATCCGCTCGCGAGATATGGGAGTGTGAAGCCAAGAAATGGTTGAGAAGACAACAAATTTTTCGCACTTCTGCTGCTCCAAACGCTTAACCAGAATGGCCTAGGGAAAAAATACACATACCGTTGTAATCGGGCGAGATTCTACTTTCAGATGCAATAGGAATTTTTGGGTTAGGTCAATCCGTTCGCAAGATATGGGAGTTTGAAGCCAAGAAATGGTTGAGAAGACAACAAATTTTTCGCACATCTGCTGCTCCAAACGCTTAACCAGAATGCCCTAGGGAAAAAATACACATACCGTTGTAATCGGGCGAGTTTCTACTTTCAGTCGCAACAGGAATTTTTGGGTTATGTCAATCCGTTCGCGAATTATGGGAGTTTGAAGCCAAGAAGTGGTTGAGAAAGCCAAAAATTTTTCGCAATTCTGCTGCTCCAAACGCTTAACCAGAATGGCCTAGGGAAAAAATACACATACCGTTGTAATCGGGCGAGTTTCTACTTTCAGTCGCAACAGGAATTTTTGGGTTATGTCAATCCGTTCGCGAGATATGGGAGTTTGAAGCTAAGAAATGGTTGAGAAGGCAAAAAATTTTTGGCAATACGGCTGCTCGCAACGCTTAACCAGAATGGCCTAGGGAAAAAATACACATACCGTTGTAATCGGGCGAGCTTCTACTTTCAGATGCAATAGGAATTTTTGGGTTAGGTCAATCCGTTCGCGAGATATGGGACTTTGAAGCTAAGAAATAGTTGAGAAGACAACAAATTTTTCGCACTTCTGCTGCTCCAAACGCTTAACCAGAATGGCCTAGGGAAAAAATGCACATACCGTTGAAATCGGGCGAGTTTCTACTTTCAGTCGCAACAGGAATTTTTGGGTTATGTCAATCCGTTCGCGAATTATTGGAGTTTGAAGCCAAGAAATGGTTGAGAAGGCAAAAAATTTTTCGCAATTCTGCTGCTCCAAACGTTTAACCAGAATGGCCTAGGGAAAAAATACACATACCGTTGTAATCGGGCGAGTTTCTACTTTCAGACGCAATAGGAATTTTTGGGTTAGGTCAATCCGTTCGCGAGATATGGGAGTTTGAAGCCGAGAAATGGTTGAGAAGGGAAAAAATTTTTCGCAATTCTGCTGCTCCAAACGCTTAACCAGAATGGCCTAGGGAAAAAATACACATACTGTTGTAATCGGGCGAGCTTCTACTTTCAGATGCAATAGGAATTTTTGGGTTAGGTCAATCCGTTCGCGAGATATGGGACTTTGAAGCTAAGAAATAGTTGAGAAGACAACAAATTTTCGCACTTCTGCTGCTCCAAACGCTTAACCAGGATGGCCTAGGGAAAAAATACACATACCGCTGTAATCGGGCGAGTTTCTACTTTCAGTCGCAACAGGAATTTTTGGGTTATGTCAATCCGTTCGCGAATTATGGGAGTTTGAAGCCAAGAAGTGGTTGAGAAAGCCAAAAATTTTTCGCAATTCTGCTGCTCCAAACGCTTAACCAGAATGGCCTAGGGAAAAAATACACATACCGTTGTAATCGGGCGAGTTTCTACTTTCAGACGCAATAGGAATTTTTGGGTTAGGTCAATCCGTTCGCGAGATATGGGAGTTTGAAGCCGAGAAATGGTTGAGAAGGGAAAAAATTTTTCGCAATTCTGCTGCTCCAAACGCTTAACCAGAATGGCCTAGGGAAAAAATACACATACCGTTGTAATCGGGCGAGTTTCTACTTTCAGACGCAATAGGAATTTTTGGGTTAGGTCAATCCGTTCGCGAGATATGGGAGTTTGAAGCCGAGAAATGGTTGAGAAGGGAAAAAATTTTTCGCAATTCTGCTGCTCCAAACGCTTAACCAGAATGGCCTAGGGAAAAAATACACATACTGTTGTAATCGGGCGAGCTTCTACTTTCAGATGCAATAGGAATTTTTGGGTTAAGTCAATCCGTTCGCGAGATATGGGAGTTTGAAGCCAAGAAATGGTTGAGAAGGCAAAAAATTTTTCGCAGTTCTGCTGCTCCAAACGCTTAACCAGAATGGCCTAGGGAAAAAATACACATACCGTTGTAATCGGGCTAGGTTCTACTTTCAGATGCAATAGGAATTTTTGGGTTAGGTCAATCCGTTCGCAAGATATGGGAGTTTGAAGCTAAGAAATGGTTGAGAAGACAACAAATTTTTCGCACATCTGCTGCTCCAAACGCTTAACCAGAATGCCCTAGGGAAAAAATACACATACCGTTGTAATCGGGCGAGTTTCTACTTTCAGTCGCAACAGGAATCTTTGGGTTATGTCAATCCGTTCGCGAATTATGGGAGTTTGAAGCCAAGAAGTGGTTGAGAAAGTCAAAAATTTTTCGCAATTCTGCTGCTCCAAACGCTTAACCAGAATGGCCTAGGGAAAAAACAAACATACCGTTGTAATCGGGCGAGTTTCTACTTTCAGTCGCAACAGGAATTTTTGGGTTATGTCAATCCGTTCGCGAATTATGGGAGTTTGAAGCCAAGAAGTGGTTGAGAAGGCAAAAAATTTTTCGCAATTCTGCTGCTCCAAAAGCTTAACCAGAATGGCCTAGGGAAAAATACACATGCCGCTGTAGTCTGGCGAGTTTCTACTTTCAGATGCAATAGGAATTTTTGGGTTAGGTCAATCCGTTCGCGAGATATGGCAGTTTGAAGCCAACAAATGGTTGAGAAGGCAAAAAATTTTTTGCAATTCTGCTGCTCCAAACGCTTAACCAGAATGGCCTAGGGAAAAAATACACATACCGTTGTAGTCGGGCGAGCTTCTACTTTCAGATGCAATAGGAATTTTTGGGTTACGTCAATCCGTTCGCGAGATATGGGAGTTTGAAGCCAAGAAATATTTGAGAAGGCAACAAATTTTTCGCGATTCTGCTGCCCCAAATGCTTAACCAGAATGGCCTAGGGAAAAAATACACATACCTTTGTAATCGGAGGAGTTTCAACTTTCAGACGCAACAGGAATTTTTGGGTTAGGTCAATCCGTTCGCGAGATATGGCAGTTCGAAGCCCAGAAATGGTTGAGAAGGCAAAATATTTTTCGCAATTCTGCTGCTCCAAACGCTTATCCAGAATGGCCTAGGGAAAAATACGCATATCGTTGTAATTGGGCGAGTTTCTACTTTCAGACGCAGCAGGAATTTTTGTGTTTGGTCAATCGGTTCGCGAGATATGGGACTTTGAAGCTAAGAAAAGGTTGAGAAGACAACAAATTTTTCGCAATTCTGCTGCTGCAAACGCTTAACCAGAATGAGCTATGGAGAAAATACACATACCGTTGTAATCGGGCGAGTTTCTACTTTCACACGCAACAGGAATTTTTGGGTTTGGTCAATCCGTTCGCGAGATATGGGAGTTTGAAGCTAAGAAATGGTTGAGAAGACAACAAATTTTTCGCACATCTGCTGCTCCAAAGGCTTAACCAGAATGGCCTAGGGAGAAAATACACATATCGTTGTAATCGGGCGAGTTTCTACTTTCAGTCGCAACAGGAATTTTTGGGTTATGTCAATCCGTTCGCGAATTATGGGAGTTTGAAGCCAAGAAATGGTTGAGAAGGCAAAAAATTTTTCGCAATTCTGCTGCTCCAAACGCTTAACCAGAATGGCCTAGGGAAAAAATAAACATACCGTTGTAATCGGGCGAGTTTCTACTTTCAGACGCAATAGGAATTTTTGGGTTAGGTCAATCCGTTCGCGAGATATGGGAGTTTGAAGCCAAGAAATGGTTGAGAAGGGAAAAAATTTTTCGCAATTCTGCTGCTCCAAACGCTTAACCAGAATGGCCTAGGGAAAAAATACACATACCGTTGTAATCGGGCGAGCTTCTACTTTCAGATGCCATAGGAATTTTTGGGTTAGGTCAATCCGTTCGCGAGATATGGGAGTTTGAAGCCAAGAAATGGTTGAGAAGGCAAAAAATTTTTCGCACTTCTGCTGCTCCAAACGCTTAACCAGAATGGCCTAGGGAAAAAATACACATACCGTTGTAATAGGGCGAGATTCTACTTTCAGATGCAATAGGAATTTTTGGGTTAGGTCAATCCGTTCGCGAGATATGGGAGTTTGAAGCTAAGAAATGGTTGAGAAGGCAAAAAATTTTTCGCAATTCTGCTGCTCCAAACGTTTAACCAGAATGGCCTAGGGAAAAATACACATGCCGCTGTAGTCTGGCGAGTTTCTACTTTCAGATGCAATAGGAATTTTTGGGTTAGGTCAATCTGTTCGCGAGATATGGCAGTTTGAAGCCAAGAAATGTTTGAGAAGGCAAAAAATTTTTCGCAAATCTGCTGCTCCAAACGCTTAACTGGAATGACCTAGCGAAAAAAGACACATACCGTTGTAATCGGGCGAGTTTCTACTTTCAGACGCAATAGGAATTTTTGGGTTAGGTCAATCCGTTCGCGAGATATGGGAGTTTGAAGCCAACAAATGGTTGAGAAGGCAAAAAATTTTTTGCAATTCTGCTGCTCCAAACGCTTAACCAGAATGGCCTAGGGAAAAAATACACATACCGTTGTAGTCGGGCGAGCTTCTACTTTCAGATGCAATAGGAATTTTTGGGTTACGTCAATCCGTTCGCGAGATATGGGAGTTTGAAGCCAAGAAATATTTGAGAAGGCAACAAATTTTTCGCGATTCTGCTGCCCCAAATGCTTAACCAGAATGGCCTAGGGAAAAAATACACATACCTTTGTAATCGGAGGAGTTTCAACTTTCAGACGCAACAGGAATTTTTGGGTTAGGTCAATCCGTTCGCGAGATATGGCAGTTCGAAGCCCAGAAATGGTTGAGAAGGCAAAATATTTTTCGCAATTCTGCTGCTCCAAACGCTTATCCAGAATGGCCTAGGGAAAAATACGCATATCGTTGTAATTGGGCGAGTTTCTACTTTCAGACGCAGCAGGAATTTTTGTGTTTGGTCAATCGGTTCGCGAGATATGGGACTTTGAAGCTAAGAAAAGGTTGAGAAGACAACAAATTTTTCGCAATTCTGCTGCTGCAAACGCTTAACCAGAATGAGCTATGGAGAAAATACACATACCGTTGTAATCGGGCGAGTTTCTACTTTCACACGCAACAGGAATTTTTGGGTTTGGTCAATCCGTTCGCGAGATATGGGAGTTTGAAGCTAAGAAATGGTTGAGAAGACAACAAATTTTTCGCACATCTGCTGCTCCAAAGGCTTAACCAGAATGGCCTAGGGAGAAAATACACATATCGTTGTAATCGGGCGAGTTTCTACTTTCAGTCGCAACAGGAATTTTTGGGTTATGTCAATCCGTTCGCGAATTATGGGAGTTTGAAGCCAAGAAATGGTTGAGAAGGCAAAAAATTTTTCGCAATTCTGCTGCTCCAAACGCTTAACCAGAATGGCCTAGGGAAAAAATAAACATACCGTTGTAATCGGGCGAGTTTCTACTTTCAGACGCAATAGGAATTTTTGGGTTAGGTCAATCCGTTCGCGAGATATGGGAGTTTGAAGCCAAGAAATGGTTGAGAAGGGAAAAAATTTTTCGCAATTCTGCTGCTCCAAACGCTTAACCAGAATGGCCTAGGGAAAAAATACACATACCGTTGTAATCGGGCGAGCTTCTACTTTCAGATGCCATAGGAATTTTTGGGTTAGGTCAATCCGTTCGCGAGATATGGGAGTTTGAAGCCAAGAAATGGTTGAGAAGGCAAAAAATTTTCCGCACTTCTGCTGCTCCAAACGCTTAACCAGAATGGCCTAGGGAAAAAATACACATACCGTTGTAATCGGGCGAGATTCTACTTTCAGATGCAATAGGAATTTTTGGGTTAGGTCAATCCGTTCGCGAGATATGGGAGTTTGAAGCTAAGAAATGGTTGAGAAGGCAAAAAATTTTTGGCAATTCGGCTGCTCGAAACGCTTAACCAGAATGGCCTAGGGAAAAAATACACATACGGTTGTAATCGGGCGAGCTTCTACTTTCAGATGCAATAGGAATTTTTGGGTAAGGTCAATCCGTTCGCGAGATATGGGAGTTAGAAGCCAAGAAATGGTTGAGAAGGCAGAAAATTTTTAGCACTTCTGCTGCTCCAAACGCTTAACCAGAATGGCCTAGGGAAAAAATACACATGCCGTTGTAATCGGGCGAGATTCTACTTTCAGATGCAATAGGAATTTTTGGGTGAGGTCAATCCGTTCGCGAGATATGGGAGTTTGAAGCTAAGAAATGGTTGAGAAGACAACAAATTTTTCGCACATCTGCTGCTCCAAACGCTTAACCAGAATGGCCTAGGGAATAAATACACATACCGTTGTAATCGGGCGAGTTTCTACTTTCAGTCGCAACAGGAATTTTTGGGTTATGTCAATCCGTTCGCGAATTATGGGAGTTTGAAGCCAAGAAATGGTTGAGAAGGCAAAAAATTTTTCGCAATTCTGCTGCTCCAAACGCTTAACCAGAATGGCCTAGGGAAAAAATAAACATACCGTTGTAATCGGGCGAGTTTCTACTTTCAGACGCAATAGGAATTTTTGGGTTAGGTCAATCCGTTCGCGAGATATGGGAGTTTGAAGCCAAGAAATGGTTGAGAAGGGAAAAAATTTTTCGCAATTCTGCTGCTCCAAACGCTTAACCAGAATGGCCTAGGGAAAAAATACACATACCGTTGTAATCGGGCGAGCTTCTACTTTCAGATGCCATAGGAATTTTTGGGTTAGGTCAATCCGTTCGCGAGATATGGGAGTTTGAAGCCAAGAAATGGTTGAGAAGGCAAAAAATTTTTCGCACTTCTGCTGCTCCAAAGGCTTAACCAGAATGGCCTAGGGAAAAAATACACATATCGTTGTAATCGGGCGAGTTTCTACTTTCAGTCGCAACAGGAATTTTTGGGTTAGGTCAATCCGTTCGCGAGATATGGGAGTTTGCAGCCAAGAAATGGTTGAGAAGGGAAAAAATTTTTCGCACTTCTGCTGCTCCAAACGTTTAACCAGAATGGCCTAGGGAAAAAATACACATACGGTTGTAATCGGGCGAGCTTCTACTTTCAGATGCAATAGAAATTCTTGGGTAAGGTCAATCCGTTCGCGAGATATGGGAGTTTGAAGCCAAGAAATGGTTGAGAAGGCAAGAAATTTTTCGCACTTCTGCTGCTCCAAACGCTTAACCAGAATGGCCTAGGGAAAAAATACACATACCGTTGTAATCGGGCGAGATTCTACTTTCAGATGCAATAGGAATTTTTGAGTTAGGTCAATCCGTTCGCGCGATATGGGAGTTTGAAGCTAAGAAATGGTTGAGAAGACAACAAATTTTTCGCACATCTGCTGCTCCAAACGCTTAACCAGAATGGCCTAGGGAAAAAATACACATACCGTTGTGATCGGGCGAGTTTCTACTTTCTGTCGCAACAGGAATTTTTGGGTTAGGTCAATCCGTTCGCGAGATATGGGACTTTGAAGCTAAGAAATGGTTGACAAGACAAAAAATTTTTCACACTTCTGCTGCTCCAATCGCTTAACCAGAATGGCCTAGGGGTAAAATACACGTACCGTTGTAATCGGGCGAGTTTCTACTTTCAAATGCAATAGGAATTTTTGGGTTAGGTCGATCCGTTCGCGAGATATGGGAGTTCGAAGCTAAGAAGTGGTTGAGAAGAGAACAAATTTTTCGCAATTCTGCTGCTCCAAACGATTAACCAGAATGGCCTAGGGAAAAAATACACATACCGTTGTAATCGGGCGAGTTTCTACTTTCAGACGCAACAGGAATTTTTGGGTTAGGTTAATCCTTTCGCGATATATGGGAGTTTGAAGCCAAGAAATGGTGAAGAAGGCAAAAAATTTTTGGCAATTCTGCTGCTCCAAACGTTTAACCAGTATGGCCTATGGAAAAAATACGCATACCGTTGTAATCGGGCGAGTTTCTACTTTCAGACGTTGCAGGAATTTTTGGGTCTGGTCAATCAGTTCACGAGATATGGGACTTTGAAGCTAAGAAACGGTTGAGAAGGCATAAAATTTTTCGCAATTCTGCTGCTCCAAACGCTTAACCAGAATGGCCTAGGGAAAAAATACACATACGGTTGTAATCGGGCGAGTTTCTACTTTCAGACGCAGCAGGAATTTTTGGGTTTGGTCAATCCGTTCGCGACATATGGGAGTTTGAAGCCAAGAAATGGTTGAGAAGGCAAAAAATTTTTCGCACTTCTGCTGCTTCAAACGCTTAACCAGAATGGCCTAGGGAAAAAATACACATACCGTTGTAATCGGGCGAGTTTCTACTTTCAGACGCAGCAGGAATTTTTGGGTTTGGTCAATCCGTTCGCGAGATATGGGACTTTGAAGCTAAGAAATTGTTGAGAAGGCAAAAAATTTTTCGCACTTCTGCTGCTCCAAACGTTTAACCAGAATGGCCTAGGGAAAAAATACACATACGGTTGTAATCGGGCGAGCTTCTACTTTCAGATGCAATAGAAATTTTTGGGAAAGGTCAATCCGTTCGCGAGATATGGGAGTTTGAAGCCAAGAAATGGTTGAGAAGGCAAAAAATTTTTCGCACTTCTGCTGCTCCAAACGCTTAACCAGAAAGGCCTAGGGAAAAAATACACATACCGTTGTAATCGGGCGAGATTCTACTTTCAGATGCAATAGGAATTTTTGGGTTAGGTCAATCCGTTCGCGCGATATGGGAGTTTGAAGCTAAGAAATGGTTGAGAAGACAACAAATTTTTCGCACATCTGCTGCTCCAAACGCTTAACCAGAATGGCCTAGGGAAAAAATACACATACCGTTGTGATCGGGCGAGTTTCTACTTTCTGTCGCAACAGGAATTTTTGGGTTAGGTCAATCCGTTCGCGAGATATGGGACTTTGAAGCTAAGAAATGGTTGACAAGACAACAAACTTTTCGCACTTCTGCTGCTCCAATCGCTTAACCAGAATGGCCTAGGGGTAAAATACACGTACCGTTGTAATCGGGCGAGTTTCTACTTTCAAATGCAATAGGAATTTTTGGGTTAGGTCGATCCGTTCGCGAGATATGGGAGTTTGAAGCTAAGAAGTGGTTGAGAAGAGAACAAATTTTTCGCAATTCTGCTGCTCCAAACGATTAACCAGAATGGCCTAGGGAAAAAATACACATACCGTTGTAATCGGGCGAGTTTCTACTTTCAGACGCAACAGGAATTTTTGGGTTAGGTTAATCCTTTCGCGAGATATGGGAGTTTGAAGCCAAGAAATGGTGAAGAAGGCAAAAAATTTTTGGCAATTCTGCTGCACCAAACGCTTAACCAGTATAGCCTATTGAAAAAATACGCATACCGTTGTAATCGGGCGAGTTTCTACTTTCAGACGTAGCAGGAATTTTTGGGTCTGGTCAATCAGTTCGCGAGATATGGGACTTTGAAGCTAAGAAACGGTTGAGAAGGCATAAAATTTTTCGCAATTCTGCTGCTCCAAACGCTTAACCAGAATGGCCTAGGGAAAAAATACACATACGGTTGTAATCGGGCGAGTTTCTACTTTCAGACGCAGCAGGAATTTTTGGGTTTGGTCAATCCGTTCGCGACATATGGGAGTTTGAAGCCAAGAAATGGTTGAGAAGGCAAAAAATTTTTCGCACTTCTGCTGCTCCAAACGCTTAACCAGAATGGCCTAAGGAAAAAATACACATACCGTTGTAATCGGGCGAGATTCTACTTTCAGATGCAATAGGAATTTTTGGGTTAGGTCAATCCGTTCGCGCGATATGGGAGTTTGAAGCTAAGAAATGGTTGAGAAGACAACAAATTTTTCGCACATCTGCTGCTCCAAACGCTTAACCAGAATGGCCTAGGGAAAAAATACACATACCGTTGTGATCGGGCGAGTTTCTACTTTCTGTCGCAACAGGAATTTTTGGGATAGGTCAATCCGTTCGCGAGATATGGGACTTTGAAGCTAAGAAATGGTTGACAAGACAACAAACTTTTCGCACTTCTGCTGCTCCAATCGCTTAACCAGAATGGCCTAGGGGTAAAATACACGTACCGTTGTAATCGGGCGAGTTTCTACTTTCAAATGCAATAGGAATTTTTGGGTTAGGTCGATCCGTTCGCGAGATATGGGAGTTTGAAGCCATGAAATGGTTGAGAAGGCAAAAAATTTTTCGCACTTCTGCTGCTCCAAAAGCTTAACCAGAATGGCCTAGGGAAAAAATACACATACCGTTGTAATCGGGCGAGATTCTACTTTCAGACGCAACAGGAATTTTTGGGTTAGGTTAATCCTTTCGCGAGATATGGGAGTTTGAAGCCAAGAAATGGTGAAGAAGGCAAAAAATTTTTGGCAATTCTGCTGCACCAAACGCTTAACCAGTATGGCCTATGGAAAAAATACGCATACCGTTGTAATCGGGCGAGTTTCTACTTTCAGACGTAGCAGGAATTTTTGGGTCTGGTCAATCAGTTCGCGAGATATGGGACTTTGAAGCTAAGAAACGGTTGAGAAGGCATAAAATTTTTCGCAATTCTGCTGCTCCAAACGCTTAACCAGAATGGCCTAGGGAAAAAATACACATACGGTTGTAATCGGGCGAGTTTCTACTTTCAGACGCAACAGGAATTTTTGGGTTAGGTCAATCCGTTCGCGAGATATGGGAGTTTGAAGCTAAGAAATGGTTGAGAAGGCAAAAAATTTTTGGCAATTCTGCTGCTCCAAACGCTTAACCAGTATGGCCTATGGAAAAAATACGCATACCGTTGTAATCGGGCGAGTTTCTACTTTCAGACGCAGCAGGAATTTTTGGGTTAGGTCAATCCGTTCGCGAGATATGGGACTTTGAAGCTAAGAAATAGTTGAGAAGACAACAAATTTTTCGCAATTCTGCTGCTCCAAACGCTTAACCAGAATGGCCTAGGGAAAAAATACACATACCGTTGTAATCGGGCGAGTTTCTGCTTTCAGTCGCAACAGGAATTTTTGGGTTATGTCAATCCGTTCGCGAATTATGGGAGTTTGAAGCCAAGAAATGGTTGAGAAGGCAAAAAATTTTTCGCAATTCTGCTGCTCCAAACGCTTAACCAGAATGGCCTAGGGAAAAAATACACATACGGTTGTAATCGGGCGAGCTTCTACTTTCAGATGCAATAGGAATTTTTGGGTTATGTCAATCCGTTCGCGAGATATGGGAGTTTGAAGCCAAGAAATGGTTGAGAAGGCAAAAAATTCTTCGCAATTCTGCTGCTCCAAACGCTTAACCAGACTGGCCTAGGGCAAAAATACACATACCGTTGTAATCGGGCGAGTTTCTACTTTCAGTCGCAACAGGAATTTTTGGGTTATGTCAATCCGTTCGCGAATTATGGGAGTTTGAAGCCAAGAAATGGTTGAGAAGGCAAAAAATTTTTCGCAATTCTGCTGCTCCAAACGCTTAACCAGAATGGCCTAGGGAAAAAATAAACATACCGTTGTAATCGGGCCAGTTTCTACTTTCAGACGCAATAGGAATTTTTGGGTTAGGTCAATCCGTTCGCGAGATATGGGAGTTTGAAGCCAAGAAATGGTTGAGAAGGGAAAAAATTTTTCGCAATTCTTCTGCTCCAAACGCTTAACCAGAATGGCCTAGGGAAAAAATACACATACCGTTGTAATCGGGCGAGCTTCTACTTTCAGATGCCATAGGAATTTTTGGGTTAGGTCAATCCGTTCGCGAGATATTGGAGTTTGAAGCCAAGAAATGGTTGAGAAGGGAAAAAATTCTTCGCAATTCTGCTGCTCCAAACGCTTAACCAGAATGGCCTAGGGAAAAAATACACATACCGTTGAAATCGGGCGAGTTTCTACTTTCAGTCGCAACAGGAATTTTTGGGTTATGTCAATCCGTTCGCGAATTATGTGAGTTTGAAGACAAGGAATGGTTGAGAAGGCAAAAAATTTTTCGCAATTGTGCTGCTCCAAACGCTTAACCAGAATGGCCTAGGGAAAAAATGCACATACCGTTGTAATCGGGCGAGTTTCTACTTTCAGACGCAATAGGAATTTTTGGGTTAGGTCAATCCGTTCGCGAGATATGGGAGTTTGAAGCCAAGAAATGGTTGAGAAGGGAAAAAATTTTTCGCAATTCTGCTGCTCCAAACGCTTAACCAGAATGGCCTAGGGAAAAATTACACATACGGTTGTAATCGGGCGAGCTTCTACTTTCAGATGCAATAGGAATTTTTGGGTAAGGTCAATCCGTTCGCGAGATATGGGAGTTTGAAGCCAAGAAATGGTTGAGAAGGCAAAAAATTTTTCGCACTTCTGCTGCTCCAAACGTTTATTCAGAATGGCCTAGGGAAAAAATACACATACGGTTGTAATCGGGCGAGCTTCTACTTTCAGATGCAATAGAAATTTTTGGGTAAGGTCAATCCGTTCGCTAGATATGGGAGTTTGAAGCCAAGAAATGGTGGAGAAGGCAAAAAATTTTTCGCACTTCTGCTGCTCCAAACGCTTAACCAGAATGGCCTAGGGAAAAAATACACATACCGTTGTAATCGGGCGAGATTCTACTTTCAGATGCAATAGGAATTTTTGAGTTAGGTCAATCCGTTCGCGCGATATGGGAGTTTGAAGCCAAGAAATGGTTGAGAAGGGAAAAAATTTTTCGCAATTCTGCTGCTCCAAACGCTTAACCAGAATGGCCTAGGGAAAAAATAAACATACCGTTGTAATCGGGCCAGTTTCTACTTTCAGACGCAATAGGAATTTTTGGGTTAGGTCAATCCGTTCGCGAGATATGGGAGTTTGAAGCCAAGAAATGGTTGAGAAGGGAAAAAATTTTTCGCAATTCTGCTGCTCCAAACGCTTAACCAGAATGGCCTAGGGAAAAAATACACATACGGTTGTAATCGGGCGAGCTTCTACTTTCAGATGCAATAGGAATTTTTGGGTAAGGTCAATCCGTTCGCGAGATATGGGAGTTTGAAGCCAAGAAATGGTTGAGAAGGCAAACAATTTTTCGCACTTCTGCTGCTCCAAACGTTTATACAGAATGGCCTAGGGAAAAAATACACATACGGTTGTAATCGGGCGAGCTTCTACTTTCAGATGCAATAGAAATTTTTGGGTAAGGTCAATCCGTTCGCTAGATATGGGAGTTTGAAGCCAAGAAATGGTTGAGAAGGCAAAAAATTTTTCGCACTTCTGCTGCTCCAAACGCTTAACCAGAATGGCCTAGGGAAAAAATACACATACCGTTGTAATCGGGCGAGATTCTACTTTCAGATGCAATAGGAATTTTTGAGTTAGGTCAATCCGTTCGCGCGATATGGGAGTTTGAAGCTAAGAAATGGTTGAGAAGACAACAAATTTTTCGCACATCTGCTGCTCCAAACGCTTAACCAGAATGGCCTAGGGAAAAAATACACATACGGTTGTAATCGGGCGAGCTTCTACTTTCAGATGCAATAGAAATTTTTGGGTAAGGTCAATCCGTTCGCTAGATATGGGAGTTTGAAGCCAAGAAATGGTTGAGAAGGCAAAAAATTTTTCGCACTTCTGCTGCTCCAAACGCTTAACCAGAATGGCCTAGGGAAAAAATACACATACCGTTGTAATCGGGCGAGATTCTACTTTCAGATGCAATAGGAATTTTTGAGTTAGGTCAATCCGTTCGCGCGATATGGGAGTTTGAAGCCAAGAAATGGTTGAGAAGGGAAAAAATTTTTCGCAATTCTGCTGCTCCAAACGCTTAACCAGAATGGCCTAGGGAAAAAATAAACATACCGTTGTAATCGGGCCAGTTTCTACTTTCAGACGCAATAGGAATTTTTGGGTTAGGTCAATCCGTTCGCGAGATATGGGAGTTTGAAGCCAAGAAATGGTTGAGAAGGGAAAAAATTTTTCGCAATTCTGCTGCTCCAAACGCTTAACCAGAATGGCCTAGGGAAAAAATACACATACGGTTGTAATCGGGCGAGCTTCTACTTTCAGATGCAATAGGAATTTTTGGGTAAGGTCAATCCGTTCGCGAGATATGGGAGTTTGAAGCCAAGAAATGGTTGAGAAGGCAAACAATTTTTCGCACTTCTGCTGCTCCAAACGTTTATTCAGAATGGCCTAGGGAAAAAATACACATACGGTTGTAATCGGGCGAGCTTCTACTTTCAGATGCAATAGAAATTTTTGGGTAAGGTCAATCCGTTCGCTAGATATGGGAGTTTGAAGCCAAGAAATGGTTGAGAAGGCAAAAAATTTTTCGCACTTCTGCTGCTCCAAACGCTTAACCAGAATGGCCTAGGGAAAAAATACACATACCGTTGTAATCGGGCGAGATTCTACTTTCAGATGCAATAGGAATTTTTGAGTTAGGTCAATCCGTTCGCGCGATATGGGAGTTTGAAGCTAAGAAATGGTTGAGAAGACAACAAATTTTTCGCACATCTGCTGCTCCAAACGCTTAACCAGAATGGCCTAGGGAAAAAATACACATACCGTTGAAATCGGGCGAGTTTCTACTTTCAGTCGCAACAGGAATTTTTGGGTTATGTCAATCCGTTCGCGAATTATGGGAGTTTGAAGCCAAGAAATGGTTGAGAAGGCAAAAAATTTTTCGCAATTCTGCTGCTCCAAACGCTTAACCAGAATGGCCTAGGGAAAAAATGCACATACCGTTGTAATCGGGCGAGTTTCTACTTTCAGTCGCAACAGGAATTTTTGGGTTATGTCAATCCGTTCGCGAATTATGGGAGTTTGAATCCAAGAAATGGTTGAGAAGGCAAAAAATTTTTCGCAATTCTGCTGCTCCAAACGCTTAACCAGAATGGCCTAGGGAAAAAATAAACATACCGTTGTAATCGGGCGAGTTTCTACTTTCAGACGCAATAGGAATTTTTGGGTTAAGTCAATCCGTTCGCGAGATATGGGAGTTTGAATCCAAGAAATGGTTGAGAAGGGAAAAAATTTTTCGCAATTCTGCTGCTCCAAACGCTTAATCAGAATGGCCTAGGGAAAAAATACACGTACCGTTGTAATCGGGCGAGCTTCTACTTTCAGATGCAATAGGAATTTTTGGGTTAGGTCAATCCGTTCGCGAGATATGGGACTTTGAAGCTAAGAAATAGTTGAGAAGACAACAAATTTTTCGCAATTCTGCTGCTCCAAACGCTTAACCAGACTGGCCTAGGGAAAAAATACACATACCGTTGTAATCGGGCGAGTTTCTACTTTCAGTCGCAACAGGAATTTTTGGGTTATGTCAATCCGTTCGCGAATTATGGGAGTTTGAATCCAAGAAATGGTTGAGAAGGCAAAAAATTTTTCGCAATTCTGCTGCTCCAAACGCTTAACCAGAATGGCCTAGGGAAAAAATAAACATACCGTTGTAATCGGGCGAGTTTCTACTTTCAGACGCAATAGGAATTTTTGGGTTAAGTCAATCCGTTCGCGAGATATGGGAGTTTGAATCCAAGAAATGGTTGAGAAGGGAAAAAATTTTTCGCAATTCTGCTGCTCCAAACGCTTAATCAGAATGGCCTAGGGAAAAAATACACATACCGTTGTAATCGGGCGAGCTTCTACTTTCAGATGCCATAGGAATTTTTGGGTTAGGTCAATCCGTTCGCGAGATATGGGAGTTTGAAGCCAAGAAATGGTTGAGAAGGCAAAAAATTCTTCGCAATTCTGCTGCTCCAAACGCTTAACCAGAATGGCCTAGGGAAAAAATACACATACCGTTGAAATCGGGCGAGTTTCTACTTTCAGTCGCAACAGGAATTTTTGGGTTATGTCAATCCGTTCGCGAATTATGGGAGTTTGAAGCCAAGAAATGGTTGAGAAGGCAAAAAATTTTTCGCAATTCTGCTGCTCCAAACGCTTAACCAGAATGGCCTAGGGAAAAAATGCACATACCGTTGTAATCGGGCGAGTTTCTACTTTCAGACGCAATAGGAATTTTTGGGTTAGGTCAATCCGTTCGCGAGATATGGGAGTTTGAAGCCAAGAAATGGTTGAGAAGGGAAAAAATTTTTCGCAATTCTGCTGCTCCAAACGCTTAACCAGAATGGCCTAGGGAAAAAATACACATACGGTTGTAATCGGGCGAGCTTCTACTTTCAGATGCAATAGGAATTTTTGGGTATGGTCAATCCGTTCGCGAGATATGGGACTTTGAAGCCAAGAAATGGTTGAGAAGGCAAAAAATTTTTCGCAATTCTGCTGCTCCAAACGCTTAACCAGAATGGCCTAGGGAAAAAATAAACATACCGTTGTAATCGGGCGAGTTTCTACTTTCAGACGCAATAGGAATTTTTGGGTTAGGTCAATCCGTTCGCGAGATATGGGAGTTTGAATCCAAGAAATGGTTGAGAAGGGAAAAAATTTTTCGCAATTTTGCTGCTCCAAACGCTTAATCAGAATGGCCTAGGGAAAAAATACACATACCGTTGTAATCGGGCGAGTTTCTACTTTCAGTCGCAACAGGAATTTTTGGGTTATGTCAATCCGTTCGCGAATTATGGGAGTTTGAAGCCAAGAAATTGTTGAGAAGGCAAAAAATTTTTCGCAATTCTGCTGCTCCAAACGCTTAACCAGAATGGCCTAGGGGAAAAATACACATACCGTTGTAATCGGGCGAGCTTCTACTTTCAGATGCCATAGGAATTTTTGGGTTAGGTCAATCCGTTCGCGAGATATGGGACTTTGAAGCCAAGAAATGGTTGAGAAGGCAAAAAATTTTTCGCACTTCTGCTGCTCCAAAAGCTTAACCAGAATGGCCTAGGGAAAAAATACACATACCGTTGTAATCGGTCGAGAATCTACTTTCAGATGCAATAGGAATTTTTGGGTTAGGTCAATCCGTTCGCGAGATAAGGGTGTTTGAAGCTAAGAAATGGTTGAGAAGGCAAAAAATTCTTCGCAATTCTGCTGCTCCAAACGCTTAACCAGACTGGCCTAGGGAAAAAATACACATACCGTTGTAATCGGGCGAGTTTCTACTTTCAGTCGCAACAGGAATTTTTGGGTTATGTCAATCCGTTCGCGAATTATGGGAGTTTGAAGCCAAGAAATGGTTGAGAAGGCAAACAATTTTTCGCAATTCTGCTGCTCCAAACGCTTAACCAGAATGGCCTAGGGAAAAAATGCACGTACCGTTGTCATCGGGCGAGCTTCTACTTTCAGATGCCATAGGAATTTTTGGGTTAGGTCAATCCGTTCGCGAGATATGGGAGTTTGAAGCCAAGAAATGGTTGAGAAGGCAAAAAATTTTTCGCACTTCTGCTGCTCCAAACGCTTAACCAGAATGGCCTAGGGAAAAAATACATATACCGTTGTAATCGGGCGAGATTCTACTTTCAGATGCAATAGAAATTTTTGGGTTAGGTCAATCCGTTCGCGAGATATGGGAGTTTGAAGCTAAGAAATGGTTGAGAAGGCAAAAAATTTTTGGCAATTCGGCTGCTCGAAACGCTTAACCAGAATGGCCTAGGGAAAAATACACATACCGTTGTAATCGGGCGAGCTTCTACTTTCAGATGCAATAGGAATTTTTGAGTTAGGTCAATCCGTTCGCGAGATATGGGACTTTGAAGCTAAGAAATAGTTGAGAAGGCAAAAAATTTTTGGGAATTCGGCTGCTCGAAACGCTTAACCAGAATGGCCTAGGGAAAAATACACATACCGTTGTAATCGGCCGAGCTTCTACTTTCAGATGCAATAGGAATTTTTGAGTTAGGTCAATCCGTTCGCGAGGTATGGGACTTTGAAGCTAAGAAATAGTTGAGAAGACAATAAATTTTTCGCACTTCTGCTGCTCCAAACGTTCAACCAGAATGGCCTAGGGAAAAAATACACATACCGTTATAATCGGGCGAGATTCTACTTTCAGATGCAATAGGAATTTTTGGGTTAGGTTAATCCGTTCGCGAGGTATGGGAGTTTGAAGCTAAGAAATGGTTGAGAAGACAAAAAATTTTTGGCAATTCGGCTGCTCGAAACGCTTAACCAGAATGGCCTAGGGAAAAATACACATACCGTTGTAATCGGGCGAGCTTCTACTTTCAGATGCAATAGGAATTTTTGAGTTAGGTCAATCCGTTCGCGAGATATGGGACTTTGAAGCTAAGAAATAGTTGAGAAGACAACAAATTTTTCGCACATCTGCTGCTCCAAACGCTTAACCAGAATGGCCTAGGGAAAAAATACACATACCGTTGTAATCGGGCGAGTTTCTACTTTCAGTCGCAACAGGAATTTTTGGGTTATGTCAATCCGTTCGCGAATTATGGGAGTTTGAAGCCAAGAAATGGTTGAGAAGGCAAAAAATTTTTCGCAATTCTGCTGCTCCAAACGCTTAACCAGAATGGCCTAGGGAAAAAATGCACGTACCGTTGTAATCGGGCGAGTTTCTACTTTCAGACGCAATAGGAATTTTTGGGTTAGGTCAATCCGTTCGCGAGATATTGGAGTTTGAAGCCAAGAAATGGTAGAGAAGGGAAAAAATTTTTCGCAATTCTGCTGCTCCAAACGCTTAACCAGAATGGCCTAGGGAAAAAATGCACGTACCGTTGTCATCGGGCGAGCTTCTACTTTCAGATGCCATAGGAATTTTTGGGTTAGGTCAATCCGTTCGCGAGATATGGGAGTTTGAAGCCAAGAAATGGTTGAGAAGGCAAAAAATTTTTCGCACTTCTGCTGCTCCAAACGCTTAACCAGAATGGCCTAGGGAAAAAATACACATACCGTTGTAATCGGGCGAGATTCTACTTTCAGATGCAATAGAAATTTTTGGGTTAGGTCAATCCGTTCGCGAGATATGGGAGTTTGAAGCTAAGAAATGGTTGAGAAGGCAAAAAATTTTTGGCAATTCGGCTGCTCGAAACGCTTAACCAGAATGGCCTAGGGAAAAATACACATACCGTTGTAATCGGCCGAGCTTCTACTTTCAGATGCAATAGGAATTTTTGAGTTAGGTCAATCCGTTCGCGAGGTATGGGACTTTGAAGCTAAGAAATAGTTGAGAAGACAATAAATTTTTCGCACTTCTGCTGCTCCAAACGTTCAACCAGAATGGCCTAGGGAAAAAATACACATACCGTTATAATCGGGCGAGATTCTACTTTCAGATGCAATAGGAATTTTTGGGTTAGGTTAATCCGTTCGCGAGGTATGGGAGTTTGAAGCTAAGAAATGGTTGAGAAGACAAAAAATTTTTCGCACATCTGCTGCTCCAAACGCTTAACCAGAATGGCCTAGGGAAAAAATACACATACCGTTGTAATCGGGCGAGTTTCTACTTTCAGTCGCAACAGGAATTTTTGGGTTATGTCAATCCGTTCGCGAATTATGGGAGTTTGAAGCCAAGAAATGGTTGAGAAGGCAAAAAATTTTTCGCAATTCTGCTGCACCAAACGCTTAACCAGAATGGCCTAGGGAAAAAATACACATACCGTTGTAATCGGCCGAGCTTCTACTTTCAGATGCAATAGGAATTTTTGAGTTAGGTCAATCCGTTCGCGAGGTATGGGACTTTGAAGCTAAGAAATAGTTGAGAAGACAATAAATTTTTCGCACTTCTGCTGCTCCAAACGTTCAACCAGAATGGCCTAGGGAAAAAATACACATACCGTTATAAACGGGCGAGATTCTACTTTCAGATGCAATAGGAATTTTTGGGTTAGGTCAATCCGTTCGCGAGATATTGGAGTTTGAAGCCAAGAAATGGTAGAGAACGGAAAAAATTTTTCGCAATTCTGCTGCTCCAAACGCTTAACCAGAATGGCCTAGGGAAAAAATAAACATACCGTTGTAATCGGGCGAGTTTCTACTTTCAGTCGCAACAGGAATTTTTGGGTTATGTCAATCCGTTCGCGAATTATGGGAGTTTGAAGCCAAGAAGTGGTTGAGAAGGCCAAAAATTTTTCGCAATTCTGCTGCTCCAAACGCTTAACTAGAATGGCCTAGGGAAAAAATACACATACCGTTGTAATCGGGCGAGTTTCTACATTCAGTCGCAACAGGAATTTTTGCGTTATGTCAATCCGTTCGCGAGATATGGGAGTTTGAAGCCAAGAAATAGTTGAGAAGGCAAAAAATTCTTCGCAATTCTGCTGCTCCAAACGCTTAACCAGACTGGCCTAGGGAAAAAATACACATACCGTTGTAATCGGGCGAGTTTCTACTTTCAGTCGCAACAGGAATTTTTGGGTTATGTCAATCCGTTCGCGAATTATGGGAGTTTGAAGCCAAGAAATGGTTGAGAAGGCAAAAAATTTTTCGCACTTCTGCTGCTCCAAACGCTTAACCAGAATGGCCTAGGGAAAAAATACACATACCGTTGTAATCGGGCGAGATTCTACTTTCAGATGCAATAGAAATTTTTGGGTTAGGTCAATCCGTTCGCGAGATATGGGAGTTTGAAGCTAAGAAATGGTTGAGAAGGCAAAAAATTTTTGGCAATTCGGCTGCTCGAAACGCTTAACCAGAATGGCCTAGGGAAAAATACACATACCGTTGTAATCGGGCGAGCTTCTACTTTCAGATGCAATAGGAATTTTTGAGTTAGGTCAATCCGTTCGCGAGATATGGGACTTTGAAGCTAAGAAATAGTTGAGAAGGCAAAAAATTTTTGGCAATTCGGCTGCTCGAAACGCTTAACCAGAATGGCCTAGGGAAAAATACACATACCGTTGTAATCGGCCAAGCTTCTACTTTCAGATGCAATAGGAATTTTTGAGTTAGGTCAATCCGTTCGCGAGGTATGGGACTTTGAAGCTAAGAAATAGTTGAGAAGACAATAAATTTTTCGCACTTCTGCTGCTCCAAACGTTCAACCAGAATGGCCTAGGGAAAAAATACACATACCGTTATAATCGGGCGAGATTCTACTTTCAGATGCAATAGGAATTTTTGGGTTAGGTTAATCCGTTCGCGAGGTATGGGAGTTTGAAGCTAAGAAATGGTTGAGAAGACAAAAAATTTTTGGCAATTCGGCTGCTCGAAACGCTTAACCAGAATGGCCTAGGGAAAAATACACATACCGTTGTAATCGGGCGAGCTTCTACTTTCAGATGCAATAGGAATTTTTGAGTTAGGTCAATCCGTTCGCGAGATATGGGACTTTGAAGCTAAGAAATAGTTGAGAAGACAACAAATTTTTCGCACATCTGCTGCTCCAAACGCTTAACCTGAATGGCCTAGGGATAAAATACACATACCGTTGTAATCGGGCGAGTTTCTACTTTCAGTCGCAACAGGAATTTTTGGGTTATGTCAATCCGTTCGCGAATTATGGGAGTTTGAAGCCAAGAAATGGTTGAGAAGGCAAAAAATTTTTCGCAATTCTGCTGCTCCAAACGCTTAACCAGAATGGCCTAGGGAAAAAATGCACGTACCGTTGTAATCGGGCGAGTTTCTACTTTCAGACGCAATAGGAATTTTTGGGTTAGGTCAATCCGTTCGCGAGATATTGGAGTTTGAAGCCAAGAAATGGTAGAGAAGGGAAAATATTTTTCGCAATTCTGCTGCTCCAAACGCTTAACCAGAATGGCCTAGGGAAAAAATGCACGTACCGTTGTCATCGGGCGAGCTTCTACTTTCAGATGCCATAGGAATTTTTGGGTTAGGTCAATCCGTTCGCGAGATATGGGAGTTTGAAGCCAAGAAATGGTTGAGAAGGCAAAAAATTCTTCGCAATTCTGCTGCTCCAAACGCTTAACCAGAATGGCCTAGGGAAAAAATACACATACCGTTGAAATCGGGCGAGTTTCTACTTTCAGTCGCAACAGGAATTTTTGGGTTATGTCAATCCGTTCGCGAATTATGGGAGTTTGAAGCCAAGAAATGGTTGAGAAGGCAAAAAATTTTTCGCAATTCTGCTGCTCCAAACGCTTAACCAGAATGGCCTAGGGAAAAAATGCACATACCGTTGTAATCGGGCGAGTTTCTACTTTCAGACGCAATAGGAATTTTTGGGTTAGGTCAATCCGTTCGCGAGATATGGAAGTTTGAAGCCAAGAAATGGTTGAGAAGGGAAAAAATTTTTCGCAATTCTGCTGCTCCAAACGCTTAACCAGAATGGCCTAGGGAAAAAATACACATACGGTTGTAATCGGGCGAGCTTCTACTTTCAGATGCAATAGGAATTTTTGGGTATGGTCAATCCGTTCGCGAGATATGGGACTTTGAAGCCAAGAAATGGTTGAGAAGGCAAAAAATTTTTCGCAATTCTGCTGCTCCAAACGCTTAACCAGAATGGCCTAGGGAAAAAATAAACATACCGTTGTAATCGGGCGAGTTTCTACTTTCAGACGCAATAGGAATTTTTGGGTTAGGTCAATCCGTTCGCGAGATATGGGAGTTTGAATCCAAGAAATGGTTGAGAAGGGAAAAAATTTTTCGCAATTTTGCTGCTCCAAACGCTTAATCAGAATGGCCTAGGGAAAAAATACACATACCGTTGTAATCGGGCGAGTTTCTACTTTCAGTCGCAACAGGAATTTTTGGGTTATGTCAATCCGTTCGCGAATTATGGGAGTTTGAAGCCAAGAAATTGTTGAGAAGGCAAAAAATTTTTCGCAATTCTGCTGCTCCAAACGCTTAACCAGAATGGCCTAGGGGAAAAATACACATACCGTTGTAATCGGGCGAGCTTCTACTTTCAGATGCCATAGGAATTTTTGGGTTAGGTCAATCCGTTCGCGAGATATGGGACTTTGAAGCCAAGAAATGGTTGAGAAGGCAAAAAATTTTTCGCACTTCTGCTGCTCCAAAAGCTTAACCAGAATGGCCTAGGGAAAAAATACACATACCGTTGTAATCGGTCGAGAATCTACTTTCAGATGCAATAGGAATTTTTGGGTTAGGTCAATCCGTTCGCGAGATAAGGGTGTTTGAAGCTAAGAAATGGTTGAGAAGGCAAAAAATTCTTCGCAATTCTGCTGCTCCAAACGCTTAACCAGACTGGCCTAGGGAAAAAATACACATACCGTTGTAATCGGGCGAGTTTCTACTTTCAGTCGCAACAGGAATTTTTGGGTTATGTCAATCCGTTCGCGAATTATGGGAGTTTGAAGCCAAGAAATGGTTGAGAAGGCAAACAATTTTTCGCAATTCTGCTGCTCCAAACGCTTAACCAGAATGGCCTAGGGAAAAAATGCACGTACCGTTGTCATCGGGCGAGCTTCTACTTTCAGATGCCATAGGAATTTTTGGGTTAGGTCAATCCGTTCGCGAGATATGGGAGTTTGAAGCCAAGAAATGGTTGAGAAGGCAAAAAATTTTTCGCACTTCTGCTGCTCCAAACGCTTAACCAGAATGGCCTAGGGAAAAAATACACATACCGTTGTAATCGGGCGAGATTCTACTTTCAGATGCAATAGAAATTTTTGGGTTAGGTCAATCCGTTCGCGAGATATGGGAGTTTGAAGCTAAGAAATGGTTGAGAAGGCAAAAAATTTTTGGCAATTCGGCTGCTCGAAACGCTTAACCAGAATGGCCTAGGGAAAAATACACATACCGTTGTAATCGGGCGAGCTTCTACTTTCAGATGCAATAGGAATTTTTGAGTTAGGTCAATCCGTTCGCGAGATATGGGACTTTGAAGCTAAGAAATAGTTGAGAAGGCAAAAAATTTTTGGGAATTCGGCTGCTCGAAACGCTTAACCAGAATGGCCTAGGGAAAAATACACATACCGTTGTAATCGGCCGAGCTTCTACTTTCAGATGCAATAGGAATTTTTGAGTTAGGTCAATCCGTTCGCGAGGTATGGGACTTTGAAGCTAAGAAATAGTTGAGAAGACAATAAATTTTTCGCACTTCTGCTGCTCCAAACGTTCAACCAGAATGGCCTAGGGAAAAAATACACATACCGTTATAATCGGGCGAGATTCTACTTTCAGATGCAATAGGAATTTTTGGGTTAGGTTAATCCGTTCGCGAGGTATGGGAGTTTGAAGCTAAGAAATGGTTGAGAAGACAAAAAATTTTTGGCAATTCGGCTGCTCGAAACGCTTAACCAGAATGGCCTAGGGAAAAATACACATACCGTTGTAATCGGGCGAGCTTCTACTTTCAGATGCAATAGGAATTTTTGAGTTAGGTCAATCCGTTCGCGAGATATGGGACTTTGAAGCTAAGAAATAGTTGAGAAGACAACAAATTTTTCGCACATCTGCTGCTCCAAACGCTTAACCAGAATGGCCTAGGGAAAAAATACACATACCGTTGTAATCGGGCGAGTTTCTACTTTCAGTCGCAACAGGAATTTTTGGGTTATGTCAATCCGTTCGCGAATTATGGGAGTTTGAAGCCAAGAAATGGTTGAGAAGGCAAAAAATTTTTCGCAATTCTGCTGCTCCAAACGCTTAACCAGAATGGCCTAGGGAAAAAATGCACGTACCGTTGTAATCGGGCGAGTTTCTACTTTCAGACGCAATAGGAATTTTTGGGTTAGGTCAATCCGTTCGCGAGATATTGGAGTTTGAAGCCAAGAAATGGTAGAGAAGGGAAAAAATTTTTCGCAATTCTGCTGCTCCAAACGCTTAACCAGAATGGCCTAGGGAAAAAATGCACGTACCGTTGTCATCGGGCGAGCTTCTACTTTCAGATGCCATAGGAATTTTTGGGTTAGGTCAATCCGTTCGCGAGATATGGGAGTTTGAAGCCAAGAAATGGTTGAGAAGGCAAAAAATTTTTCGCACTTCTGCTGCTCCAAACGCTTAACCAGAATGGCCTAGGGAAAAAATACACATACCGTTGTAATCGGGCGAGATTCTACTTTCAGATGCAATAGAAATTTTTGGGTTAGGTCAATCCGTTCGCGAGATATGGGAGTTTGAAGCTAAGAAATGGTTGAGAAGGCAAAAAATTTTTGGCAATTCGGCTGCTCGAAACGCTTAACCAGAATGGCCTAGGGAAAAATACACATACCGTTGTAATCGGCCGAGCTTCTACTTTCAGATGCAATAGGAATTTTTGAGTTAGGTCAATCCGTTCGCGAGGTATGGGACTTTGAAGCTAAGAAATAGTTGAGAAGACAATAAATTTTTCGCACTTCTGCTGCTCCAAACGTTCAACCAGAATGGCCTAGGGAAAAAATACACATACCGTTATAATCGGGCGAGATTCTACTTTCAGATGCAATAGGAATTTTTGGGTTAGGTTAATCCGTTCGCGAGGTATGGGAGTTTGAAGCTAAGAAATGGTTGAGAAGACAAAAAATTTTTCGCACATCTGCTGCTCCAAACGCTTAACCAGAATGGCCTAGGGAAAAAATACACATACCGTTGTAATCGGGCGAGTTTCTACTTTCAGTCGCAACAGGAATTTTTGGGTTATGTCAATCCGTTCGCGAATTATGGGAGTTTGAAGCCAAGAAATGGTTGAGAAGGCAACAAATTTTTCGCAATTCTGCTGCACCAAACGCTTAACCAGAATGGCCTAGGGAAAAAATACACATACCGTTGTAATCGGCCGAGCTTCTACTTTCAGATGCAATAGGAATTTTTGAGTTAGGTCAATCCGTTCGCGAGGTATGGGACTTTGAAGCTAAGAAATAGTTGAGAAGACAATAAATTTTTCGCACTTCTGCTGCTCCAAACGTTCAACCAGAATGGCCTAGGGAAAAAATACACATACCGTTATAAACGGGCGAGATTCTACTTTCAGATGCAATAGGAATTTTTGGGTTAGGTCAATCCGTTCGCGAGATATTGGAGTTTGAAGCCAAGAAATGGTAGAGAACGGAAAAAATTTTTCGCAATTCTGCTGCTCCAAACGCTTAACCAGAATGGCCTAGGGAAAAAATAAACATACCGTTGTAATCGGGCGAGTTTCTACTTTCAGTCGCAACAGGAATTTTTGGGTTATGTCAATCCGTTCGCGAATTATGGGAGTTTGAAGCCAAGAAGTGGTTGAGAAGGCCAAAAATTTTTCGCAATTCTGCTGCTCCAAACGCTTAACCAGAATGGCCTAGGGAAAAAATACACATACCGTTGTAATCGGGCGAGTTTCTACATTCAGTCGCAACAGGAATTTTTGCGTTATGTCAATCCGTTCGCGAGATATGGGAGTTTGAAGCCAAGAAATAGTTGAGAAGGCAAAAAATTCTTCGCAATTCTGCTGCTCCAAACGCTTAACCAGACTGGCCTAGGGAAAAAATACACATACCGTTGTAATCGGGCGAGTTTCTACTTTCAGTCGCAACAGGAATTTTTGGGTTATGTCAATCCGTTCGCGAATTATGGGAGTTTGAAGCCAAGAAATGGTTGAGAAGGCAAACAATTTTTCGCAATTCTGCTGCTCCAAACGCTTAACCAGAATGGCCTAGGGAAAAAATGCACGTACCGTTGTCATCGGGCGAGCTTCTACTTTCAGATGCCATAGGAATTTTTGGGTTAGGTCAATCCGTTCGCGAGATATGGGAGTTTGAAGCCAAGAAATGGTTGAGAAGGCAAAAAATTTTTCGCACTTCTGCTGCTCCAAACGCTTAACCAGAATGGCCTAGGGAAAAAATACACATACCGTTGTAATCGGGCGAGATTCTACTTTCAGATGCAATAGAAATTTTTGGGTTAGGTCAATCCGTTCGCGAGATATGGGAGTTTGAAGCTAAGAAATGGTTGAGAAGGCAAAAAATTTTTGGCAATTCGGCTGCTCGAAACGCTTAACCAGAATGGCCTAGGGAAAAATACACATACCGTTGTAATCGGGCGAGCTTCTACTTTCAGATGCAATAGGAATTTTTGAGTTAGGTCAATCCGTTCGCGAGATATGGGACTTTGAAGCTAAGAAATAGTTGAGAAGGCAAAAAATTTTTGGCAATTCGGCTGCTCGAAACGCTTAACCAGAATGGCCTAGGGAAAAATACACATACCGTTGTAATCGGCCAAGCTTCTACTTTCAGATGCAATAGGAATTTTTGAGTTAGGTCAATCCGTTCGCGAGGTATGGGACTTTGAAGCTAAGAAATAGTTGAGAAGACAATAAATTTTTCGCACTTCTGCTGCTCCAAACGTTCAACCAGAATGGCCTAGGGAAAAAATACACATACCGTTATAATCGGGCGAGATTCTACTTTCAGATGCAATAGGAATTTTTGGGTTAGGTTAATCCGTTCGCGAGGTATGGGAGTTTGAAGCTAAGAAATGGTTGAGAAGACAAAAAATTTTTGGCAATTCGGCTGCTCGAAACGCTTAACCAGAATGGCCTAGGGAAAAATACACATACCGTTGTAATCGGGCGAGCTTCTACTTTCAGATGCAATAGGAATTTTTGAGTTAGGTCAATCCGTTCGCGAGATATGGGACTTTGAAGCTAAGAAATAGTTGAGAAGACAACAAATTTTTCGCACATCTGCTGCTCCAAACGCTTAACCTGAATGGCCTAGGGATAAAATACACATACCGTTGTAATCGGGCGAGTTTCTACTTTCAGTCGCAACAGGAATTTTTGGGTTATGTCAATCCGTTCGCGAATTATGGGAGTTTGAAGCCAAGAAATGGTTGAGAAGGCAAAAAATTTTTCGCAATTCTGCTGCTCCAAACGCTTAACCAGAATGGCCTAGGGAAAAAATGCACGTACCGTTGTAATCGGGCGAGTTTCTACTTTCAGACGCAATAGGAATTTTTGGGTTAGGTCAATCCGTTCGCGAGATATTGGAGTTTGAAGCCAAGAAATGGTAGAGAAGGGAAAAAATTTTTCGCAATTCTGCTGCTCCAAACGCTTAACCAGAATGGCCTAGGGAAAAAATGCACGTACCGTTGTCATCGGGCGAGCTTCTACTTTCAGATGCCATAGGAATTTTTGGGTTAGGTCAATCCGTTCGCGAGATATGGGAGTTTGAAGCCAAGAAATGGTTGAGAAGGCAAAAAATTTTTCGCACTTCTGCTGCTCCAAACGCTTAACCAGAATGGCCTAGGGAAAAAATACACATACCGTTGTAATCGGGCGAGATTCTACTTTCAGATGCAATAGAAATTTTTGGGTTAGGTCAATCCGTTCGCGAGATATGGGAGTTTGAAGCTAAGAAATGGTTGAGAAGGCAAAAAATTTTTGGCAATTCGGCTGCTCGAAACGCTTAACCAGAATGGCCTAGGGAAAAATACACATACCGTTGTAATCGGCCGAGCTTCTACTTTCAGATGCAATAGGAATTTTTGAGTTAGGTCAATCCGTTCGCGAGGTATGGGACTTTGAAGCTAAGAAATAGTTGAGAAGACAATAAATTTTTCGCACTTCTGCTGCTCCAAACGTTCAACCAGAATGGCCTAGGGAAAAAATACACATACCGTTATAATCGGGCGAGATTCTACTTTCAGATGCAATAGGAATTTTTGGGTTAGGTTAATCCGTTCGCGAGGTATGGGAGTTTGAAGCTAAGAAATGGTTGAGAAGACAAAAAATTTTTCGCACATCTGCTGCTCCAAACGCTTAACCAGAATGGCCTAGGGAAAAAATACACATACGGTTGTAATCGGGCGAGCTTCTACTTTCAGATGCAATAGGAATTTTTGGGTTATGTCAATCCGTTCGCGAGATATGGGAGTTTGAAGCCAAGAAATGGTTGAGAAGGCAAAAAATTCTTCGCAATTCTGCTGCTCCAAACGCTTAACCAGACTGGCCTAGGGAAAAAATACACATACCGTTGTAATCGGGCGAGTTTCTACTTTCAGTCGCAACAGGAATTTTTGGGTTATGTCAATCCGTTCGCGAATTATGGGAGTTTGAAGCCAAGAAATGGTTGAGAAGGCAAAAAATTTTTCGCAATTCTGCTGCTCCAAACGCTTAACCAGAATGGCCTAGGGAAAAAATAAACATACCGTTGTAATCGGGCGAGTTTCTACTTTCAGACGCAATAGGAATTTTTGGGTTATGTCAATCCGTTCGCGAGATATGGGAGTTTGAAGCCAAGAAATGGTTGAGAAGGGAAAAAATTTTTCGCAATTCTGCTGCTCCAAACGCTTAACCAGAATGGCCTAGGGAAAAAATACACATACCGTTGTAATCGGGCGAGCTTCTACTTTCAGATGCCATAGGAATTTTTGGGTTAGGTCAATCCGTTCGCGAGATATGGGAGTTTGAAGCCAAGAAATGGTTGAGAAGGCAAAAAATTCTTCGCAATTCTGCTGCTCCAAACGCTTAACCAGAATGGCCTAGGGAAAAAATACACATACCGTTGAAATCGGGCGAGTTTCTACTTTCAGTCGCAACAGGAATTTTTGGGTTATGTCAATCCGTTCGCGAATTATGGGAGTTTGAAGCCAAGAAATGGTTGAGAAGGCAAAAAATTTTTCGCAATTCTGCTGCTCCAAACGCTTAACCAGAATGGCCTAGGGAAAAAATGCACATACCGTTGTAATCGGGCGAGTTTCTACTTTCAGACGCAATAGGAATTTTTGGGTTAGGTCAATCCGTTCGCGAGATATGGGAGTTTGAAGCCAAGAAATGGTTGAGAAGGGAAAAAATTTTTCGCAATTCTGCTGCTCCAAACGCTTAACCAGAATGGCCTAGGGAAAAAATACACATACGGTTGTAATCGGGCGAGCTTCTACTTTCAGATGCAATAGGAATTTTTGGGTAAGGTCAATCCGTTCGCGAGATATGGGAGTTTGAAGCCAAGAAATGGTTGAGAAGGCAAAAAATTTTTCGCACTTCTGCTGCTCCAAACGATTAACCAGAATGGCCTAGGGAAAAAATACACATACCGTTGTAATCGGGCGAGATTCTACTTTCAGATGCAATAGGAATTTTTGGGTTAGGTCAATCCGTTCGCGAGATATAGGAGTTTGAAGCTAAGAAATGGTTGAGAAGACAACAAATTTTTCGCACATCTGCTGCTCCAAACGCTTAACCAGAATGGCCTAGGGAAAAAATACACATACCGTTGTAATCGGGCGAGTTTCTACTTTCAGTCGCAACAGGAATTTTTGGGTTATGTCAATCCGTTCGCGAATTATGGGAGTTTGAAGCCAAGAAGTGGTTGAGAAGGCCAAAAATTTTTCGCAATTCTGCTGCTCCAAACGCTTAACCAGAATGCCCTAGGGAAAAAATACACATACCGTTGTAATCGGGCGAGTTTCTACATTCAGTCGCAACAAGAATTTTTGGGTTATGTCAATCCGTTCGCGAATTTTGGGAGTTTGAAGCCAAGAAGTGGTTGAGAAGGCCAAAAATTCTTCGCAATTCTGCTGCTCCAAACGCTTAACCAGACTGGCCTTGGGAAAAAATACACATACCGTTGTAATCGGGCGAGTTTCTACTTTCAGTCGCAACAGGAATTTTTGGGTTACGTCAATCCGTTCGCGAATTATGGGAGTTTGAAGCCAAGAAGTGGTTGAGAAGGCCAAAAATTTTTCGCAATTCTGCTGCTCCAAACGCTTAACCAGAATGGCCTAGGGAAAAAATACACATACCGTTGTAATCGGGCGAGATTCTACTTTCAGATGCAATAGGAATTTTTGGGATAGGTCAATCCATTCGCGAGATATGTGAGTTTGAAGCTAAGAAATGGTTGAGAAGACAACAAATTTTTCGCACATCTGCTGCTCCAAACGCTTAACCTGAATGGTCTAGGGAAAAAATACACATACCGTTGTAATCGGGCGAGTTTCTACTTTCAGTCGCAATAGGAATTTTTGGGTTATGTCAATCCGTTCGCGAGATATGGGAGTTTGAAGCCAAGAAGTGGTTGAGAAGGCCAAAAATTTTTCGCAATTCTGCTGCTCCAAACGCTTAACCAGAATGGCCTAGGGAAAAAATACACATACCGTTGTAATCGGGCGAGTTTCTACATTCAGTCGCAACAGGAATTTTTGGGTTATGTCAATCCGTTCGCGAGATATGGGAGTTTGAAGCCAAGAAATGGTTGAGAAGGCAAAAAATTCTTCGCAATTCTGCTGCTCCAAACGCTTAACCAGACTGGCCTAGGGAAAAAATACACATACCGTTGTAATCGGGCGAGTTTCTACTTTCAGTCGCAACAGGAATTTTTGGGTTATGTCAATCCGTTCGCGAATTATGGGAGTTTGAAGCCAAGAAATGGTTGAGAAGGCAAAAAATTTTTCGCAATTCTGCTGCTCCAAACGCTTAACCAGAATGGGCTAGGGAAAAAATAAACATACCGTTGTAATCGGGCGAGTTTCTACTTTCAGTCGCAACAGGAATTTTTGGGTTATGTCAATCCGTTCGCGAATTATGGGAGTTTGAAGCCAAGAAGTGGTTGAGAAGGCCAAAAATTTTTCGCAATTCTGCTGCTCCAAACGCTTAACCAGAATGGCCTAGGGAAAAAATACACATACCGTTGTAATCGGGCGAGTTTCTACATTCAGTCGCAACAGGAATTTTTGCGTTATGTCAATCCGTTCGCGAGATATGGGAGTTTGAAGCCAAGAAATAGTTGAGAAGGCAAAAAATTCTTCGCAATTCTGCTGCTCCAAACGCTTAACCAGACTGGCATAGGGAAAAAATACACATACCGTTGTAATCGGGCGAGTTTCTACTTTCAGTCGCAACAGGAATTTTTGGGTTATGTCAATCCGTTCGCGAATTATGGGAGTTTGAAGCCAAGAAATGGTTGAGAAGGCAAACAATTTTTCGCAATTCTGCTGCTCCAAACGCTTAACCAGAATGGCCTAGGGAAAAAATGCACGTACCGTTGTCATCGGGCGAGCTTCTACTTTCAGATGCCATAGGAATTTTTGGGTTAGGTCAATCCGTTCGCGAGATATGGGAGTTTGAAGCCAAGAAATGGTTGAGAAGGCAAAAAATTTTTCGCACTTCTGCTGCTCCAAACGCTTAACCAGAATGGCCTAGGGAAAAAATACACATACCGTTGTAATCGGGCGAGATTCTACTTTCAGATGCAATAGAAATTTTTGGGTTAGGTCAATCCGTTCGCGAGATATGGGAGTTTGAAGCTAAGAAATGGTTGAGAAGGCAAAAAATTTTTGGCAATTCGGCTGCTCGAAACGCTTAACCAGAATGGCCTAGGGAAAAATACACATACCGTTGTAATCGGGCGAGCTTCTACTTTCAGATGCAATAGGAATTTTTGAGTTAGGTCAATCCGTTCGCGAGATATGGGACTTTGAAGCTAAGAAATAGTTGAGAAGACAACAAATTTTTCGCACTTCTGCTGCTCCAAACGTTCAACCAGAATGCCCTAGGGAAAAAATACACATACCGTTATAATCGGGCGAGATTCTACTTTCAGATGCAATAGGAATTTTTGGGTTAGGTTAATCCGTTCGCGAGGTATGGGAATTTGAAGCTAAGAAATGGTTGAGAAGACAAAAAATTTTTCGCACATTTGCTGCTCCAAACGCTTAACCAGAATGGCCTAGGGAAAAAATACACATACCGTTGTAATCGGGCGAGTTTCTACTTTCAGTCGCAACAGGAATTTTTGGGTTATGTCAATCCGTTCGCGAATTATGGGAGTTTGAAGCCAAGAAATGGTTGAGAAGGCAAAAAATTTTTCGCAATTCTGCTGCTCCAAACGCTTAACCAGAATGGCCTAGGGAAAAAATGCACGTACCGTTGTAATCGGGCGAGTTTCTACTTTCAGACGCAATAGGAATTTTTGGGTTAGGTCAATCCGTTCGCGAGATATTGGAGTTTGAAGCCAAGAAATGGTAGAGAAGGGAAAAAATTTTTCGCAATTCTGCTGCTCCAAACGCTTAACCAGAATGGCCTAGGGAAAAAATGCACGTACCGTTGTCATCGGGCGAGCTTCTACTTTCAGATGCCATAGGAATTTTTGGGTTAGGTCAATCCGTTCGCGAGATATGGGAGTTTGAAGCCAAGAAATGGTTGAGAAGGCAAAAAATTTTTCGCACTTCTGCTGCTCCAAACGCTTAACCAGAATGGCCTAGGGAAAAAATACACATACCGTTGTAATCGGGCGAGATTCTACTTTCAGATGCAATAGAAATTTTTGGGTTAGGTCAATCCGTTCGCGAGATATGGGAGTTTGAAGCTAAGAAATGGTTGAGCAGGCAAAAAATTTTTGGCAATTCGGCTGCTCGAAACGCTTAACCAGAATGGCCTAGGGAAAAATACACATACCGTTGTAATCGGCCGAGCTTCTACTTTCAGATGCAATAGGAATTTTTGAGTTAGGTCAATCCGTTCGCGAGGTATGGGACTTTGAAGCTAAGAAATAGTTGAGAAGACAATAAATTTTTCGCACTTCTGCTGCTCCAAACGTTCAACCAGAATGGCCTAGGGAAAAAATACACATACCGTTATAATCGGGCGAGATTCTACTTTCAGATGCAATAGGAATTTTTGGGTTAGGTTAATCCGTTCGCGAGGTATGGGAGTTTGAAGCTAAGAAATGGTTGAGAAGACAAAAAATTTTTCGCACATCTGCTGCTCCAAACGCTTAACCAGAATGGCCTAGGGAAAAAATACACATACCGTTGTAATCGGGCGAGTTTCTACTTTCAGTCGCAACAGGAATTTTTGGGTTATGTCAATCCGTTCGCGAATTATGGGAGTTTGAAGCCAAGAAATGGTTGAGAAGGCAAAAAATTTTTCGCAATTCTGCTGCTCCAAACGCTTAACCAGAATGGCCTAGGGAAAAAATGCACGTACCGTTGTAATCGGGCGAGTTTCTACTTTCAGACGCAATAGGAATTTTTGGGTTAGGTCAATCCGTTCGCGAGATATTGGAGTTTGAAGCCAAGAAATGGTAGAGAAGGGAAAAAATTTTTCGCAATTCTGCTGCTCCAAACGCTTAACCAGAATGTCCTAGGAGAAAATACACATACGGTTGTAATCGGGCGAGCTTCTACTTTCAGATACCATAGGAATTTTTGGGTAAGGTCGATCCGTTCGCGAGATATGGGAGTTTGAAGCCAAGAAATGGTTGAGAAGGCAAAAAATTTTTCGCACTTCTGCTGCTGCAAACGCTTAACCAGAATGGCATAGGGAAAAAATACACATACCGTTGTAATCGGGCGAGATTCTACTTTCAGATGCAATAGGAATTTTTGGGTTAGGTCAATCCGTTCGCGAGATATGGGAGTTTGAAGCTAAGAAATGGTTGAGAAGGCAAAAAATTTTTGGCAATTCGGCTGCTCGAAACGCTTAACCAGAATGGCCTAGGGAAAAATACACATACCGTTGAAATCGGGCGAGTTTCTACTTTCAGTCGCAACAGGAATTTTTGGGTTATGTCAATCCGTTCGCGAATTATGGGAGTTTGAAGCCAAGAAGTGGTTGAGAAGGCCAAAAATTTTTCGCAATTCTGCTGCTCCAAACGCATAAGCAGAATGGCCTAGGGAAAAAATACACATACCGTTGTAATCGGGCGAGCTTCTACTTTCAGATGCAATAGGAATTTTTGGGTTAGGTCAATCCGTTCGCGAGATATGGGAGTTTGAAGCTAAGAAATGGTCGAGAAGACAACAAATTTTTCGCACATCTGCTGCTCCAAACGCTTAACCAGAATGGCCAAGGGAAAAAATACACGTACCGTTGTAATCGGGCGAGTTTCTACTTTCAGTCGCAACAGGAATTTTTGGGTTATGTCAATCCGTTCGCGAATTATGGGAGTTTGAAGCCAAGAAATAGTTGAGAAGGCAAAAAATTCTTCGCAATTCTGCTGCTCCAAACGCTTGACCAGAATGGCCTAGGGAAAAAATACACATACCGTTGTAATCGGGCGAGCTTCTACTTTCAGATGCAATTGGAATTTTTGGGTTAGGTCAATCCGTTCGCGAGATATGGGACTTTGAAGCTAAGAAATAGTTGAGAAGTCAACAAATTTTTCGCACTTCTGCTGCTCCAAACGCTTAACCAGAATGGCCTAGGGAAAAAATACACATACCGTTGTAATCGGGCGAGTTTCTACTTTCAGTCGCAACAGGAATTTTTAGGTTATGTCAATCCGTTCGCGAATTATGGGAGTTTGAAGCCAAGAAATGGTTGAGAAGGCAAAAAATTTTTCGCAATTCTGCTGCTCCAAACGCTTAACCAGAATGGCCTAGGGAAAAAATACACGTACCGTTGTAATCGGGCGAGTTTCTACTTTCAGACGCAATAGGAATTTTTGGGTTAGGTCAATCCGTACGCGAGATATGGGAGTTTGAAGCCAAGAAATGGTTGAAAAGGGAAAAAATTTTTCGCAATTCTGCTGCTCCAAACGCTTAACCAGAATGGCCTAGGGAAAAAATACACATACCGTTGTAATCGGGCGAGCTTCTACTTTCAGATGCAATAGGAATTTTTGCGTTAGGTCAATCCGTTCGCGAGATATGGGAGTTTGAAGCCAAGAAATGGTTGAGAAGGCAAAAAATTTTTCGCACTTCTGCTGCTCCAAACGCTTAATCAGAATGGCCTAGGGAAAAATACACATACCGTTGTAATCGGGCGAGATTCTTCTTTTAGTTTCAATAGGAACTTTTTGGGTTAGGTCAATCCGTTCGCGAGATATGGGAGTTTGAAGCTAAGAAATGGTTGAGAAGGCAAAAAATTTTTGGCAATACGGCTGCTCGAAACGCTTAACCAGAATGGCCTAGGGAAAAAATACACATACCGTTGTAATCGGGCGAGTTTCTACTTTCAGACGCAATAGGAATTTTTGGGTTAGGTCAATCCGTTCGCGAGATATGGGAGTTTGAAGCCAAGAAATGGTTGAGAAGGGAAAAAATTTTTCGCAATTCGGCTGCTCGAAACGCTTAACCAGAATGGCCTAGGGAAAAAATACACATACCGTTGTAATCGGGCGAGCTTCTACTTTCAGATGCAATAGCAATTTTTGGGTTAGGTCAATCCGATCGCGAGATATGGGAGTTTGAAGCCAAGAAATGGTTGCAAAGGCAAAAAATTTTTCGCACTTCTGCTGCACCAAACGCTTAACCAGAATGGCCTAGGGAAAAAATACACATATCGTTGTAATCGGGCGAGCATCTACTTTCAGATGCAATAGGAATTTTTGGGTTAGGTCAATCCGTTCGCGAGATATGGGACTTTGAAGCTAAGAAATAGTTGAGAAGACAACAAATTTTTCGCAATTCTGCTGCTCCAAACGCTTAACCAGAATGGCCTAGGGAAAAAATACACATACCGTTGTAATCGGGCGAGCTTCTACTTTCAGATGCAATAGCAATTTTTGGGTTAGGTCAATCCGATCGCGAGATATGGGAGTTTGAAACCAAGAAATGGTTGCAAAGGCAAAAAATTTTTCGCACTTCTGCTGCACCAAACGCTTAACCAGAATGGCCTAGGGAAAAAATACACATATCGTTGTAATCGGGCGAGCTTCTACTTTCAGATGCAATAGGAATTTTTGGGTTAGGTCAATCCGTTCGCGAGATATGGGACTTTGAAGCTAAGAAATAGTTGAGACGACAACAAATTTTTCGCAATTCTGCTGCTCCAAACGCTTAACCAGAATGGCCTAGGGAAAAAATACACATACCGTTGTAATCGGGCGAGTTTCTACTTTCAGACGCAATAGGAATTTTTGGGGTAGGTCAATCCGTTCGCGAGATATGGGAGTTTGAATCCAAGAAATGGTTGAGAAGGGAAAAAATTTTTCGTAATTCTGCTGCTCCAAACGTTTGACCAGAATGGCCCAGGGAAAAAATACACATACCGTTGTAATCGGGCGAGCTTCTACTTTCAGATGCAACAGGAATTTTTGGGTTATGTCAATCCGTTCGCGAATTATGGGAGTTTGAAGCCAAGAAGTGGTTGAGAAGGCAAAAAATTTTTCGCAATTCTGCTGCTCCAAAAGCTTAACCAGAATGGCCTAGGGAAAAATACACATACCGTTGTAATCGGGCGAGTTTCTACTTTCAGTCGCAACAGGAATTTTTGGGTTATGTCAATCCGTTCGCGAATTATGGGAGTTTGAAGCCAAGAAATAGTTGAGAAGGCAAAAAATTCTTCGCAATTCTGCTGCTCCAAACGCTTGACCAGAATGGCCTAGGGAAAAAGTACACATACCGTTGTAATCGGGCGAGATTCTACTTTCAGATGCAATAGGAATTTTTGGGTTAGGTCAATCCGTTCGCGAGATATGGGAGTTTGAAGCCAAGAAATGGTTGAGAAGGGAAAAAATTTTTCGCAATTCTGCTGCTCCAAACGCTTAACCAGAATGGCCTAGGGAAAAAATACACATACCGTTGTAATCGGGCGAGCTTCTACTTTCAGATTCAATAGGAATTTTTGTGTTAGGTCAATCCGTTAGCGAGATATGGGAGTTTGAAGCCAAGAAATGGTTGAGAAGGCAAAAAATTTTTTGCACTTCTGCTGCTCCAAACGCTTAACCAGAATGGCCTAGGGAAAAATACACATACCGTTGTAATCGGGCGAAATTCTACTTTCAGATGCAATAGGAACTTTTTGGGTTATGTCAATCCGTTCGCGAATTATTGGAGTTTGAAGCCAAGAAATGGTTGAGAAGGCAAAAAATTTTTCGCAATTCTGCTGCTCCAAACGCTTAACCAGAATGGCCTAGGGAAAAAATACACATACCGTTGTAATCGGGCGAGTTTCTACTTTCAGACGCAATAGGAATTTTTGGGTTAGGTCAATCCGTTCGCGAGATATGGGAGTTTGAAGCCGAGAAATGGTTGAGAAGGGAAAAAATTTTTCGCAATTCTGCTGCTCCAAACGCTTAACCAGAATGGCCTAGGGAAAAAATACACATACCGTTGTAATCGGGCGAGCTTCTACTTTCAGATTCAATAGGAATTTTTGGGTTTGGTCAATCCGTTCGCGAGATATGGGACTTTGAAGCTAAGAAATAGTTGAGAAGACAACAAATTTTTCGCACTTCTGCTGCTCCAAACCCTTAACCAGAATGGCCTAGGGAAAAAATACACATACCGTTGTAATCGGGCGAGTTTCTACTTTCAGTCGCAACAGGAATTTTTCGGTTATGTCAATCCGTTCGCGAATTATGGGAGTTTGAAGCCAAGAAGTGGTTGAGAAGGCAAAAAATTTTTCGCAATTCTGCTGCTCCAAAATCTTAACCAGAATGGCCTAGGGAAAAATACACATGCCGCTGTAGTCTGGCGAGTTTCTACTTTCAGATGCAATAGGAATTTTTGGGTTAGGTCAATCCGTTCGCGAGATATGGCAGTTTGAATCCAAGAAATGGTTGAGAAGGCAAAAAATTTTTCGCAATTCTGCTGCTCCAAACGCTTAACCAGAATGGCCTAGGGAAAAAATGCACGTACCGTTGTAATCGGGCGAGTTTCTACTTTCAGACGCAATAGGAATTTTTGGGTTAGGTCAATCCGTTCGCGAGATATGGGAGTTTGAAGCCAAGAAATGGTAGAGAAGGGAAAAAATTTTTCGCAATTCTGCTGCTCCAAACGCTTAACCAGAATGGCCTAGGAAAAAATACACATACGGTTGTAATCGGGCGAGCTTCTACTTTCAGATGCAATAGGAATTTTTGGGTAAGGTCGATCCGTTCGCGAGATATGGGAGTTTGAAGCCAAGAAATGGTTGAGAAGGGAAAAAATTTTTCGCAATTCGGCTGCTCGAAACGCTTAACCAGAATGGCCTAGGGAAAAAATACACATACCGTTGTAATCGGGCGAGCTTCTACTTTCAGATGCAATAGCAATTTTTGGGTTAGGTCAATCCGATCGCGAGATATGGGAGTTTGAAGCCAAGAAATGGTTGCAAAGGCAAAAAATTTTTCGCACTTCTGCTGCACCAAACGCTTAACCAGAATGGCCTAGGGAAAAAATACACATATCGTTGTAATCGGGCGAGCATCTACTTTCAGATGCAATAGGAATTTTTGGGTTAGGTCAATCCGTTCGCGAGATATGGGACTTTGAAGCTAAGAAATAGTTGAGAAGACAACAAATTTTTCGCAATTCTGCTGCTCCAAACGCTTAACCAGAATGGCCTAGGGAAAAAATACACATACCGTTGTAATCGGGCGAGTTTCTACTTTCAGACGCAATAGGAATTTTTGGGGTAGGTCAATCCGTTCGCGAGATATGGGAGTTTGAATCCAAGAAATGGTTGAGAAGGGAAAAAATTTTTCGTAATTCTGCTGCTCCAAACGTTTGACCAGAATGGCCCAGGGAAAAAATACACATACCGTTGTAATCGGGCGAGCTTCTACTTTCAGATGCAATAGGAATTTTTGGGTTAAGTCAATCCGTTCGCGAGATATGGGAGTTTGAAGCCAAGAAATGGTTGAGAAGGCAACAAATTTTTCGCACATCTGCTGCTCCAAACGCTTAACCAGAATGTCCTAGGGAAAAAATATACATACCGTTGTAATCGGGCGAGTTTCTACTTTCAGTCGCAACAGGAATTTTTGGGTTATGTCAATCCGTTCGCGAATTATGGGAGTTTGAAGCCAAGAAGTGGTTGAGAAGGCAAAAAATTTTTCGCAATTCTGCTGCTCCAAAAGCTTAACCAGAATGGCCTAGGGAAAAATACACATACCGTTGTAATCGGGCGAGTTTCTACTTTCAGTCGCAACAGGAATTTTTGGGTTATGTCAATCCGTTCGCGAATTATGGGAGTTTGAAGCCAAGAAATAGTTGAGAAGGCAAAAAATTCTTCGCAATTCTGCTGCTTCAAACGCTTGACCAGAATGGCCTAGGGAAAAAGTACACATACCGTTGTAATCGGGCGAGATTCTACTTTCAGATGCAATAGGAATTTTTGGGTTAGGTCAATCCGTTCGCGAGATATGGGAGTTTGAAGCCAAGAAATGGTTGAGAAGGGAAAAAATTTTTCGCAATTCTGCTGCTCCAAACGCTTAACCAGAATGGCCTAGGGAAAAAATACACATACCGTTGTAATCGGGCGAGCTTCTACTTTCAGATTCAATAGGAATTTTTGTGTTAGGTCAATCCGTTAGCGAGATATGGGAGTTTGAAGCCAAGAAATGGTTGAGAAGGCAAAAAATTTTTTGCACTTCTGCTGCTCCAAACGCTTAACCAGAATGGCCTAGGGAAAAATACACATACCGTTGTAATCGGGCGAAATTCTACTTTCAGATGCAATAGGAACTTTTTGGGTTATGTCAATCCGTTCGCGAATTATTGGAGTTTGAAGCCAAGAAATGGTTGAGAAGGCAAAAAATTTTTCGCAATTCTGCTGCTCCAAACGCTTAACCAGAATGGCCTAGGGAAAAAATACACATACCGTTGTAATCGGGCGAGTTTCTACTTTCAGACGCAATAGGAATTTTTGGGTTAGGTCAATCCGTTCGCGAGATATGGGAGTTTGAAGCCGAGAAATGGTTGAGAAGGGAAAAAATTTTTTGCAATTCTGCTGCTCCAAACGCTTAACCAGAATGGCCTAGGGAAAAAATACACATACCGTTGTAATCGGGCGAGCTTCTACTTTCAGATTCAATAGGAATTTTTGGGTTTGGTCAATCCGTTCGCGAGATATGGGACTTTGAAGCTAAGAAATAGTTGAGAAGACAACAAATTTTTCGCACTTCTGCTGCTCCAAACCCTTAACCAGAATGGCCTAGGGGAAAAAACAAACATACCGTTGTAATCGGGCGAGTTTCTACTTTCAGTCGCAACAGGAATTTTTCGGTTATGTCAATCCGTTCGCGAATTATGGGAGTTTGAAGCCAAGAAGTGGTTGAGAAGGCAAAAAATTTTTCGCAATTCTGCTGCTCCAAAATCTTAACCAGAATGGCCTAGGGAAAAATACACATGCCGCTGTAGTCTGGCGAGTTTCTACTTTCAGATGCAATAGGAATTTTTGGGTTAGGTCAATCCGTTCGCGAGATATGGCAGTTTGAAGCCAAGAAATGGTTGAGAAGGCAAAAAATTTTTCGCAATTCTGCTGCTCCAAACGCTTAACCAGAATGGCCTAGGGAAAAAATGCACGTACCGTTGTAATCGGGCGAGTTTCTACTTTCAGACGCAGTAGGAATTTTTGGGTTAGGTCAATCCGTTCGCGAGATATGGGAGTTTGAAGCCAAGAAATGGTAGAGAAGGGAAAAAATTTTTCGCAATTCTGCTGCTCCAAACGCTTAACCAGAATGGCCTAGGAAAAAATACACATACGGTTGTAATCGGGCGAGCTTCTACTTTCAGATGCAATAGGAATTTTTGGGTAAGGTCGATCCGTTCGCGAGATATGGGAGTTTGAAGCCAAGAAATGGTTGAGAAGGCAAAAAATTTTTCGCACTTCGGCTGCTCCAAACGTTTAACCAGAATGGCCTAGGGAAAAAATACACATACCGTTGTAATCGGGCGAGATTCTACTTTCAGATGCCATAGGAATTTTTGGGTTAGGTCAATCCGTTCGCGAGATATGGGAGTTTGAAGCCAAGAAATGGTTGAGAAGGCAAAAAATTTTTCGCACTTCTGCTGCTCCAAACGCTTAACCAGAATGGCCTAGGGAAAAAATACACCTACCGTTGTAATCGGGCGAGTTTCTACTTTCAGACGCAATAGGAATTTTTGGGTTAGGTCAATCCGTTCGCGAGCTATGGGAGTTTGAAGCCAAGAAATGGTTGAGAAGGGAAAAAATTTTTCGCAATTCTGCTGCTCCAAACACTTAACCAGAATGGCCTAGGGAAAAAATACACATACGTTTGTAATCGGGCGAGCTTCTACTTTCAGATGCCATAGGAATTTTTGGGTTAGGTCAATCCGTTCGCGAGATAAGGGAGTTTGAAGCCTAGAAATGGTTGAGAAGGCAAAAAATTTTTCGCACTTCTGCTGCTCCAAACGCTTAACCAGAATGGCCTAGGGAAAAATAGACATACCGTTGTAATCGGGCGAAATTCTACTTTCAGATGCAATAGGAACTTTTTGGGTTAGGTCAATCCGTTCGCGAGATATGGGAGTTTGAAGCTAAGAAATGGTTGAGAAGGCAAAAAATTTTTGGCAATACGGCTGCTCGAAACGCTTAACCAGAAAGGCCTAGGGAAGAAATACACATACCGTTGTAATCGGGCGAGCTTCTACTTTCAGATTCAATAGGAATTTTTGGGTTAGGTCAATCCGTTCGCGAGATATGGGACTTTGAAGCTAAGAAATAATTGAGAAGACCTCAAATTTTTCGCACTTCTGCTGCTCCAAACGCTTAACCAGAATGGCCTAGGGAAAAAATACACATACCGTTGAAATCGGGCGAGTTTCTACTTTCAGTCGCAACAGGAATTTTTGGGTTATGTCAATCCGTTCGCGAATTATTGGAGTTTGAAGCCAAGAAATGGTTGAGAAGGCAAAAAATTTTTCGCAATTCTGCTGCTCCAAACGCTTAACCAGAATGGCCTAGGGAAAAAATACACATACCGTTGTAATCGGGCGAGTTTCTACTTTCAGACGCAATAGGAATTTTTGGGTTTGGTCAATCCGTTCGCGAGATATGGGAGTTTGAAGACGAGAAATGGTTGAGAAGGGAAAAAATTTTTCGCAATTCTGCTGCTCCAAACGCTTAACCAGAATGGCCTAGGGAAAAAATACACATACCGTTGTAATCGGGCGAGCTTCTACTTTCAGATTCAATAGGAATTTTTGGGTTAGGTCAATCCGTTCGCGAGATATGGGACTTTGAAGCTAAGAAATAGTTGAGAAGACAACAAATTTTTCGCACTTCTGCTGCTCCAAACGCTTAACCAGAATGACCTAGGGGAAAAAACAAACATACAGTTGTAATCGGGCGAGTTTCTACTTTCAGTCGCAACAGGAATTTTTGGGTTATGTCAATCCGTTCGCGAATTATGGGAGTTTGAAGCCAAGAAGTGGTTGAGAAGGCAAAAAATTTTTCGCAATTCTGCTGCTCCAAAAGCTTAACCAGAATGGCCTAGGGAAAAATACACATGCCGCTGTAGTCTGGCGAGTTTCTACTTTCAGATGCAATAGGAATTTTTGGGTTAGGTCAATCCGTTCGCGAGATATGGCAGTTTGAAGCCAAGAAATGGTTGAGAAGGCAAAAAATTTTTCGCAAATCTGCTGCTCCAAACGCTTAACTGGAATGGCCTAGCGAAAAACTATACATACCGTTGTAATCGGGCGAGTTTCTACTTTCAGACGCAATAGGAATTTTTGGGTTAGGTCAATCCGTTCGCGAGATATGGGAGTTTGAAGCCAAGAAATGGTTGAGAAGGCAAAAAATTTTTTGCAATTCTGCGGCTCCAAACGCTTAACCAGAATGGCCTAGGGAAAAAATGCACGTACCGTTGTAATCGGGCGAGTTTCTACTTTCAGACGCAATAGGAATTTTTGGGTTAGGTCAATCCGTTCGCGAGATATGGGAGTTTGAAGCCAAGAAATGGTTGAGAAGGGAAAAAATTTTTCGCAATTCTGCTGCTCCAAACGCTTAACCAGAATGGCCTAGGGAAAAAATACACATACCGTTGTCATCGGGCGAGCTTCTACTTTCAGATGCCATAGGAATTTTTGGGTTAGGTCATTCCGTTCGCGAGATATGGGAGTTTGAAGCCAAGAAATGGTTGAGAAGGCAAAAAATTTTTCGCACTTCTGCTGCTCCAAACGCTTAACCAGAATGGCCTAGGGAAAAAATACACATACCGTTGTAATCGGGCGAGATTCTACTTTCAGATGCAATAGGAATTTTTGGGTTAGGTCAATCCGTTCGCGAGATATGGGAGTTTGAAGCTAAGAAATGGTTGAGAAGGCAAAAAATTTTTGGCAATTCGGCTGCTCGAAACGCTTAACCAGAATGGCCTAGGGAAAAATACACATACCGTTGTAATCGGGCGAGCTTCTACTTTCAGATGCAATAGGAATTTTTGAGTTAGGTCAATCCGTTCGCGAGATATGGGACTTTGAAGCTAAGAAATAGTTGAGAAGACAACAAATTTTTCGCACTTCTGCTGCTCCAAACGTTCAACCGGAATGGCCTAGGAAAAAAATACACATACCTTTGTAATCGGGCGAGATTCTACTTTCAGATGCAATAGGAATTTTTGGGTTAGGTCAATCCGTTCGCGAGGTATGGGAGTTTGAAGCTGATAAATGGTTGAGAAGACATAAAATTTTTCGCACATCTGCTGCTCCAAACGCTTAACCAGAATGGCCTAGGGAAAAAATACACATACCGTTGTAATCGGGCGAGTTTCTACTTTCAGTCGCAACAGGAATTTTTGGGTTATGTCAATCCGTTCGCGAATTATGGGAGTTTGAAGCCAAGAAATGGTTGAGAAGGCAAAAAATTTTTCGCATTTCTGCTGCTCCAAACGCTTAACCAGAATGGCCTAGGGAAAAAATGCACGTACCGTTGTAATCGGGCGAGTTTCTACTTTCAGACGCAATAGGAATTTTTGGGTTAGGTCAATCCGTTCGCGAGATATGGGAGTTTGAAGCCAAGAAATGGTAGAGAAGGGAAAAAATTTTTCGCAATTCTGCTGCTCCAAACGCTTAACCAGAATGGCCTAGGAAAAAATACACATACGGTTGTAATCGGGCGAGCTTCTACTTTCAGATGCAATAGGAATTTTTGGGTAAGGTCGATCCGTTCGCGAGATATGGGAGTTTGAAGCCAAGAAATGGTTGAGAAGGCAAAAAATTTTTCGCACTTCGGCTGCTCCAAACGTTTAACCAGAATGGCCTAGGGAAAAAATACACATACCGTTGTAATCGGGCGAGATTCTACTTTCAGATGCCATAGGAATTTTTGGGTTAGGTCAATCCGTTCGCGAGATATGGGAGTTTGAAGCCAAGAAATGGTTGAGAAGGCAAAAAATTTTTCGCACTTCTGCTGCTCCAAACGCTTAACCAGAATGGCCTAGGGAAAAATACACATACCGTTGTAATCGGGCGAAATTCTACTTTCAGATGCAATAGGAACTTTTTGGGTTAGGTCAATCCGTTCGCGAGATATGGGAGTTTGAAGCTAAGAAATGGTTGAGAAGGCAAAAAATTTTTGGCAATACGGCTGCTCGAAACCCTTAACCAGAATGGCCTAGGGAAGAAATACACATACCGTTGTAATCGGGCGAGCTTCTACTTTCAGATTCAATAGGAATTTTTGGGTTAGGTCAATCCGTTCGCGAGATATGGGACTTTGAAGCTAAGAAATAATTGAGAAGACAACAAATTTTTCGCACTTCTGCTGCTCCAAACGTTCAACCGGAATGGCCTAGGGAAAAAATACACATACCTTTGTAATCGGGCGAGATTCTACTTTCAGATGCAATAGGAATTTTTGGGTTAGGTCAATCCGCTCGCGAGGTATGGGTGGATGAAGCTGAGAAATGGTTGAGAAGACAAAAAATTTTTCGCACATCTGCTGCTCCAAACGCTTAACCAGAATGGCCTAGGGAAAAAATACACATACCGTTGTAATCGGGCGAGTTTCTACTTTCAGTCGCAACAGGAATTTTTGGGTTATGTCAATCCGTTCGCGAATTATGGGAGTTTGAAGCCAAGAAATGGTTGAGAAGGCAAAAAATTTTTCGCAATTCTGCTGCTCCAAACGCTTAACCAGAATGGCCTAGGGAAAAAATGCACGTAACGTTGTAATCGGGCGAGTTTCTACTTTCAGACGCAATAGGAATTTTTGGGTTAGGTCAATCCGTTCGCGAGATATGGGAGTTTGAAGCCAAGAAATGGTAGAGAAGGGAAAAAATTTTTCGCAATTCTGCTGCTCCAAACGCTTAACCAGAATGGCCTAGGAAAAAATACAAATACGGTTGTAATCGGGCGAGCTTCTACTTTCAGACGCAATAGGAATTTTTGGGTTAGGTCAATCCGTTCGCGAGATATGGGAGTTTGAAGCCAAGAAATGGTTGAGAAGGGAAAAAATTTTTCGCAATTCTGCTGCTCCAAACGCTTAACCAGAATGGCCTAGGGAAAAAATACACATACCGTTGTCATCGGGCGAGCTTCTACTTTCAGATGCCATAGGAATTTTTGGGTTAGGTCATTCCGTTCGCGAGATATGGGAGTTTGAAGCCAAGAAATGGTTGAGAAGGCAAAAAATTTTTCGCACTTCTGCTGCTCCAAACGCTTAACCAGAATGGCCTAGGGAAAAAATACACATACCGTTGTAATCGGGCGAGATTCTACTTTCAGATGCAATAGGAATTTTTGGGTTAGGTCAATCCGTTCGCGAGATATGGGAGTTTGAAGCTAAGAAATGGTTGAGAAGGCAAAAAATTTTTGGCAATTCGGCTGCTCGAAACGCTTAACCAGAATGGCCTAGGGAAAAATACACATACCGTTGTAATCGGGCGAGCTTCTACTTTCAGATGCAATAGGAATTTTTGAGTTAGGTCAATCCGTTCGCGAGATATGGGACTTTGAAGCTAAGAAATAGTTGAGAAGACAACAAATTTTTCGCACTTCTGCTGCTCCAAACGTTCAACCGGAATGGCCTAGGAAAAAAATACACATACCTTTGTAATCGGGCGAGATTCTACTTTCAGATGCAATAGGAATTTTTGGGTTAGGTCAATCCGTTCGCGAGGTATGGGAGTTTGAAGCTGATAAATGGTTGAGAAGACATAAAATTTTTCGCACATCTGCTGCTCCAAACGCTTAACCAGAATGGCCTAGGGAAAAAATACACATACCGTTGTAATCGGGCGAGTTTCTACTTTCAGTCGCAACAGGAATTTTTGGGTTATGTCAATCCGTTCGCGAATTATGGGAGTTTGAAGCCAAGAAATGGTTGAGAAGGCAAAAAATTTTTCGCATTTCTGCTGCTCCAAACGCTTAACCAGAATGGCCTAGGGAAAAAATGCACGTACCGTTGTAATCGGGCGAGTTTCTACTTTCAGACGCAATAGGAATTTTTGGGTTAGGTCAATCCGTTCGCGAGATATGGGAGTTTGAAGCCAAGAAATGGTAGAGAAGGGAAAAAATTTTTCGCAATTCTGCTGCTCCAAACGCTTAACCAGAATGGCCTAGGAAAAAATACACATACGGTTGTAATCGGGCGAGCTTCTACTTTCAGATGCAATAGGAATTTTTGGGTAAGGTCGATCCGTTCGCGAGATATGGGAGTTTGAAGCCAAGAAATGGTTGAGAAGGCAAAAAATTTTTCGCACTTCGGCTGCTCCAAACGTTTAACCAGAATGGCCTAGGGAAAAAATACACATACCGTTGTAATCGGGCGAGATTCTACTTTCAGATGCCATAGGAATTTTTGGGTTAGGTCAATCCGTTCGCGAGATATGGGAGTTTGAAGCCAAGAAATGGTTGAGAATGCAAAAAATTTTTCGCACTTCTGCTGCTCCAAACGCTTAACCAGAATGGCCTAGGGAAAAATACACATACCGTTGTAATCGGGCGAAATTCTACTTTCAGATGCAATAGGAACTTTTTGGGTTAGGTCAATCCGTTCGCGAGATATGGGAGTTTGAAGCTAAGAAATGGTTGAGAAGGCAAAAAATTTTTGGCAATACGGCTGCTCGAAACCCTTAACCAGAATGGCCTAGGGAAGAAATACACATACCGTTGTAATCGGGCGAGCTTCTACTTTCAGATTCAATAGGAATTTTTGGGTTAGGTCAATCCGTTCGCGAGATATGGGACTTTGAAGCTAAGAAATAATTGAGAAGACAACAAATTTTTCGCACTTCTGCTGCTCCAAACGTTCAACCGGAATGGCCTAGGGAAAAAATACACATACCTTTGTAATCGGGCGAGATTCTACTTTCAGATGCAATAGGAATTTTTGGGTTAGGTCAATCCGCTCGCGAGGTATGGGTGGATGAAGCTGAGAAATGGTTGAGAAGACAAAAAATTTTTCGCACATCTGCTGCTCCAAACGCTTAACCAGAATGGCCTAGGGAAAAAATACACATACCGTTGTAATCGGGCGAGTTTCTACTTTCAGTCGCAACAGGAATTTTTGGGTTATGTCAATCCGTTCGCGAATTATGGGAGTTTGAAGCCAAGAAATGGTTGAGAAGGCAAAAAATTTTTCGCAATTCTGCTGCTCCAAACGCTTAACCAGAATGGCCTAGGGAAAAAATGCACGTAACGTTGTAATCGGGCGAGTTTCTACTTTCAGACGCAATAGGAATTTTTGGGTTAGGTCAATCCGTTCGCGAGATATGGGAGTTTGAAGCCAAGAAATGGTAGAGAAGGGAAAAAATTTTTCGCAATTCTGCTGCTCCAAACGCTTAACCAGAATGGCCTAGGAAAAAATACAAATACGGTTGTAATCTGGCGAGCTTCTACTTTCAGGTGCAATAGGAATTTTTGGGTAAGGTCGATCCGTTCGCGAGATATGGGAGTTTGAAGCCAAGAAATGGTTGAGAAGGCAAAAAATTTTTCGCACTTCGGCTGCTCCAAACGTTTAACCAGAATGGCCTAGGGAAAAAATACACATACCGTTGTAATCGGGCGAGATTCTACTTTCAGATGCCAGAGGAATTTTTGGGTTAGGTCAATCCGTTCGCGAGATATGGGAGTTTGAAGCCAAGAAATGGTTGAGAAGGCAAAAAATTTTTCGCACTTCTGCTGCTCCAAACGCTTAACCAGAATGGCCTAGGGAAAAAATACACATACCGTTGTAATCGGGCGAGTTTCTACTTTCAGACGCAATAGGAATTTTTGGGTTAGGTCAATCCGTTCGCGAGCTATGGGAGTTTGAAGCCAAGAAATGGTTGAGAAGGGAAAAAATTTTTCGCAATTCTGCTGCTCCAAACACTTAACCAGAATGGCCTAGGGAAAAAATTCACATACGGTTGTAATCGGGCGAGCTTCTACTTTCAGATGCCATAGGAATTTTTGGGTTAGGTCAATCCGTTCGCGAGATATGGGAGTTTGAAGCCAAGAAATGGTAGAGAAGGCAAAAAATTTTTCGCACTTCTGCTGCTCCAAACGCTTAACCAGAATGGCCTAGGGAAAAATACACATACCGTTGTAATCGGGCGAGCTTCTACTTTCAGGTGCAATAGGAATTTTTGGGTTATGTCAATCCGTTCGCGAATTATGGGAGTTTGAAGCCAAGAAGTGGTTGAGAAGGCCAAAAATTTTTCGCAATTCTGCTGCTCCAAACGCTTAAGCAGAATGGCCTAGGGAAAAAATACACATACCGTTGTAATCGGGCGAGTTTCTACATTCAGTCGCAACAGGAATTTTTGGGTTATGTCAATCCGTTCGCGAGATATGGGAGTTTGAAGCCAAGAAATGGTTGAGAAGGCAAAAAATTCTTCGCAATTCTGCTGCTCCAAACGCTTAACCAGAATGGCCTAGGGAAAAAATACACCTACCGTTGTAATCGGGCGAGTTTCTACTTTCAGTCGCAACAGGAATTTTTGGGTTATGTCAATCCGTTCGCGAATTATGGGAGTTTGAAGCCACGAAATGGTTGAGAAGGCAAAAAATTTTTCGCAATTCTGCTGCTCCAAACGCTTAACCAGAATGGCCTAGGGAAAAAATACACATACCGTTGTAATCGGGCGAGTTTCTACTTTCAGACGCAATAGGAATTTTTGGGTTAGGTCAATCCGTTCGCGAGATATAGGAGTTTGAAACCAAGAAATAGTTGAGAAGTCAACAAATTTTTCGCAATTCTGCTGCTCCAAACGCTTAACCAGAATGGCCTAGGGAAAAAATACACATACCGTTGTAATCGGGCGAGTTTCCACTTTCAGACGCAATAGGAATTTTTGGGTTAGGTCAATCCGTTCGCGAGATATGGGAGTTTGAAGCCAAGAAATGGTTGAGAAGGCAAAAAATTTTTCGCACTTCTGCTGCTCCAAACGCTTAACCAGAATGGCCTAGGGAAAAAATACACATACCGTTGTAATCGGGCGAGATTCTACTTTCAGATGCAATAGGAATTTTTGGGTTAGGTCAATCCGTTCGCGAGATATGGGAGTTTGAAGCTAAGAAATGGTTGAGAAGACAACAAATTTTTCGCACATCTGCTGCTCCAATCGCTTAACCAGAATGGCCAAGGGAAAAAATACACGTACCGTTGTAATCGGGCGAGTTTCTACTTTCAGTCGCAACAGGAATTTTTGGGTTATGTCAATCCGTTCGCGAATTATGGGAGTTTGAAGCCAAGAAATAGTTGAGAAGGCAAAAAATTCTTTGCAATTCTGCTGCTCCAAACGCTTGACCAGAATGGCCTAGGGAAAAAATACACATACCGTTGTAATCGGGCGAGCTTCTACTTTCAGATGCAATTGGAATTTTTGGGTTAGGTCAATCCGTTCGCGAGATATGGTACTTTGAAGCTAAGAAATAGTTGAGAAGTCAACAAATTTTTCGCACTTCTGCTGCTCCAAACGCTTAACCAGAATGGCCTAGGGAAAAAATACACATACCGTTGTAATCGGGCGAGTTTCTACTTTCAGTCGCAACAGGAATTTTTAGGTTATGTCAATCCGTTCGCGAATTATGGGAGTTTGAAGCCAAGAAATGGTTGAGAAGGCAAAAAATTTTTCGCAATTCTGCTGCTCCAAACGCTTAACCAGAATGGCCTAGGGAAAAAATACACGTACCGTTGTAATCGGGCGAGTTTCTACTTTCAGACGCAATAGGAATTTTTGGGTTAGGTCAATCCGTTCGCGAGATATGGGAGTTTGAAGCCAAGAAATGGTTGAAAAGGGAAAAAATTGTTCGCAATTCTGCTGCTCCAAACGCTTAACAAGAATGGCCTAGGGAAAAAATACACATACCGTTGTAATCGGGCGAGCTTCTACTTTCAGATGCAATAGGAATTTTTGGGTTAGGTCAATCCGTTCGCGAGATATGGGAGTTTGAAGCCAAGAAATGGTTGAGAAGGCAAAAAATTTTTCGCACTTCTGCTGCTCCAAACGCTTAACCAGAATGACCTAGGGAAAAATACACATACCGTTGTAATCGGGCGAGATTCTTCTTTCAGATTCAATAGGAACTTTTTGTGTTAGGTCAATCCGTTCGCGAGATATGGGAGTTTGAAGCTAAGAAATGGTTGAGAAGGCAAAAAATTTTTGGCAATACGGCTGCTCGAAACGTTTAACCAGAATGGCCTACCGAAAAAATACACATACCGTTGTAATCGGGCGAGCTTCTACTTTCAGATGCAATAGGAATTTTTGGGTTAGGTCAATCCGTTCGCGAGATATGGGAGTTTGAAGCCAAGAAATGGTTGAGAAGGCAAAAAATTTTTCGCACTTCTACTGCTCCAAACGCTTAACCAGAATGGCCTAGGGAAAAATACACATACCGTTGTAATCGGGCGAGATTCTACTTTCAGTCGCAACAGGAATTTTTGGGTTATGTCAATCCGTTCGCGAATTATGGGAGTTTGAAGCCAAGAAATGGTTGAGAAGGCAAAAAATTTTTCGCAATTCTGCTGCTCCAAACGCTTATCCAGAATGGCCTAGGGAAAAAATACACATACCGTTGTAATCGGGCGAGTTTCTACTTTCAGACGAAATAGGAATTTTTGGGTTAGGTCAATCCGTTCGCGAGATATGGGAGTTTGAAGCCAAGAAATGGTTGAGAAGGCAAAAAATTTTTCGCACTTCTGCTGCTCCAAACGCTTAACCAGAATGGCCTAGGGAAAAAATACACATACCGTTGTAATCGGGCGAGATTCTACTTTCAGATGCAATAGGAATTTTTGGGTTAGGTCAATCCGTTCGCGAGATATGGGAGTTTGTAGCTAAGAAATGGTTGAGAAGACAAAAAATTTTTCGCACTTCTGCTGCTCCAAACGCTTAACCAGAATGGCCTAGGGAAAAATACACATACCGTTGTAATCGGGCGAGTTTCTACTTTCAGTCGCAACAGGAATTTTTAGGTTATGTCAATCCGTTCGCGAATTATGGGAGTTTGAAGCCAAGAAATGGTTGAGAAGGCAAAAAATTTTTCGCAATTCTGCTGCTCCAAACGCTTAACCAGAATGGCCTAGGGAAAAAATACACGTACCGTTGTAATCGGGCGAGTTTCTACTTTCAGACGCAATAGGAATTTTTGGGTTAGGTCAATCCGTTCGCGAGATATGGGAGTTTGAAGCCAAGAAATGGTCGAAAAGGGAAAAAATTGTTCGCAATTCTGCTGCTCCAAACGCTTAACCAGAATGGCCTAGGGAAAAAATACACATACCGTTGTAATCGGGCGAGCTTCTACTTTCAGATGCAATAGGAATTTTTGGGTTAGGTCAATCCGTTCGCGAGATATGGGAGTTTGAAGCCAAGAAATGGTTGAGAAGGCAAAAAATTTTTCGCACTTCTGCTGCTCCAAACGCTTAACCAGAATGACCTAGGGAAAAATACACATACCGTTGTAATCGGGCGAGATTCTTCTTTCAGATTCAATAGGAACTTTTTGTGTTAGGTCAATCCGTTCGCGAGATATGGGAGTTTGAAGCTAAGAAATGGTTGAGAAGGCAAAAAATTTTTGGCAATACGGCTGCTCGAAACGTTTAACCAGAATGGCCTACGGAAAAAATACACATACCGTTGTAATCGGGCGAGCTTCTACTTTCAGATGCAATAGGAATTTTTGGGTTAGGTCAATCCGTTCGCGAGATATGGGAGTTTGAAGCCAAGAAATGGTTGAGAAGGCAAAAAATTTTTCGCACTTCTACTGCTCCAAACGCTTAACCAGAATGGCCTAGGGAAAAATACACATACCGTTGTAATCGGGCGAGATTCTACTTTCAGTCGCAACAGGAATTTTTGGGTTATGTCAATCCGTTCGCGAATTATGGGAGTTTGAAGCCAAGAAATGGTTGAGAAGGCAAAAAATTTTTCGCAATTCTGCTGCTCCAAACGCTTATCCAGAATGGCCTAGGGAAAAAATACACATACCGTTGTAATCGGGCGAGTTTCTACTTTCAGACGAAATAGGAATTTTTGGGTTAGGTCAATCCGTTCGCGAGATATGGGAGTTTGAAGCCAAGAAATGGTTGAGAAGGCAAAAAATTTTTCGCACTTCTGCTGCTCCAAACGCTTAACCAGAATGGCCTAGGGAAAAAATACACATACCGTTGTAATCGGGCGAGATTCTACTTTCAGATGCAATAGGAATTTTTGGGTTAGGTCAATCCGTTCGCGAGATATGGGAGTTTGTAGCTAAGAAATGGTTGAGAAGACAACAAATTTTTCGCACATCTGCTGCTCCAATCGCTTAACCAGAATGGCCTAGGGAAAAAATACACATACCGTTGTAATCGGGCGAGTTTCTACTTTCAGTCGCAACAGGAATTTTTAGGTTATGTCAATCCGTTCGCGAATTATGGGAGTTTGAAGCCAAGAAATGGTTGAAAAGGGAAAAAATTGTTCGCAATTCTGCTGCTCCAAACGCTTAACCAGAATGGCCTAGGGAAAAAATACACATACCGTTGTAATCGGGCGAGCTTCTACTTTCAGATGCAATAGGAATTTTTGGGTTAGGTCAATCCGTTCGCGAGATATGGGACTTTGAAGCCAAGAAATGGTTGAGAAGGCAAAAAATTTTTCGCACTTCTGCTGCTCCAAACGCTTAACCAGAATGACCTAGGGAAAAATACACATACAGTTGTAATCGGGCGAGATTCTTCTTTCAGATTCAATAGGAACTTTTTGTGTTAGGTCAATCCGTTCGCGAGATATGGGAGTTTGAAGCTAAGAAATGGTTGAGAAGGCAAAAAATTTTTGGCAATACGGCTGCTCGAAACGTTTAACCAGAATGGCCTACGGAAAAAATACACATACCGTTGTAATCGGGCGAGCTTCTACTTTCAGATGCAATAGGAATTTTTGGGTTAGGTCAATCCGTTCGCGAGATATGGGACTTTGAAGCTAAGAAATAGTTGAGAAGACAACAAATTTTTCGCACTTCTGCTGCTCCAAACGCTTAACCAGAATGGCATAGGGAAAAAATACACATACCGTTGAAATCGGGCGAGTTTCTACTTTCAGTCGCAACAGGAATTTTTGGGTTATGTCAATCCGTTCGCGAATTATGGGAGTTTGAAGCAAAGAAATAGTTGAGAAGGCAAAGAATTCTTCGCAATTCTGCTGCTCCAAACGCTTGACCAGAATGGCCTAGGGAAAAAATACACATACCGTTGTAATCGGGCGAGCTTCTACTTTCAGATGCAATTGGAATTTTTGGGTTAGGTCAATCCGTTCGCGAGATATGGTACTTTGAAGCTAAGAAATAGTTGAGAAGTCAACAAATTTTTCGCACTTCTGCTTCTCCAAACGCTTAACCAGAATGGCATAGGGAAAAAATACACATACCGTTGAAATCGGGCGAGTTTCTACTTTCAGTCGCAACAGGAATTTTTGGGTTATGTCAATCCGTTCGCGAATTATGGGAGTTTGAAGCCAAGAAATGGTTGAGAAGGCAAAAAATTTTTCGCAATTCTGCTGCTCCAAACGCTTAACCAGAATGGCCTAGGGAAAAAATACACATACCGTTGTAACCGGGCGAGTTTCTACTTTCAGACGCAATAGGAATTTTTGGGTTAGGTCAATCCGTTCGCGAGATATGGGAGCTTGAAGCCGAGAAATGGTTGAGAAGGGAAAAAATTTTTCGCAATTCTGCTGCTCCAAATGCTTAACCAGAATGGCCTAGGGACAAAATACACATACCGTTGTAATCGGGCGAGCTTCTACTTTCAGATGCAATAGGAATTTTTGGGTTAGGTCAATCCGTTCGCGAGATATGGGACTTTGAAGCTAAGAAATAGTTGAGAAGGCAACAAATTTTCGCACTTCTGCTGCTCCAAACGCTTAACCAGAATGGCCTAGGGAAAGAATACACATACCGTTGTAATCGGGCGAGTTTCTACTTTCAGTCGCAACAGGAATTTTTGGGTTATGTCAATCCGTTCGCGAATTATGGGAGTTTGAAGCCAAGAAATGGTTAAGAAGGCAAAAAATTTTTCGCAATTCTGCTGCTCCAAACGCTTAACCAGAATGGCCTAGGGAAAAAATAAACATACCGTTGTAATCGGGCGAGATTCTACTTTCAGATGCAATAGGAATTTTTGGGTTAGGTCAATCCGTTCGCAAGATATGGGAGTTTGAAGCTAAGAAATGGTTGAGAAGACAACAAATTTTTCGCACATCTGCTGCTCCAAACGCTTAACCAGAATGCCCTAGGGAAAAAATACACATACCGCTGTAATCGGGCGAGTTTCTACTTTCAGTCGCAACAGGAATTTTTGGGTTATGTCAATCCGTTCGCGAATTATGGGAGTTTGAAGCCAACAAGTGGTTGAGAAAGCCAAAAATTTTTCGCAATTCTGCTGCTCCAAACGCTTAACCAGAATGGCCTAGGGAAAAAATACACATACCGTTGTAATCGGGCGAGCTTCTACTTTCAGATGCAATTGGAATTTTTGGGTTAGGTCAATCCGTTCGCGAGATATGGTACTTTGAAGCTAAGAAATAGTTGAGAAGTCAACAAATTTTTCGCACTTCTGCTGCTCCAAACGCTTAACCAGAATGGCCTAGGGAAAAAATACACATACCGTTGTAATCGGGCGAGTTTCTACTTTCAGTCGCAACAGGAATTTTTAGGTTATGTCAATCCGTTCGCGAATTATGGGAGTTTGAAGCCAAGAAATGGTTGAAAAGGGAAAAAATTGTTCGCAATTCTGCTGCTCCAAACGCTTAACCAGAATGGCCTAGGGAAAAAATACACATACCGTTGTAATCGGGCGAGCTTCTACTTTCAGATGCAATAGGAATTTTTGGGTTAGGTCAATCCGTTCGCGAGATATGGGAGTTTGAAGCCAAGAAATGGTTGAGAAGGCAAAAAATTTTTCGCACTTCTGCTGCTCCAAACGCTTAACCAGAATGACCTAGGGAAAAATACACATACAGTTGTAATCGGGCGAGATTCTTCTTTCAGATTCAATAGGAACTTTTTGTGTTAGGTCAATCCGTTCGCGAGATATGGGAGTTTGAAGCTAAGAAATGGTTGAGAAGGCAAAAAATTTTTGGCAATACGGCTGCTCGAAACATTTAACCAGAATGGCCTACGGAAAAAATACACATACCGTTGTAATCGGGCGAGCTTCTACTTTCAGATGCAATAGGAATTTTTGGGTTAGGTCAATCCGTTCGCGAGATATGGGACTTTGAAGCTAAGAAATAGTTGAGAAGACAACAAATTTTTCGCACTTCTGCTGCTCCAAACGCTTAACCAGAATGGCATAGGGAAAAAATACACATACCGTTGAAATCGGGCGAGTTTCTACTTTCAGTCGCAACAGGAATTTTTGGGTTATGTCAATCCGTTCGCGAATTATGGGAGTTTGAAGCAAAGAAATAGTTGAGAAGGCAAAGAATTCTTCGCAATTCTGCTGCTCCAAACGCTTGACCAGAATGGCCTAGGGAAAAAATACACATACCGTTGTAATCGGGCGAGCTTCTACTTTCAGATGCAATTGGAATTTTTGGGTTAGGTCAATCCGTTCGCGAGATATGGTACTTTGAAGCTAAGAAATAGTTGAGAAGTCAACAAATTTTTCGCACTTCTGCTTCTCCAAACGCTTAACCAGAATGGCATAGGGAAAAAATACACATACCGTTGAAATCGGGCGAGTTTCTACTTTCAGTCGCAACAGGAATTTTTGGGTTATGTCAATCCGTTCGCGAATTATGGGAGTTTGAAGCCAAGAAATGGTTGAGAAGGCAAAAAATTTTTCGCAATTCTGCTGCTCCAAACGCTTAACCAGAATGGCCTAGGGAAAAAATACACATACCGTTGTAACCGGGCGAGTTTCTACTTTCAGACGCAATAGGAATTTTTGGGTTAGGTCAATCCGTTCGCGAGATATGGGAGCTTGAAGCCGAGAAATGGTTGAGAAGGGAAAAAATTTTTCGCAATTCTGCTGCTCCAAATGCTTAACCAGAATGGCCTAGGGACAAAATACACATACCGTTGTAATCGGGCGAGCTTCTACTTTCAGATGCAATAGGAATTTTTGGGTTAGGTCAATCCGTTCGCGAGATATGGGACTTTGAAGCTAAGAAATAGTTGAGAAGGCAACAAATTTTCGCACTTCTGCTGCTCCAAACGCTTAACCAGAATGGCCTAGGGAAAGAATACACATACCGTTGTAATCGGGCGAGTTTCTACTTTCAGTCGCAACAGGAATTTTTGGGTTATGTCAATCCGTTCGCGAATTATGGGAGTTTGAAGCCAAGAAATGGTTGAGAAGGCAAAAAATTTTTCGCAATTCTGCTGCTCCAAACGCTTAACCAGAATGGCCTAGGGAAAAAATAAACATACCGTTGTAATCGGGCGAGATTCTACTTTCAGATGCAATAGGAATTTTTGGGTTAGGTCAATCCGTTCGCAAGATATGGGAGTTTGAAGCTAAGAAATGGTTGAGAAGACAACAAATTTTTCGCACATCTGCTGCTCCAAACGCTTAACCAGAATGCCCTAGGGAAAAAATACACATACCGCTGTAATCGGGCGAGTTTCTACTTTCAGTCGCAACAGGAATTTTTGGGTTATGTCAATCCGTTCGCGAATTATGGGAGTTTGAAGCCAACAAGTGGTTGAGAAAGCCAAAAATTTTTCGCGATTCTGCTGCTCCAAACGCTTAACCAGAATGGCCTAGGGAAAAAATACACATACCGTTGTAATCGGCCGAGCTTCTACTTTCAGATTCAATAGGAATTTTTGGGTTAGGTCAATCCGTTCGCGAGATATGGGACTTTGAAGCTAAGAAATAGTTGAGAAGACAACAAATTTTTCGCACATCTGCTGCTCCAAACGCTTAACCAGAATGGCCTAGGGAAAAATACACATGCCGCTGTAGTCTGGCGAGTTTCTACTTTCAGATGCAATAGGAATTTTTGGGTTAGGTCAATCCGTTCGCGAGATATGGCAGTTTGAAGCCAAGAAATGGTTGAGAAGGCAAAAAATTTTTCGCACTTCTGCTGCTCCAAACGTTTAACAGAATGGCCTAGGGAAAAAATACACATACCGTTGTAATCGGGCGAGATTCTACTTTCAGATGCAATAGGAATTTTTGGGTTAGGTCAATCCGTTCGCGAGATATGGGAGTTTGAAGCTAAGAAATGGTTGAGAAGACAACAAATTTTTCGCACATCTGCTGCTCCAAACGCTTAACCAGAATGGCCTAGGGAAAAAATACACATACCGTTGTAATCGGGCGAGTTTCTACTTTCAGTCGCAACAGGAATTTTTGGGCTATGTCAATCCGTTCGCGAATTATGGGAGTTTGAAGCCAAGAAGTGGTTGAGAAGGCCAAAAATTCTTCGCAATTCTGCTGCTCCAAACGCTTAACCAGACTGGCCTAGGGAAAAAATACACATACCGTTGTAATCGGGCGAGTTTCTACTTTCAGTCGCAACAGGAATTTTTGGGTTACGTCAATCCGTTCGCGAATTATGGGAGTTTGAAGCCAAGAAGTGGATGAGAAGGCCAAAAATTTTTCGCAATTCTGCTGCTCCAAACGCTTAACCAGAATGGCCTAGGGAAAAAATACACATACCGTTGTAATCGGGCGAGATTCTACTTTCAGATGCAATAGGAATTTTTGGGTTAGGTCAATCCGTTCGCGAGATATGTGAGTTTGAAGCTAAGAAATGGTTGAGAAGACAACAAATTTTTCGCACATCTGCTGCTCCAAACGCTTAACCTGAATGGCCTAGGGAAAAAATACACATACCGTTGTAATCGGGCGAGTTTCTACTTTCAGTCGCAATAGGAATTTTTGGGTTATGTCAATCCGTTCGCGAATTATGGCAGTTTGAAGCCAAGAAGTGGTTGAGAAGTCCAAAAATTTTTCGCAATTCTGCTGCTCCAAACGCTTAACCAGAATGGCCTAGGGAAAAAATACACATACCGTTGTAATCGGGCGAGTTTCTACATTCAGTCGCAACAGGAATTTTTGGGTTATGTCAATCCGTTCGCGAGATATGGGAGTTTGAAGCCAAGAAATGGTTGAGAAGGCAAAAAATTCTTCGCAATTCTGCTGCTCCAAACGCTTAACCAGACTGGCCTAGGGAAAAAATACACATACCGTTGTAATCGGGCGAGTTTCTACTTTCAGTCGCAACAGGAATTTTTGGGTTATGTCAATCCGTTCGCGAATTATGGGAGTTTGAAGCCAAGAAATGGTTGAGAAGGCAAAAAATTTTTCGCAATTCTGCTGCTCCAAACGCTTAACCAGAATGGCCTAGGGAAAAAATAAACATACCGTTGTAATCGGGCGAGTTTCTACTTTCAGTCGCAACAGGAATTTTTGGGTTATGTCAATCCGTTCGCGAATTATGGGAGTTTGAAGCCAAGAAGTGGTTGAGAAGGCCAAAAATTTTTCGCAATTCTGCTGCTCCAAACGCTTAACCAGAATGGCCTAAGGAAAAAATACACATACCGTTGTAACCGGGCGAGTTTCTACATTCAGTCGCAACAGGAATTTTTGCGTTATGTCAATCCGTTCGCGAGATATGGGAGTTTGAAGCCAAGAAATAGTTGAGAAGGCAAAAAATTCTTCGCAATTCTGCTGCTCCAAACGCTTAACCAGACTGGCCTAGGGAAAAAATACACATACCGTTGTAATCGGGCGAGTTTCTACTTTCAGTCGCAACAGGAATTTTTGGGTTATGTCAATCCGTTCGCGAATTATGGGAGTTTGAAGCCAAGAAATGGTTGAGAAGGCAATAAATTTTTCGCAATTCTGCTGCTCCAAACGCTTAACCAGAATGGCCTAGGGAAAAAATGCACCTACCGTTGTCATCGGGCGAGCTTCTACTTTCAGATGCCATAGGAATTTTTGGGTTAGGTCAATCCGTTCGCGAGATATGGGAGTTTGAAGCCAAGAAATGGTTGAGAAGGCAAAAAATTTTTCGCACTTCTGCTGCTCCAAACGCTTAACCAGAATGGCCTAGGGAAAAAATACACATACCGTTGTAATCGGGCGAGATTCTACTTTCAGATGCAATAGAAATTTTTGGGTTAGGTCAATCCGTTCGCGAGATATGGGAGTTTGAAGCTAAGAAATGGTTGAGCAGGCAAAAAATTTTTGGCAATTCGGCTGCTCGAAACGCTTAACCAGAATGGCCTAGGGAAAAATACACATACCGTTGTAATCGGGCGAGCTTCTACTTTCAGATGCAATAGGAATTTTTGAGTTAGGTCAATCCGTTCGCGAGATATGGGACTTTGAAGCTAAGAAATAGTTGAGAAGACAACAAAGTTTTCGCACTTCTGCTGCTCCAAACGTTCAACCAGAATGGCCTAGGGAAAAAATACACATACCGTTGTAATCGGGCGAGATTCTACTTTCAGATGCAATAGGAATTTTTGGGTTAGGTTAATCCGTTCGCGAGGTATGGGAGTTTGAAGCTAAGAAATGGTTGAGAAGACAAAAAATTTTTCGCACATCTGCTGCTCCAAACGCTTAACCAGAATGGCCTAGGTAAAAAATACACATACCATTGTAATCGGGCGAGTTTCTACTTTCAGTCGCAACAGGAATTTTTGGGTTATGTCAATCCGTTCGCGAATTATGGGAGTTTGAAGCCAAGAAATGGTTGAGAAGGCAAAAAATTTTTCGCAATTCTGCTGCTCCAAACGCTCAACCAGAATGGCCTAGGGAAAAAATGCACGTACCGTTGTAATCGGGCGAGTTTCTACTTTCAGACGCAATAGGAATTTTTGGGTTAGGTCAATCCGTTCGCGAGATATGGGAGTTTGAATCTAAGAAATGGTTGAGAAGGCAAAAAATTTTTGGCAATTCGGCTGCTCGAAACGCTTAACCAGAATGGCCTAGGGAAAAATACACATACCGTTGTAATCGGGCGAGCTTCTACTTTCAGATGCAATAGGAATTTTTGAGTTAGGTCAATCCGTTCGCGAGATATGGGACTTTGAAGCTAAGAAATAGTTGAGAAGACAACAAATTTTTCGCACTTCTGCTGCTCCAAACGTTCAACCAGAATGGCCTAGGGAAAAAATACACATACCGTTGAAATCGGGCGAGTTTCTACTTTCAGTCGCAACAGGAATTTTTGGGTTATGTCAATCCGTTCGCGAATTATGGGAGTTTGAAGCCAAGAAGTGGTTGAGAAGGCCAAAAATTTTTCGCAATTCTGCTGCTCCAAACGCTTAAGCAGAATGGCCTAGGGAAAAAATACACATACCGTTGTAATCGGGCGAGTTTCTACATTCAGTCGCAACAGGAATTTTTGGGTTATGTCAATCCGTTCGCGAGATATGGGAGTTTGAAGCCAAGAAATGGTTGAGAAGGCAAAAAATTCTTCGCAATTCTGCTGCTCCAAACGCTTAACCAGAATGGCCTAGGGAAAAAATACACCTACCGTTGTAATCGGGCGAGTTTCTACTTTCAGTCGCAACAGGAATTTTTGGGTTATGTCAATCCGTTCGCGAATTATGGGAGTTTGAAGCCACGAAATGGTTGAGAAGGCAAAAAATTTTTCGCAATTCTGCTGCTCCAAACGCTTAACCAGAATGGCCTAGGGAAAAAATACACATACAGTTGTAATCGGGCGAGTTGCTACTTTCAGACGCAATAGGAATTTTTGGGTTAGGTCAATCCGTTCGCGAGATATGGGAGTTTGAAACCAAGAAATGGTTGAGAAGGGAAAAAATTTTTCGCAATTCTGCTGCTCCAAACGCTTAACCAGAATGGCCTAGGGAAAAAATACACATACCGTTGTAATCGGGCGAGCTTCTACTTTCAGATGCAATTGGAATTTTTGGGTTATGTCAATCCGTTCGCGAATTATGGGAGTTTGAAGCCAAGAAGTGGTTGAGAAGGCCAAAAATTTTTCGCAATTCTGCTGCTCCAAACGCTTAAGCAGAATGGCCTAGGGAAAAAATACACATACCGTTGTAATCGGGCGAGTTTCTACTTTCAGTCGCAACAGGAATTTTTGGGTTATGTCAATCCGTTCGCGAATTATGGGAGTTTGAAGCCACGAAATGGTTGAGAAGGCAAAAAATTTTTCGCAATTCTGCTGCTCCAAACGCTTAACCAGAATGGCCTAGGGAAAAAATACACATACCGTTGTAATCGGGCGAGCTTCTACTTTCAGATGCAATTGGAATTTTTGGGTTAGGTCAATCCGTTCGCGAGATATGGGACTTTGAAGCTAAGAAATAGTTGAGAAGTCAACAAATTTTTCGCACTTCTGCTGCTCCAAACACTTAACCAGAATGGCCTAGGGAAAAAATACACATACCGTTGTAATCGGGCGAGTTTCTACATTCAGTCGCAACAGGAATTTTTGGGTTATGTCAATCCGTTCGCGAATTATGGGAGTTTGAAGCCAAGAAATGGTTGAGAAGGCAAAAAATTTTTCGCAATTCTGCTGCTCCAAACGCTTAACCAGAATGGCCTAGGGAAAAAATACACATACCGTTGTAATCGGGCGAGCTTCTACTTTCAGATGCAATAGGAATTTTTGGGTTGGGTCAATCCGTTCGCGAGATATGGGACTTTGAAGCTAAGAAATAGTTGAGAAGACAACAATTTTTTCGCACTTCTGCTGCTCCAAACGCTTAACCAGAATGGCCTAGGGAAAAGATACACATACCGTTGAAATCGGGCGAGTTTCTACTTTCAGTCGCAACAGGAATTTTTGGGTTATGTCAATCCGTTCGCGAATTATGGGAGTTTGAAGCCAAGAAGTGGTTGAGAAGCCCAAAAATTTTTCGCAATTCTGCTGCTCCAAACGCTTAAGCAGAATGGCCTAGGGAAAAAATACACATACCGTTGTAATCGGGCGAGTTTCTACATTCAGTCGCAACAGGAATTTTTGGGTTATGTCAATCCGTTCGCGAGATATGGGAGTTTGAAGCCAAGAAATGGTTGAGAAGGCAAAAAATTCTTCGCAATTCTGCTGCTCCAAACGCTTAACCAGAATGGCCTAGGGAAAAAATACACCTACCGTTGTAATCGGGCGAGTTTCTACTTTCAGACGCAATAGGAATTTTTGGGTTAGGTCAATCCGTTCGCGAGATATGGGAGTTTGAAACCAAGAAATGGTTGAGAAGGGAAAAAATTTTTCGCAATTCTGCTGCTCCAAACGCTTAACCAGATTGGCCTAGGGAAAAAATACACATACCGTTGTAATCGGGCGAGCTTCTACTTTCAGATGCAATTGGAATTTTTGGGTTAGGTCAATCCGTTCGCGAGATATGGGACTTTGAAGCTAAGAAATAGTTGAGAAGTCAACAAATTTTTCGCACTTCTGCTGCTCCAAACGCTTAACCAGAATGGCCTAGGGAAAAAATACACATACCGTTGTAATCGGGCAAGTTTCTACATTCAGTCGCAACAGGAATTTTTGGGTTATGTCAATCCGTTCGCGAGATATGGGAGTTTGAAGCCAAGAAATGGTTGAGAAGGCAAAAAATTCTTCGCAATTCTGCTGCTCCAAACGCTTAACCAGAATGGCCTAGGGAAAAAATACACCTACCGTTGTAATCGGGCGAGTTTCTACTTTCAGTCGCAACAGGAATTTTTGGGTTATGTCAATCCGTTCGCGAATTATGGGAGTTTGAAGCCACGAAATGGTTGAGAAGGGAAAAAATTTTTCGCAATTCTGCTGCTCCAAACGCTTAACCAGAATGGCCTAGGGAAAAAATACACATACCGTTGTAATCGGGCGAGCTTCTACTTTCAGATGCAATTGGAATTTTTGGGTTAGGTCAATCCGTTCGCGAGATATGGGACTTTGAAGCTAAGAAATAGTTGAGAAGTCAACAAATTTTTCGCAATTCTGCTGCTCCAAACGCTTAACCAGAATGGCCTAGGGAAAAAATACACATACCGTTGTAATCGGGCGAGCTTCTACTTTCAGATGCAATTGGAATTTTTGGGTTAGGTCAATCCGTTCGCGAGATATGGGACTTTGAAGCTAAGAAATAGTTGAGAAGTCAACAAATTTTTCGCACTTCTGCTGCTCCAAACGCTTAACCAGAATGGCCTAGGGAAAAAATACACATACCGTTGTAATCGGGCGAGTTTCTACATTCAGTCGCAACAGGAATTTTTGGGTTATGTCAATCCGTTCGCGAATTATGGGAGTTTGAAGCCAAGAAATGGTTGAGAAGGCAAAAAATTTTTCGCAATTCTGCTGCTCCAAACGCTTAACCAGAATGGCCTAGGGAAAAAATACACATACGGTTGTAATCGGGCGAGCTTCTACTTTCAGATGCCATAGGAATTTTTGGGTTAGGTCAATCCGTTCGCGAGATATGGGAGTTTGAAGCCAAGAAATGGTTGAGAAGGCAAAAAATTTTTCGCACTTCTGCTGCTCCAAACGCTTAACCAGAATGGCCTAGGGAAAAATACACATACCGTTGTAATCGGGCGAGCTTCTACTTTCAGATGCAATAGGAATTTTTGGGTTAGGTCAATCCGTTCGCGAGATATGGGACTTTGAAGCTAAGAAATAGTTGAGAAGACAACAAATTTTTCGCACTTCTGCTGCTCCAAACGCTTAACCAGAATGGCCTAGGGAAAAGATACACATACCGTTGAAATCGGGCGAGTTTCTACTTTCAGTCGCAACAGGAATTTTTGGGTTATGTCAATCCGTTCGCGAATTATGGGAGTTTGAAGCCAAGAAGTGGTTGAGAAGGCCAAAAATTTTTCGCAATTCTGCTGCTCCAAACGCTTAAGCAGAATGGCCTAGGGAAAAAATACACATACCGTTGTAATCGGGCGAGTTTCTACATTCAGTCGCAACAGGAATTTTTGGGTTATGTCAATCCGTTCGCGAGATATGGGAGTTTGAAGCCAAGAAATGGTTGAGAAGACAAAAAATTCTTCGCAATTCTGCTGCTCCAAACGCTTAACCAGAATGGCCTAGGGAAAAAATACACCTACCGTTGTAATCGGGCGAGTTTCTACTTTCAGTCGCAACAGGAATTTTTAGGTTATGTCAATCCGTTCGCGAATTATGGGAGTTTGAAGCCACGAAATGGTTGAGAAGGCAAAAAATTTTTCGCACTTCTGCTGCTCCAAACGCTTAACCAGAATGGCCTAGGGAAAAAATACACATACCGTTGTAATCGGGCGAGTTTCTACTTTCAGACGCAATAGGAATTTTTGGGTTAGGTCAATCCGTTCGCGAGATAAGGGAGTTTGAAGCCTAGAAATGGTTGAGAAGGCAAAAAATTTTTCGCACTTCTGCTGCTCCAAACGCTTAACCAGAATGGCCTAGGGAAAAATAGACATACCGTTGTAATCGGGCGAAATTCTACTTTCAGATGCAATAGGAACTTTTTGGGTTAGGTCAATCCGTTCGCGAGATATGGGAGTTTGAAGCTAAGAAATGGTTGAGAAGGCAAAAAATTTTTGGCAATACGGCTGCTCGAAACGCTTAACCAGAAAGGCCTAGGGAAGAAATACACATACCGTTGTAATCGGGCGAGCTTCTACTTTCAGATTCAATAGGAATTTTTGGGTTAGGTCAATCCGTTCGCGAGATATGGGACTTTGAAGCTAAGAAATAATTGAGAAGACCTCAAACTTTTCGCACTTCTGCTGCTCCAAACGCTTAACCAGAATGGCCTAGGGAAAAAATACACATACCGTTGAAATCGGGCGAGTTTCTACTTTCAGTCGCAACAGGAATTTTTGGGTTATGTCAATCCGTTCGCGAATTATTGGAGTTTGAAGCCAAGAAATGGTTGAGAAGGCAAAAAATTTTTCGCAATTCTGCTGCTCCAAACGCTTAACCAGAATGGCCTAGGGAAAAAATACACATACCGTTGTAATCGGGCGAGTTTCTACTTTCAGACGCAATAGGAATTTTTGGGTTTGGTCAATCCGTTCGCGAGATATGGGAGTTTGAAGCCGAGAAATGGTTGAGAAGGGAAAAAATTTTTCGCAATTCTGCTGCTCCAAACGCTTAACCAGAATGGCCTAGGGAAAAAATACACATACCGTTGTAATCGGGCGAGCTTCTACTTTCAGATTCAATAGGAATTTTTGGGTTAGGTCAATCCGTTCGCGAGATATGGGACTTTGAAGCTAAGAAATAGTTGAGAAGACAACAAATTTTTCGCACTTCTGCTGCTCCAAACGCTTAACCAGAATGGCCTAGGGGAAAAAACAAACATACAGTTGTAATCGGGCGAGTTTCTACTTTCAGTCGCAACAGGAATTTTTGGGTTATGTCAATCCGTTCGCGAATTATGGGAGTTTGAAGCCAAGAAGTGGTTGAGAAGGCAAAAAATTTTTCGCAATTCTGCTGCTCCAAAAGCTTAACCAGAATGGCCTAGGGAAAAATACACATGCCGCTGTAGTCTGGCGAGTTTCTATTTTCAGATGCAATAGGAATTTTTGGGTTAGGTCAATCCGTTCGCGAGATATGGCAGTTTGAAGCCAAGAAATGGTTGAGAAGGCAAAAAATTTTTCGCAAATCTGCTGCTCCAAACGCTTAACTGGAATGGCCTAGCGAAAAACTACACATACCGTTGTAATCGGGCGAGTTTCTACTTTCAGACGCAATAGGAATTTTTGGGTTAGGTCAATCCGTTCGCGAGATATGGGAGTTTGAAGCCAAGAAATGGTTGAGAAGGCAAAAAATTTTTGGCAATTCGGCTGCTCGAAACGCTTAACCAGAATGGCCTAGGGAAAAATACACATACCGTTGTAATCGGGCGAGCTTCTTCTTTCAGATGCAATAGGAATTTTTGAGTTAGGTCAATCCGTTCGCGAGATATGGGACTTTGAAGCTAAGAAATAGTTGAGAAGGCAAAAAATTTTTCGCACTTCTGCTGCTCCAAACGCTTAACCAGAATGGCCTAGGGAAAAAATACACATACCGTTGTAATCGGGCGAGTTTCTACATTCAGACGCAATAGGAATTTTTGGGTTAGGTCAATCCGTTCGCGAGCTATGGGAGTTTGAAGCCAAGAAATGGTTGAGAAGGGAAAAAATTTTTCGCAATTCTGCTGCTCCAAACACTTAACCAGAATGGCCTAGGGAAAAAATACACATACGTTTGTAATAGGGCGAGCTTCTACTTTCAGATGCCATAGGAATTTTTGGGTTAGGTCAATCCGTTCGCGAGATATGGGAGTTTGAAGCCAAGAAATGGTTGAGAAGGCAAAAAATTTTTCGCACTTCTGCTGCTCCAAACGCTTAACCAGAATGGCCTAGGGAAAAATACACATACCGTTGTAATCGGGCGAAATTCTACTTTCAGATGCAATAGGAACTTTTTGGGTTAGGTCAATCCGTTCGCGAGATATGGGAGTTTGAAGCTAAGAAATGGTTGAGAAGGCAAAAAATTTTTGGCAATACGGCTGCTCGAAACCCTTAACCAGAATGGCCTAGGGAAGAAATACACATACCGTTGTAATCGGGCGAGCTTCTACTTTCAGATTCAATAGGAATTTTTGGGTTAGGTCAATCCGTTCGCGAGATATGGGACTTTGAAGCTAAGAAATAATTGAGAAGACAACAAATTTTTCGCACTTCTGCTGCTCCAAACGTTCAACCGGAATGGCCTAGGGAAAAAATACACATACCTTTGTAATCGGGCGAGATTCTACTTTCAGATGCAATAGGAATTTTTGGGTTAGGTCAATCCGCTCGCGAGGTATGGGAGGATGAAGCTGAGAAATGATTGAGAAGACAAAAAATTTTTCGCACATCTGCTGCTCCAAACGCTTAACCAGAATGGCCTAGGGAAAAATACACATACCGTTGTAATCGGGCGAGTTTCTACTTTCAGTCGCAACAGGAATTTTTGGGTTATGTCAATCCGTTCGCGAATTATGGGAGTTTGAAGCCAAGAAATGGTTGAGAAGGCAAAAAATTTTTCGCAATTCTGCTGCTCCAAACGCTTAACCAGAATGGCCTAGGGAAAAAATGCACGTAACGTTGTAATCGGGCGAGTTTCTACTTTCAGACGCAATAGGAATTTTTGGGTTAGGTCAATCCGTTCGCGAGATATGGGAGTTTGAAGCCAAGAAATGGTAGAGAAGGGAAAAAATTTTTCGCAATTCTGCTGCTCCAAACGCTTAACCAGAATGGCCTAGGAAAAAATACACATACGGTTGTAATCGGGCGAGCTTCTACTTTCAGGTGCAATAGGAATTTTTGGGTAAGGTCGATCCGTTCGCGAGATATGGGAGTTTGAAGCCAAGAAATGGTTGAGAAGGCAAAAAATTTTTCGCACTTCGGCTGCTCCAAACGTTTAACCAGAATGGCCTAGGGAAAAAATACACATACCGTTGTAATCGGGCGAGATTCTACTTTCAGATGCCAGAGGAATTTTTGGGTTAGGTCAATCCGTTCGCGAGATATGGGAGTTTGAAGCCAAGAAATGGTTGAGAAGGCAAAAAATTTTTCGCACTTCTGCTGCTCCAAACGCTTAACCAGAATGGCCTAGGGAAAAAATACACATACCGTTGTAATCGGGCGAGTTTCTACTTTCAGACGCAATAGGAATTTTTGGGTTAGGTCAATCCGTTCGCGAGCTATGGGAGTTTGAAGCCAAGAAATGGTTGAGAAGGGAAAAAATTTTTCGCAATTCTGCTGCTCCAAACACTTAACCAGAATGGCCTAGGGAAAAAATTCACATACGGTTGTAATCGGGCGAGCTTCTACTTTCAGATGCCATAGGAATTTTTGGGTTAGGTCAATCCGTTCGCGAGATATGGGAGTTTGAAGCCAAGAAATGGTAGAGAAGGCAAAAAATTTTTCGCACTTCTGCTGCTCCAAACGCTTAACCAGAATGGCCTAGGGAAAAATGCACATACCGTTGTAATCGGGCGAGCTTCTACTTTCAGATGCAATAGGAATTTTTGGGTTATGTCAATCCGTTCGCGAATTATGGGAGTTTGAAGCCAAGAAGTGGTTGAGAAGGCCAAAAATTTTTCGCAATTCTGCTGCTCCAAACGCTTAAGCAGAATGGCCTAGGGAAAAAATACACATACCGTTGTAATCGGGCGAGTTTCTACATTCAGTCGCAACAGGAATTTTTGGGTTATGTCAATCCGTTCGCGAGATATGGGAGTTTGAAGCCAAGAAATGGTTGAGAAGGCAAAAAATTCTTCGCAATTCTGCTGCTCCAAACGCTTAACCAGAATGGCCTAGGGAAAAAATACACCTACCGTTGTAATCGGGCGAGTTTCTACTTTCAGTCGCAACAGGAATTTTTGGGTTATGTCAATCCGTTCGCGAATTATGGGAGTTTGAAGCCACGAAATGGTTGAGAAGGCAAAAAATTTTTCGCAATTCTGCTGCTCCAAACGCTTAACCAGAATGGCCTAGGGAAAAAATACACATACCGTTGTAATCGGGCGAGTTTCTACTTTCAGACGCAATAGGAATTTTTGGGTTAGGTCAATCCGTTCGCGAGATATAGGAGTTTGAAACCAAGAAATGGTTGAGCAAGGAAAAAATTTTTCGCAATTCTGCTGCTCCAAACGCTTAACCAGAATGGCCTAGGGAAAAAATACACATACCGTTGTAATCGGGCGAGCTTCTACTTTCAGATGCAATTGGAATTTTTGGGTTAGGTCAATCCGTTCGCGAGATATGGGACTTTGAAGCTAAGAAATAGTTGAGAAGTCAACAAATTTTTCGCAATTCTGCTGCTCCAAACGCTTAACCAGAATGGCCTAGGGAAAAAATACACATACCGTTGTAATCGGGCTGGTTTCTACTTTCAGATGCAATAGGAATTTTTGGGTTAGGTCAATCCGTTCGCGAGATATGGGAGTTTGAAGCCAAGAAATGGTTGAGAAGGCAAAAAATTTTTCGCACTTCTACTGCTCCAAACGCTTAACCAGAATGGCCTAGGGAAAAATACACATACCGTTGTAATCGGGCGAGATTCTACTTTCAGTCGCAACAGGAATTTTTGGGTTATGTCAATCCGTTCGCGAATTATGGGAGTTTGAAGCCAAGAAATGGTTGAGAAGGCAAAAAATTTTTCGCAATTCTGCTGCTCCAAACGCTTATCCAGAATGGCCTAGGGAAAAAATACACATACCGTTGTAATCGGGCGAGTTTCTACTTTCAGACGCAATAGGAATTTTTGGGTTAGGTCAATCCGTTCGCGAGATATGGGAGTTTGAAGCCAAGAAATGGTTGAGAAGGCAAAAAATTTTTCGCACTTCTGCTGCTCCAAACGCTTAACCAGAATGGCCTAGGGAAAAAATACACATACCGTTGTAATCGGGCGAGTTTCTACTTTCAGACGCAATAGGAATTTTTGGGTTAGGTCAATCCGTTCGCGAGATATGGGAGTTTGAAACCAAGAAATGGTTGAGAAGGGAAAAAATTTTTCGCAATTCTACTGCTCCAAACGCTTAACCAGAATGGCCTAGGGAAAAAAAACACATACCGTTGTAATCGGGCGAGTTTCTACTTTCAGACGCAATAGGAATTTTTGGGTTAGGTCAATCCGTTCGCGAGATATGGGACTTTGAAGCTAAGAAATAGTTGAAAAGACAACAAATTTTTCGCACTTCTGCTGCTCCAAACGCTTAACCAGAATGGCATAGGGAAAAAATACACATACCGTTGAAATCGGGCGAGTTTCTACTTTCAGATGCAATTGGAATTTTTGGGTTAGGTCAATCCGTTCGCGAGATATGGTACTTTGAAGCTAAGAAATAGTTGAGAAGTCAACAAATTTTTCGCACTTCTGCTGCTCCAAACGCTTAACCAGAATGGCCTAGGGAAAAAATACACATACCGTTGTAATCGGGCGAGTTTCTACTTTCAGTCGCAACAGGAATTTTTAGGTTATGTCAATCCGTTCGCGAATTATGGGAGTTTGAAGCCAAGAAATGGTTGAGAAGGCAAAAAATTTTTCGCAATTCTGCTGCTCCAAACGCTTAACCAGAATGGCCTAGGGAAAAAATACACGTACCGTTGTAATCGGGCGAGTTTCTACATTCAGTCGCAACAGGAATTTTTGGGTTATGTCAATCCGTTCGCGAGATATGGGAGTTTGAAGCCAAGAAATGGTTGAGAAGGCAAAAAATTCTTCGCAATTCTGCTGCTCCAAACGCTTAACCAGAATGGCCTAGGGAAAAAATACACCTACCGTTGTAATCGGGCGAGTTTCTACTTTCAGTCGCAACAGGAATTTTTGGGTTATGTCAATCCGTTCGCGAATTATGGGAGTTTGAAGCCACGAAATGGTTGAGAAGGCAAAAAATTTTTCGCAATTCTGCTGCTCCAAACGCTTAACCAGAATGGCCTAGGGAAAAAATACACATACCGTTGTAATCGGGCGAGTTTCTACTTTCAGACGCAATAGGAATTTTTGGGTTAGGTCAATCCGTTCGCGAGATATGGGAGTTTGAAACCAAGAAATGGTTGAGAAGGGAAAAAATTTTTCGCAATTCTGCTGCTCCAAACGCTTAACCAGAGTGGCCTAGGGAAAAAATACACATACCGTTGTAATCGGCCGAGCTTCTACTTTCAGATGCAATTGGAATTTTTGGGTTAGGTCAATCCGTTCGCGAGATGTGGGACTTTGAAGCTAAGAAATAGTTGAGAAGTCAACAAATTTTTCGCAATTCTGCTGCTCCAAACGCTTAACCAGAATGGCCTAGGGAAAAAATACACATACCGTTGTAATCGGGCGGGTTTCTACTTTCAGACGCAATAGGAATTTTTGGGTTAGGTCAATCCGTTCGCGAGATATGGGAGTTTGAAGCCAAGAAATGGTTGAGAAGGGAAAAAATTGTTCGCAATTCTGCTGCTCCGAACGCTTAACCAGAATGGCCTACGGAAAAAATACACATACCGTTGTAATCGGGCGAGCTTCTACTTTCAGATGCAATAGGAATTTTTGGGTTAGGTCAATCCGTTCGCGAGATATGGGAGTTTGAAGCCAAGAAATGGTTGAGAAGGCAAAAAATTTTTCGCACTTCTACTGCTCCAAACGCTTAACCAGAATGGCCTAGGGAAAAATACACATACCGTTGTAATCGGGCGAGATTCTACTTTCAGTCGCAACAGGAATTTTTGGGTTATGTCAATCCGTTCGCGAATTATGGGAGTTTGAAGCCAAGAAATGGTTGAGAAGGCAAAAAATTTTTCGCAATTCTGCTGCTCCAAACGCTTATCCAGAATGGCCTAGGGAAAAAATACACATACCGTTGTAATCGGGCGAGTTTCTACTTTCAGACGCAATAGGAATTTTTGGGTTAGGTCAATCCGTTCGCGAGATGTGGGAGTTTGAAGCCAAGAAATGTTTGAGAAGGCAAAAAATTTTTCGCACTTCTGCTGCTCCAAACGCTTAACCAGAATGGCCTAGGGAAAAAATACACATACCGTTGTAATCGGGCGAGATTCTACTTTCAGATGCAATAGGAATTTTTGGGTTAGGTCAACCCGTTCGCGAGATATGGGACTTTGAAGCTAAGAAATAGTTGAGAAGACAACAAATTTTTCGCACTTCTGCTGCTGCAAACGCTTAACCAGAATGGCATAGGGAAAAAATACACATACCGTTGAAATCGGGCGAGTTTCTACTTTCAGTCGCAACAGGAATTTTTGGGTTATGTCAATCCGTTCGCGAATTATGGGAGTTTGAAGCAAAGAAATAGTTGAGAAGGCAAAGAATTCTTCGCAATTCTGCTGCTCCAAACGCTTGACCAGAATGGCCTAGGGAAAAAATACACATACCGTTGTAATCGGGCGAGTTTCTACTTTCAGTCGCAACAGGAATTTTTAGGTTATGTCAATCCGTTCGCGAATTATGGGAGTTTGAAGCCAAGAAATGGTTGAGAAGGCAAAAAATTTTTCGCAATTCTGCTGCTCCAAACGCTTAACCAGAATGGCCTAGGGAAAAAATACACGTACCGTTGTAATCGGGCGAGTTTCTACATTCAGTCGCAACAGGAATTTTTGGGTTATGTCAATCCGTTCGCGAGATATGGGAGTTTGAAGCCAAGAAATGGTTGAGAAGGCAAAAAATTCTTCGCAATTCTGCTGCTCCAAACGCTTAACCAGAATGGCCTAGGGAAAAAATACACCTACCGTTGTAATCGGGCGAGTTTCTACTTTCAGTCGCAACAGGAATTTTTGGGTGATGTCAATCCGTTCGCGAATTATGGGAGTTTGAAGCCACGAAATGGTTGAGAAGGCAAAAAATTTTTCGCAATTCTGCTGCTCCAAACGCTTAACCAGAATGGCCTAGGGAAAAAATACACATACCGTTGTAATCGGGCGAGTTTCTACTTTCAGTCGCAACAGGAATTTTTAGGTTATGTCAATCCGTTCGCGAATTATGGGAGTTTGAAGCCAAGAAATGGTTGAGAAGGCAAAAAATTTTTCGCAATTCTGCTGCTCCAAACGCTTAACCAGAATGGCCTAGGGAAAAAATACACGTACCGTTGTAATCGGGCGAGTTTCTACATTCAGTCGCAACAGGAATTTTTGGGTTATGTCAATCCGTTCGCGAGATATGGGAGTTTGAAGCCAAGAAATGGTTGAGAAGGCAAAAAATTCTTCGCAATTCTGCTGCTCCAAACGCTTAACCAGAATGGCCTAGGGAAAAAATACACCTACCGTTGTAATCGGGCGAGTTTCTGCTTTCAGTCGCAACAGGAATTTTTGGGTTATGTCAATCCGTTCGCGAATTATGGGAGTTTGAAGCCACGAAATGGTTGAGAAGGCAAAAAATTTTTCGCAATTCTGCTGCTCCAAACGCTTAACCAGAATGGCCTAGGGAAAAAATACACATACCGTTGTAATCGGGCGAGTTTCTACTTTCAGACGCAATAGGAATTTTTGGGTTAGGTCAATCCGTTCGCGAGATATGGGAGTTTGAAACCAAGAAATGGTTGAGAAGGGAAAAAATTTTTCGCAATTCTGCTGCTCCAAACGCTTAACCAGAGTGGCCTAGGGAAAAAATACACATACCGTTGTAATCGGGCGAGCTTCTACTTTCAGATGCAATTGGAATTTTTGGGTTAGGTCAATCCGTTCGCGAGATGTGGGACTTTGAAGCTAAGAAATAGTTGAGAAGTCAACAAATTTTTCGCAATTCTGCTGCTCCAAACGCTTAACCAGAATGGCCTAGGGAAAAAATACACATACCGTTGTAATCGGGCGGGTTTCTACTTTCAGACGCAATAGGAATTTTTGGGTTAGGTCAATCCGTTCGCGAGATATGGGAGTTTGAAGCCAAGAAATGGTTGAGAAGGGAAAAAATTGTTCGCAATTCTGCTGCTCCGAACGCTTAACCAGAATGGCCTACGGAAAAAATACACATACCGTTGTAATCGGGCGAGCTTCTACTTTCAGATGCAATAGGAATTTTTGGGTTAGGTCAATCCGTTCGCGAGATGTGGGAGTTTGAAGCCAAGAAATGTTTGAGAAGGCAAAAAATTTTTCGCACTTCTGCTGCTCCAAACGCTTAACCAGAATGGCCTAGGGAAAAAATACACATACCGTTGTAATCGGGCGAGATTCTACTTTCAGATGCAATAGGAATTTTTGGGTTAGGTCAATCCGTTCGCGAGATATGGGACTTTGAAGCTAAGAAATAGTTGAGAAGACAACAAATTTTTCGCACTTCTGCTGCTCCAAACGCTTAACCAGAATGGCATAGGGAAAAAATACACATACCGTTGAAATCGGGCGAGTTTCTACTTTCAGTCGCAACAGGAATTTTTGGGTTATGTCAATCCGTTCGCGAATTATGGGAGTTTGAAGCAAAGAAATAGTTGAGAAGGCAAAGAATTCTTCGCAATTCTGCTGCTCCAAACGCTTGACCAGAATGGCCTAGGGAAAAAATACACATACCGTTGTAATCGGGCGAGCTTCTACTTTCAGATGCAATTGGAATTTTTGGGTTAGGTCAATCCGTTCGCGAGATATGGTACTTTGAAGCTAAGAAATAGTTGAGAAGTCAACAAATTTTTCGCACTTCTGCTTCTCCAAACGCTTAACCAGAATGGCATAGGGAAAAAATACACATACCGTTGAAATCGGGCGAGTTTCTACTTTCAGTCGCAACAGGAATTTTTGGGTTATGTCAATCCGTTCGCGAATTATGGGAGTTTGAAGCCAAGAAATGGTTGAGAAGGCAAAAAATTTTTCGCAATTCTGCTGCTCCAAATGCTTAACCAGAATGGCCTAGGGACAAAATACACATACCGTTGTAATCGGGCGAGCTTCTACTTTCAGATGCAATAGGAATTTTTGGGTTAGGTCAATCCGTTCGCGAGATATGGGACTTTGAAGCTAAGAAATAGTTGAGAAGGCAACAAATTTTCGCACTTCTGCTGCTCCAAACGCTTAACCAGAATGGCCTAGGGAAAGAATACACATACCGTTGTAATCGGGCGAGTTTCTACTTTCAGTCGCAACAGGAATTTTTGGGTTATGTCAATCCGTTCGCGAATTATGGGAGTTTGAAGCCAAGAAATGGTTGAGAAGGCAAAAAATTTTTCGCAATTCTGCTGCTCCAAACGCTTATCCAGAATGGCCTAGGGAAAAAATACACATACCGTTGTAATCGGGCGAGTTTCTACTTTCAGACGCAATAGGAATTTTTGGGTTAGGTCAATCCGTTCGCGAGATATGGGAGTTTGAAGCCAAGAAATGGTTGAGAAGGCAAAAAATTTTTCGCACTTCTGCTGCTCCAAACGCTTAACCAGAATGGCCTAGGGAAAAAATACACATACCGTTGTAATCGGGCGAGATTCTACTTTCAGATGCAATAGGAATTTTTGGGTTAGGTCAATCCGTTCGCGAGATATGGGAGTTTGAAGCTAAGAAATGGTTGAGAAGACAACAAATTTTTCGCACATCTGCTGCTCCAATCGCTTAACCAGAATGGCCAAGGGAAAAAATACACGTACCGTTGTAATCGGGCGAGTTTCTACTTTCAGTCGCAACAGGAATTTTTGGGTTATGTCAATCCGTTCGCGAATTATGGGAGTTTGAAGCCAAGAAATAGTTGAGAAGGCAAAAAATTCTTCGCAATTCTGCTGCTCCAAACGCTTGACCAGAATGGCCTAGGGAAAAAATACACATACCGTTGTAATCGGGCGAGCTTCTACTTTCAGATGCAATTGGAATTTTTGGGTTAGGTCAATCCGTTCGCGAGATATGGTACTTTGAAGCTAAGAAATAGTTGAGAAGTCAACAAATTTTTCGCACTTCTGCTGCTCCAAACGCTTAACCAGAATGGCCTAGGGAAAAAATACACATACCGTTGTAATCGGGCGAGTTTCTACTTTCAGTCGCAACAGGAATTTTTAGGTTATGTCAATCCGTTCGCGAATTATGGGAGTTTGAAGCCAAGAAATGGTTGAGAAGGCAAAAAATTTTTCGCAATTCTGCTGCTCCAAACGCTTAACCAGAATGGCCTAGGGAAAAAATACACGTACCGTTGTAATCGGGCGAGTTTCTACTTTCAGACGCAATAGGAATTTTTGGGTTAGGTCAATCCGTTCGCGAGATATGGGAGTTTGAAGCCAAGAAATGGATGAAAAGGGAAAAAATTGTTCGCAATTCTGCTGCTCCAAACGCTTAACCAGAATGGCCTAGGGAAAAAATACACATACCGTTGTAATCGGGCGAGCTTCTACTTTCAGATGCAATAGGAATTTTTGGGTTAGGTCAATCCGTTCGCGAGATATGGGAGTTTGAAGCCAAGAAATGGTTGAGAAGGCAAAAAATTTTTCGCACTTCTGCTGCTCCAAACGCTTAACCAGAATGACCTAGGGAAAAATACACATACCGTTGTAATCGGGCGAGATTCTTCTTTCAGATTCAATAGGAACTTTTTGTGTTAGGTCAATCCGTTCGCGAGATATGGGAGTTTGAAGCTAAGAAATGGTTGAGAAGGCAAAAAATTTTTGGCAATACGGCTGCTCGAAACGTTTAACCAGAATGGCCTACGGAAAAAATACACATACCGTTGTAATAGGGCGAGCTTCTACTTTCAGATGCAATAGGAATTTTTGGGTTAGGTCAATCCGTTCGCGAGATATGGGAGTTTGAAGCCAAGAAATGGTTGAGAAGGCAAAAAATTTTTCGCACTTCTACTGCTCCAAACGCTTAACCAGAATGGCCTAGGGAAAAAATACACATACCGTTGTAATCGGGCGAGATTCTACTTTCAGATGCAATAGGAATTTTTGGGTTAGGTCAATCCGTTCGCGAGATATGGGAGTTTGAAGCTAAGAAATGGTTGAGAAGACAACAAATTTTTCGCACATCTGCTGCTCCAATCGCTTAACCAGAATGGCCAAGGGAAAAAATACACGTACCGTTGTAATCGGGCGAGTTTCTACTTTCAGTCGCAACAGGAATTTTTGGGTTATGTCAATCCGTTCGCGAATTATGGGAGTTTGAAGCCAAGAAATAGTTGAGAAGGGCAAAAAATTTTTGGCAATACGGCTGCTCGAAACGTTTAACCAGAATGGCCTACGGAAAAAATACACATACCGTTGTAATCGGGCGAGCTTCTACTTTCAGATGCAATAGGAATTTTTGGGTTAGGTCAATCCGTTCGCGAGATATGGGACTTTGAAGCTAAGAAATAGTTGAGAAGACAACAAATTTTTCGCACATCTGCTGCTCCAAACGCTTAACCAGAATGGCATAGGGAAAAAATACACATACCGTTGAAATCGGGCGAGTTTCTACTTTCAGTCGCAACAGGAATTTTTGGGTTATGTCAATCCGTTCGCGAATTATGGGAGTTTGAAGCAAAGAAATAGTTGAGAAGGCAAAGAATTCTTCGCAATTCTGCTGCTCCAAACGCTTGACCAGAATGGCCTAGGGAAAAAATACACATACCGTTGTAATCGGGCGAGCTTCTACTTTCAGATGCAATTGGAATTTTTGGGTTAGGTCAATCCGTTCGCGAGATATGGTACTTTGAAGCTAAGAAATAGTTGAGAAGTCAACAAATTTTTCGCACTTCTGCTTCTCCAAACGCTTAACCAGAATGGCATAGGGAAAAAATACACATACCGTTGAAATCGGGCGAGTTTCTACTTTCAGTCGCAACAGGAATTTTTGGGTTATGTCAATCCGTTCGCGAATTATGGGAGTTTGAAGCCAAGAAATGGTTGAGAAGGCAAAAATTTTTCGCAATTCTGCTGCTCCAAACGCTTAACCAGAATGGCCTAGGGAAAAAATACACATACCGTTGTAACCGGGCGAGTTTCTACTTTCAGACGCAATAGGAATTTTTGGGTTAGGTCAATCCGTTCGCGAGATATGGGAGTTTGAAGCTAAGAAATGGTTGAGAAGGCAAAAAATTTTTGGCAATACGGCTGCTCGAAACGTTTAACCAGAATGGCCTACGGAAAAAATACACATACCGTTGTAATCGGGCGAGCTTCTACTTTCAGATGCAATAGGAATTTTTGGGTTAGGTCAATCCGTTCGCGAGATATGGGAGTTTGAAGCCAAGAAATGGTTGAGAAGGCAAAAAATTTTTCGCACTTCTACTGCTCCAAACGCTTAACCAGAATGGCCTAGGGAAAAATACACATACCGTTGTAATCGGGCGAGATTCTACTTTCAGTCGCAACAGGAATTTTTGGGTTATGTCAATCCGTTCGCGAATTATGGGAGTTTGAAGCCAAGAAATGGTTGAGAAGGCAAAAAATTTTTCGCAATTCTGCTGCTCCAAACGCTTATCCAGAATGGCCTAGGGAAAAAATACACATACCGTTGTAATCGGGCGAGTTTCTACTTTCAGACGCAATAGGAATTTTTGGGTTAGGTCAATCCGTTCGCGAGATATGGGAGTTTGAAGCCAAGAAATGGTTGAGAAGGCAAAAAATTTTTCGCACTTCTGCTGCTCCAAACGCTTAACCAGAATGGCCTAGGGAAAAAATACACATACCGTTGTAATCGGGCGAGATTCTACTTTCAGATGCAATAGGAATTTTTGGGTTAGGTCAATCCGTTCGCGAGATATGGGAGTTTGTAGCTAAGAAATGGTTGAGAAGACAACAAATTTTTCGCACATCTGCTGCTCCAATCGCTTAACCAGAATGGCCAAGGGAAAAAATACACGTACCGTTGTAATCGGGCGAGTTTCTACTTTCAGTCGCAACAGGAATTTTTGGGTTATGTCAATCCGTTCGCGAATTATGGGAGTTTGAAGCCAAGAAATAGTTGAGAAGGCAAAAAATTCTTCGCAATTCTGCTGCTCCAAACGCTTGACCAGAATGGCCTAGGGAAAAAATACACATACCGTTGTAATCGGGCGAGCTTCTACATTCAGATGCAATTAGAATTTTTGGGTTAGGTCAATCCGTTCGCGAGATATGGTACTTTGAAGCTAAGAAATAGTTGAGAAGTCAACAAATTTTTCGCACTTCTGCTGCTCCAAACGCTTAACCAGAATGGCCTAGGGAAAAAATACACATACCGTTGAAATCGGGCGAGTTTCTTCTTTCAGTCGCAACAGGAATTTTTGGGTTATGTCAATCCGTTCGCGAATTATGGGAGTTTGAAGCAAAGAAATAGTTGAGAAGGCAAAGAATTCTTCGCAATTCTGCTGCTCCAAACGCTTAACCAGAATGGCCTAGGGAAAAAATACACATACCGTTGTAATCGGGCGAGCTTCTACTTTCAGATGCAATAGGAATTTTTGGGTTAGGTCAATCCGTTCGCGAGATATGGGAGTTTGAAGCCAAGAAATGGTTGAGAAGGCAAAAAATTTTTCGCACTTCTGCTGCTCCAAACGCTTAACCAGAATGACCTAGGGAAAAATACACATACCGTTGTAATCGGGCGAGATTCTTCTTTCAGATTCAATAGGAACTTTTTGTGTTAGGTCAATCCGTTCGCGAGATATGGGAGTTTGAAGCTAAGAAATGGTTGAGAAGGCAAAAAATTTTTGGCAATACGGCTGCTCGAAACGTTTAACCAGAATGGCCTACGGAAAAAATACACATACCGTTGTAATCGGGCGAGCTTCTACTTTCAGATGCAATAGGAATTTTTGGGTTAGGTCAATCCGTTCGCGAGATATGGGACTTTGAAGCTAAGAAATAGTTGAGAAGACAACAAATTTTTCGCACATCTGCTGCTCCAAACGCTTAACCAGAATGGCATAGGGAAAAAATACACATACCGTTGAAATCGGGCGAGTTTCTACTTTCAGTCGCAACAGGAATTTTTGGGTTATGTCAATCCGTTCGCGAATTATGGGAGTTTGAAGCAAAGAAATAGTTGAGAAGGCAAAGAATTCTTCGCAATTCTGCTGCTCCAAACGCTTGACCAGAATGGCCTAGGGAAAAAATACACATACCGTTGTAATCGGGCGAGCTTCTACTTTCAGATGCAATTGGAATTTTTGGGTTAGGTCAATCCGTTCGCGAGATATGGTACTTTGAAGCTAAGAAATAGTTGAGAAGTCAACAAATTTTTCGCACTTCTGCTTCTCCAAACGCTTAACCAGAATGGCATAGGGAAAAAATACACATACCGTTGAAATCGGGCGAGTTTCTACTTTCAGTCGCAACAGGAATTTTTGGGTTATGTCAATCCGTTCGCGAATTATGGGAGTTTGAAGCCAAGAAATGGTTGAGAAGGCAAAAAATTTTTCGCAATTCTGCTGCTCCAAACGCTTAACCAGAATGGCCTAGGGAAAAAATACACATACCGTTGTAACCGGGCGAGTTTCTACTTTCAGACGCAATAGGAATTTTTGGGTTAGGTCAATCCGTTCGCGAGATATGGGAGCTTGAAGCCGAGAAATGGTTGAGAAGGGAAAAAATTTTTCGCAATTCTGCTGCTCCAAATGCTTAACCAGAATGGCCTAGGGACAAAATACACATACCGTTGTAATCGGGCGAGCTTCTACTTTCAGATGCAATAGGAATTTTTGGGTTAGGTCAATCCGTTCGCGAGATATGGGACTTTGAAGCTAAGAAATAGTTGAGAAGGCAACAAATTTTCGCACTTCTGCTGCTCCAAACGCTTAACCAGAATGGCCTAGGGAAAGAATACACATACCGTTGTAATCGGGCGAGTTTCTACTTTCAGTCGCAACAGGAATTTTTGGGTTATGTCAATCCGTTCGCGAATTATGGGAGTTTGAAGCCAAGAAATGGTTGAGAAGGCAAAAAATTTTTCGCAATTCTGCTGCTCCAAACGCTTAACCAGAATGGCCTAGGGAAAAAATAAACATACCGTTGTAATCGGGCGAGATTCTACTTTCAGATGCAATAGGAATTTTTGGGTTAGGTCAATCCGTTCGCAAGATATGGGAGTTTGAAGCTAAGAAATGGTTGAGAAGACAACAAATTTTTCGCACATCTGCTGCTCCAAACGCTTAACCAGAATGCCCTAGGGAAAAAATACACATACCGTTGTAATCGGGCGAGTTTCTACTTTCAGTCGCAACAGGAATTTTTGGGTTATGTCAATCCGTTCGCGAATTATGGGAGTTTGAAGCCAACAAGTGGTTGAGAAAGCCAAAAATTTTTCGCAATTCTGCTGCTCCAAACGCTTAACCAGAATGGCCTAGGGAAAAAATACACATACCGTTGTAATCGGGCTAGATTCTACTATCATTCGCAACAGAAATTTTTGGGTTATGTCAATCCGTTCGCGAATTATGGGAGTTTGAAGCCAAGAAGTGGTTGAGAAGGCAAAACATTTTTCGCAATTCTGCTGCTCCAAAAGCTTAACTAGAATGGCCTAGGGAAAAATACACATGCCGCTGTAGTCTGGCGAGTTTCTACTTTCAGATGCAATAGGAATTTTTGGGTTAGGTCAATCCGTTCGCGAGATATGGGACTATGAAGCTAAGAAATAGTTGAGAAGACAACAAATTTTTCGCACATCTGCTGCTCCAAACGCTTAACCAGAATGGCCTAGGGGAAAAAACAAACATACCGTTGTAATCGGGCGAGTTTCTACTTTCATTCGCAACAGGAATTTTTGGGTTAGGTCAATCCGTTCGCGAGATATGGGAGTTTGAAGCCAAGAAATGGTTGAGAAGTCAAAAAATTCTTCGCGATTCTGCTGCTCCAAACGCTTAACCAGAATGGCCTAGGGAAAAAATACACATACCGTTGTAATCGGCCGAGCTTCTACTTTCAGATTCAATAGGAATTTTTGGGTTAGGTCAATCCGTTCGCGAGATATGGGACTTTGAAGCTAAGAAATAGTTGAGAAGACAACAAATTTTTCGCACATCTGCTGCTCCAAACGCTTAACCAGAATGGTCTAGGGAAAAAATAAACATACCGTTGTAATCGGGCGAGATTCTACTTTCAGATGCAATAGGAATTTTTGGGTTAGGTCAATCCGTTCGCAAGATATGGGAGTTTGAAGCTAAGAAATGGTTGAGAAGACAACAAATTTTTCGCACATCTGCTGCTCCAAACGCTTAACCAGAATGCCCTAGGGAAAAAATACACATACCGTTGTAATCGGGCGAGCTTCTACTTTCAGATGCAATAGGAATTTTTGGGTAAGGTCAATCCGTTCGCGAGATATGGGAGTTTGAAGCCAAGAAATGGTTGAGAAGGCAAAAAATTTTTCGCACTTCTGCTGCTCCAAACGTTTAACAGAATGGCCTAGGGAAAAAATACACATACCGTTGTAATCGGGCGAGATTCTACTTTCAGATGCAATAGGAATTTTTGGGTTAGGTCAATCCGTTCGCGAGATATGGGAGTTTGAAGCTAAGAAATGGTTGAGAAGACAACAAATTTTTCGCACATCTGCTGCTCCAAACGCTTAACCAGAATGGCCTAGGGAAAAAATACACATACCGTTGTAATCGGGCGAGTTTCTACTTTCAGTCGCAACAGGAATTTTTGGGTTATGTCAATCCGTTCGCGAATTATGGGAGTTTGAAGCCAAGAAGTGGTTGAGAAGGCCAAAAATTCTTCGCAATTCTGCTGCTCCAAACGCTTAACCAGACTGGCCTAGGGAAAAAATACACATACCGTTGTAATCGGGCGAGTTTCTACTTTCAGTCGCAACAGGAATTTTTGGGTTACGTCAATCCGTTCGCGAATTATGGGAGTTTGAAGCCAAGAAGTGGATGAGAAGGCCAAAAATTTTTCGCAATTCTGCTGCTCCAAACGCTTAACCAGAATGGCCTAGGGAAAAAATACACATACCGTTGTAATCGGGCGAGATTCTACTTTCAGATGCAATAGGAATTTTTGGGTTAGGTCAATCCGTTCGCGAGATATGTGAGTTTGAAGCTAAGAAATGGTTGAGAAGACAACAAATTTTTCGCACATCTGCTGCTCCAAACGCTTAACCTGAATGGCCTAGGGAAAAAATACACATACCGTTGTAATCGGGCGAGTTTCTACTTTCAGTCGCAATAGGAATTTTTGGGTTATGTCAATCCGTTCGCGAATTATGGCAGTTTGAAGCCAAGAAGTGGTTGAGAAGGCCAAAAATTTTTCGCAATTCTGCTGCTCCAAACGCTTAACCAGAATCGCCTAGGGAAAAAATACACATACCGTTGTAATCGGGCGAGTTTCTACATTCAGTCGCAACAGGAATTTTTGGGTTATGTCAATCCGTTCGCGAATTATGGGAGTTTGAAGCCAAGAAGTGGTTGAGAAGGCCAAAAATTTTTCGCAATTCTGCTGCTCCAAACGCTTAACCAGAATGGCCTAAGGAAAAAATACACATACCGTTGTAACCGGGCGAGTTTCTACATTCAGTCGCAACAGGAATTTTTGCGTTATGTCAATCCGTTCGCGAGATATGGGAGTTTGAAGCCAAGAAATAGTTGAGAAGGCAAAAAATTCTTCGCAATTCTGCTGCTCCAAACGCTTAACCAGACTGGCCTAGGGAAAAAATACACATACCGTTGTAATCGGGCGAGTTTCTACTTTCAGTCGCAACAGGAATTTTTGGGTTATGTCAATCCGTTCGCGAATTATGGGAGTTTGAAGCCAAGAAATGGTTGAGAAGGCAATAAATTTTTCGCAATTCTGCTGCTCCAAACGCTTAACCAGAATGGCCTAGGGAAAAAATGCACGTACCGTTGTCATCGGGCGAGCTTCTACTTTCAGATGCCATAGGAATTTTTGGGTTAGGTCAATCCGTTCGCGAGATATGGGAGTTTGAAGCCAAGAAATGGTTGAGAAGGCAAAAAATTTTTCGCACTTCTGCTGCTCCAAAAGCTTAACCAGAATGGCCTAGGGAAAAAATACACATACCGTTGTAATCGGGCGAGATTCTACTTTCAGATGCAATAGAAATTTTTGGGTTAGGTCAATCCGTTCGCGAGATATGGGAGTTTGAAGCTAAGAAATGGTTGAGCAGGCAAAAAATTTTTGGCAATTCGGCTGCTCGAAACGCTTAACCAGAATGGCCTAGGGAAAAATACACATACCGTTGTAATCGGGCGAGCTTCTACTTTCAGATGCAATAGGAATTTTTGAGTTAGGTCAATCCGTTCGCGAGATATGGGACTTTGAAGCTAAGAAATAGTTGAGAAGACAACAAAGTTTTCGCACTTCTGCTGCTCCAAACGTTCAACCAGAATGGCCTAGGGAAAAAATACACATACCGTTGTAATCGGGCGAGATTCTACTTTCAGATGCAATAGGAATTTTTGGGTTAGGTTAATCCGTTCGCGAGGTATGGGAGTTTGAAGCTAAGAAATGGTTGAGAAGACAAAAAATTTTTCGCACATCTGCTGCTCCAAACGCTTAACCAGAATGGCCTAGGTAAAAAATACACATACCATTGTAATCGGGCGAGTTTCTACTTTCAGTCGCGACAGGAATTTTTGGGTTATGTCAATCCGTTCGCGAATTATGGGAGTTTGAAGCCAAGAAATGGTTGAGAAGGCAAAAAATTTTTCGCAATTCTGCTGCTCCAAACGCTTAACCAGAATGGCCTAGGGAAAAAATAAACATACCGTTGTAATCGGGCGAGTTTCTACTTTCAGTCGCAACAGGAATTTTTGGGTTATGTCAATCCGTTCGCGAATTATGGGAGTGTGAAGCCAAGAAGTGGTTGAGAAGGCCAAAAATTTTTCGCAATTCTGCTGCTCCAAACGCTTAACCAGAATGGCCTAAGGAAAAAATACACATACCGTTGTAACCGGGCGAGTTTCTACATTCAGTCGCAACAGGAATTTTTGCGTTATGTCAATCCGTTCGCGAGATATGGGAGTTTGAAGCCAAGAAATAGTTGAGAAGGCAAAAAATTCTTCGCAATTCTGCTGCTCCAAACGCTTAACCAGACTGGCCTAGGGAAAAAATACACATACCGTTGTAATCGGGCGAGTTTCTACTTTCAGTCGCAACAGGAATTTTTGGGTTATGTCAATCCGTTCGCGAATTATGGGAGTTTGAAGCCAAGAAATGGTTGAGAAGGCAATAAATTTTTCGCAATTCTGCTGCTCCAAACGCTTAACCAGAATGGCCTAGGGAAAAAATGCACGTACCGTTGTCATCGGGCGAGCTTCTACTTTCAGATGCCATAGGAATTTTTGGGTTAGGTCAATCCGTTCGCGAGATATGGGAGTTTGAAGCCAAGAAATGGTTGAGAAGGCAAAAAATTTTTCGCACTTCTGCTGCTCCAAACGCTTAACCAGAATGGCCTAGGGAAAAAATACACATACCGTTGTAATCGGGCGAGATTCTACTTTCAGATGCAATAGAAATTTTTGGGTTAGGTCAATCCGTTCGCGAGATATGGGAGTTTGAAGCTAAGAAATGGTTGAGCAGGCAAAAAATTTTTGGCAATTCGGCTGCTCGAAACGCTTAACCAGAATGGCCTAGGGAAAAATACACATACCGTTGTAATCGGGCGAGCTTCTACTTTCAGATGCAATAGGAATTTTTGAGTTAGGTCAATCCGTTCGCGAGATATGGGACTTTGAAGCTAAGAAATAGTTGAGAAGACAACAAAGTTTTCGCACTTCTGCTGCTCCAAACGTTCAACCAGAATGGCCTAGGGAAAAAATACACATACCGTTGTAATCGGGCGAGATTCTACTTTCAGATGCAATAGGAATTTTTGGGTTAGGTTAATCCGTTCGCGAGGTATGGGAGTTTGAAGCTAAGAAATGGTTGAGAAGACAAAAAATTTTTCGCACATCTGCTGCTCCAAACGCTTAACCAGAATGGCCTAGGTAAAAAATACACATACCATTGTAATCGAGCGAGTTTCTACTTTCAGTCGCAACAGGAATTTTTGGGTTATGTCAATCCGTTCGCGAATTATGGGAGTTTGAAGCCAAGAAATGGTTGAGAAGACAAAAAATTTTTCGCAATTCTGCTGCTCCAAACGCTTAACCAGAATGGCCTAGGAAAAAATACACATACGGTTGTAATCGGGCGAGCTTCTACTTTCAGATGCCATAGGAATTTTTGGGTAAGGTCGATCCGTTCGCGAGATATGGGAGTTTGAAGCCAAGAAATGGTTGAGAAGTCAAAAAATTTTTCGCACTTCTGCTGCTCCAAACGCTTAACCAGAATGGCCTAGGGAAAAAATACACATACCGTTGTAATCGGGCGAGATTCTACTTTCAGATGCAATAGGAATTTTTGGGTTAGGTCAATCCGTTCGCGAGATATGGGAGTTTGAAGCTAAGAAATGGTTGAGAAGGCAAAAAATTTTTGGCAATTCGGCTGCTCGAAACGCTTAACCAGAATGGCCTAGGGAAAAATACACATACCGTTGTAATCGGGCGAGCTTCTACTTTCAGATGCAATAGGAATTTTTGAGTTAGGTCAATCCGTTCGCGAGATATGGGACTTTGAAGCTAAGAAATAGTTGAGAAGACAACAAATTTTTCGCACTTCTGCTGCTCCAAACGTTCAACCAGAATGGCCTAGGGAAAAAATACACATACCGTTGAAATCGGGCGAGTTTCTACTTTCAGTCGCAACAGGAATTTTTGGGTTATGTCAATCCGTTCGCGAATTATGGGAGTTTGAAGCCAAGAAGTGGTTGAGAAGGCCAAAAATTTTTCGCAATTCTGCTGCTCCAAACGCTTAAGCAGAATGGCCTAGGGAAAAAATACACATACCGTTGTAATCGGGCGAGTTTCTACATTCAGTCGCAACAGGAATTTTTGGGTTATGTCAATCCGTTCGCGAGATATGGGAGTTTGAAGCCAAGAAATGGTTGAGAAGGCAAAAAATTCTTCGCAATTCTGCTGCTCCAAACGCTTAACCAGAATGGCCTAGGGAAAAAATACACCTACCGTTGTAATCGGGCGAGTTTCTACTTTCAGTCGCAACAGGAATTTTTGGGTTATGTCAATCCGTTCGCGAATTATGGGAGTTTGAAGCCACGAAATGGTTGAGAAGTCAACAAATTTTTCGCACTTCTGCTGCTCCAAACGCTCAACCAGAATGGCCTAGGGAAAAAATACACATACCGTTGTAATCGGGCGAGTTTCTACATTCAGTCGCAACAGGAATTTTTGGGTTATGTCAATCCGTTCGCGAATTATGGGAGTTTGAAGCCAAGAAATGGTTGAGAAGGCAAAAAATTTTTCGCAATTCTGCTGCTCCAAACGCTTAACCAGAATGGCCTAGGGAAAAAATACACATACGGTTGTAATCGGGCGAGCTTCTACTTTCAGATGCCATAGGAATTTTTGGGTTAGGTCAATCCGTTCGCGAGATATGGGAGTTTGAAGCCAAGAAATGGTTGAGAAGGCAAAAAATTTTTCGCACTTCTGCTGCTCCAAACGCTTAACCAGAATGGCCTAGGGAAAAATACACATACCGTTGTAATCGGGCGAGCTTCTACTTTCAGATGCAATAGGAATTTTTGGGTTAGGTCAATCCGTTCGCGAGATATGGGACTTTGAAGCTAAGAAATAGTTGAGAAGACAACAATTTTTTCGCACTTCTGCTGCTCCAAACGCTTAACCAGAATGGCCTAGGGAAAAGATACACATACCGTTGAAATCGGGCGAGTTTCTACTTTCAGTCGCAACAGGAATTTTTGGGTTATGTCAATCCGTTCGCGAATTATGGGAGTTTGAAGCCAAGAAGTGGTTGAGAAGGCCAAAAATTTTTCGCAATTCTGCTGCTCCAAACGCTTAAGCAGAATGGCCTAGGGAAAAAATACACATACCGTTGTAATCGGGCGAGTTTCTACATTCAGTCGCAACAGGAATTTTTGGGTTATGTCAATCCGTTCGCGAGATATGGGAGTTTGAAGCCAAGAAATGGTTGAGAAGGCAAAAAATTCTTCGCAATTCTGCTGCTCCAAACGCTTAACCAGAATGGCCTAGGGAAAAAATACACCTACCGTTGTAATCGGGCGAGTTTCTACTTTCAGTCGCAACAGGAATTTTTGGGTTATGTCAATCCGTTCGCGAATTATGGGAGTTTGAAGCCACGAAATGGTTGAGAAGGCAAAAAATTTTTCGCAATTCTGCTGCTCCAAACGCTTAACCAGAATGGCCTAGGGAAAAAATACACATACCGTTGTAATCGGGCGAGTTTCTACTGTCAGACGCAATAGGAATTTTTGGGTTAGGTCAATCCGTTCGCGAGATATGGGAGTTTGAAACCAAGAAATGGTTGAGAAGGGAAAAAATTTTTCGCAATTCTGCTGCTCCAAACGCTTAACCAGATTGGCCTAGGGAAAAAATACACATACCGTTGTAATCGGGCGAGCTTCTACTTTCAGATGCAATTGGAATTTTTGGGTTAGGTCAATCCGTTCGCGAGATATGGGACTTTGAAGCTAAGAAATAGTTGAGAAGTCAACAAATTTTTCGCACTTCTGCTGCTCCAAACGCTTAACCAGAATGGCCTAGGGAAAAAATACACATACCGTTGTAATCGGGCAAGTTTCTACATTCAGTCGCAACAGGAATTTTTGGGTTATGTCAATCCGTTCGCGAGATATGGGAGTTTGAAGCCAAGAAATGGTTGAGAAGGCAAAAAATTCTTCGCAATTCTGCTGCTCCAAACGCTTAACCAGAATGGCCTAGGGAAAAAATACACCTACCGTTGTAATCGGGCGAGTTTCTACTTTCAGTCGCAACAGGAATTTTTGGGTTATGTCAATCCGTTCGCGAATTATGGGAGTTTGAAGCCACGAAATGGTTGAGAAGGGAAAAAATTTTTCGCAATTCTGCTGCTCCAAACGCTTAACCAGAATGGCCTAGGGAAAAAATACACATACCGTTGTAATCGGGCGAGCTTCTACTTTCAGATGCAATTGGAATTTTTGGGTTAGGTCAATCCGTTCGCGAGATATGGGACTTTGAAGCTAAGAAATAGTTGAGAAGTCAACAAATTTTTCGCAATTCTGCTGCTCCAAACGCTTAACCAGAATGGCCTAGGGAAAAAATACACATACCGTTGTAATCGGGCGAGCTTCTACTTTCAGATGCAATTGGAATTTTTGGGTTAGGTCAATCCGTTCGCGAGATATGGGACTTTGAAGCTAAGAAATAGTTGAGAAGTCAACAAATTTTTCGCACTTCTGCTGCTCCAAACGCTTAACCAGAATGGCCTAGGGAAAAAATACACATACCGTTGTAATCGGGCGAGTTTCTACATTCAGTCGCAACAGGAATTTTTGGGTTATGTCAATCCGTTCGCGAATTATGGGAGTTTGAAGCCAAGAAATGGTTGAGAAGGCAAAAAATTTTTCGCAATTCTGCTGCTCCAAACGCTTAACCAGAATGGCCTAGGGAAAAAATACACATACGGTTGTAATCGGGCGAGCTTCTACTTTCAGATGCCATAGGAATTTTTGGGTTAGGTCAATCCGTTCGCGAGATATGGGAGTTTGAAGCCAAGAAATGGTTGAGAAGGCAAAAAATTTTTCGCACTTCTGCTGCTCCAAACGCTTAACCAGAATGGCCTAGGGAAAAATACACATACCGTTGTAATCGGGCGAGCTTCTACTTTCAGATGCAATAGGAATTTTTGGGTTAGGTCAATCCGTTCGCGAGATATGGGACTTTGAAGCTAAGAAATAGTTGAGAAGACAACAAATTTTTCGCACTTCTGCTGCTCCAAACGCTTAACCAGAATGGCCTAGGGAAAAGATACACATACCGTTGAAATCGGGCGAGTTTCTACTTTCAGTCGCAACAGGAATTTTTGGGTTATGTCAATCCGTTCGCGAATTATGGGAGTTTGAAGCCAAGAAGTGGTTGAGAAGGCCAAAAATTTTTCGCAATTCTGCTGCTCCAAACGCTTAAGCAGAATGGCCTAGGGAAAAAATACACATACCGTTGTAATCGGGCGAGTTTCTACATTCAGTCGCAACAGGAATTTTTGGGTTATGTCAATCCGTTCGCGAGATATGGGAGTTTGAAGCCAAGAAATGGTTGAGAAGGCAAAAAATTCTTCGCAATTCTGCTGCTCCAAACGCTTAACCAGAATGGCCTAGGGAAAAAATACACCTACCGTTGTAATCGACGAGTTTCTACTTTCAGTCGCAACAGGAATTTTTGGGTTATGTCAATCCGTTCGCGAATTATGGGAGTTTGAAGCCACGAAATGGTTGAGAAGGCAAAAAATTTTTCGCACTTCTGCTGCTCCAAACGCTTAACCAGAATGGCATAGGGAAAAAATACACATACCGTTGAAATCGGGCGAGTTTCTACTTTCAGTCGCAACAGGAATTTTTGGGTTATGTCAATCCGTTCGCGAATTATGGGAGTTTGAAGCAAAGAAATAGTTGAGAAGGCAAAGAATTCTTCGCAATTCTGCTGCTCCAAACGCTTGACCAGAATGGCCTAGGGAAAAAATACACATACAGTTGTAATCGGGCGAGCTTCTACTTTCAGATGCAATTGGAATTTTTGGGTTAGGTCAATCCGTTCGCGAGATATGGTACTTTGAAGCTAAGAAATAGTTGAGAAGTCAACAAATTTTTCGCACTTCTGCTGCTCCAAACGCTTAACCAGAATGGCATAGGGAAAAAATACACATACCGTTGAAATCGGGCGAGTTTCTACTTTCAGTCGCAACAGGAATTTTTGGGTTATGTCAATCCGTTCGCGAATTATGGGAGTTTGAATCCAAGAAATGGTTGAGAAGGCAAAAAATTTTTCGCAATTCTGCTGCTCCAAACGCTTAACCAGAATGGCCTAGGGAAAAAATACACACACCGTTGTAATCGGGCGAGTTTCTACTTTCAGACGCAATAGGAATTTTTGGGTTAGGTCAATCCGTTCGCGAGATATGGGAGTTTGAAGCCGAGAAATGGTTGAGAAGGCAAAAAATTTTTCGCAAATCTGCTGCTCCAAACGCTTAACCAGAATGGCCTAGGGAAAAAATACACCTACCGTTGTAATCGGGCGAGTTTCTACTTTCAGTCGCAACAGGAATTTTTGGGTTATGTCAATCCGTTCGCGAATTATGGGAGTTTGAAGCCACGAAATGGTTGAGAAGGGAAAAAATTTTTCGCAATTCTGCTGCTCCAAACGCTTAACCAGAATGGCCTAGGGAAAAAATACACATACCGTTGTAATCGGGCGAGCTTCTACTTTCAGATGCAATTGGAATTTTTGGGTTAGGTCAATCCGTTCGCGAGATATGGGACTTTGAAGCTAAGAAATAGTTGAGAAGTCAACAAATTTTTCGCAATTCTGCTGCTCCAAACGCTTAACCAGAATGGCCTAGGGAAAAAATACACATACCGTTGTAATCGGGCGAGCTTCTACTTTCAGATGCAATTGGAATTTTTGGGTTAGGTCAATCCGTTCGCGAGATATGGGACTTTGAAGCTAAGAAATAGTTGAGAAGTCAACAAATTTTTCGCACTTCTGCTGCTCCAAACGCTTAACCAGAATGGCCTAGGGAAAAAATACACATACCGTTGTAATCGGGCGAGTTTCTACATTCAGTCGCAACAGGAATTTTTGGGTTATGTCAATCCGTTCGCGAATTATGGGAGTTTGAAGCCAAGAAATGGTTGAGAAGGCAAAAAATTTTTCGCAATTCTGCTGCTCCAAACGCTTAACCAGAATGGCCTAGGGAAAAAATACACATACGGTTGTAATCGGGCGAGCTTCTACTTTCAGATGCCATAGGAATTTTTGGGTTAGGTCAATCCGTTCGCGAGATATGGGAGTTTGAAGCCAAGAAATGGTTGAGAAGGCAAAAAATTTTTCGCACTTCTGCTGCTCCAAACGCTTAACCAGAATGGCCTAGGGAAAAATACACATACCGTTGTAATCGGGCGAGCTTCTACTTTCAGATGCAATAGGAATTTTTGGGTTAGGTCAATCCGTTCGCGAGATATGGGACTTTGAAGCTAAGAAATAGTTGAGAAGACAACAAATTTTTCGCACTTCTGCTGCTCCAAACGCTTAACCAGAATGGCCTAGGGAAAAGATACACATACCGTTGAAATCGGGCGAGTTTCTACTTTCAGTCGCAACAGGAATTTTTGGGTTATGTCAATCCGTTCGCGAATTATGGGAGTTTGAAGCCAAGAAGTGGTTGAGAAGGCCAAAAATTTTTCGCAATTCTGCTGCTCCAAACGCTTAAGCAGAATGGCCTAGGGAAAAAATACACATACCGTTGTAATCGGGCGAGTTTCTACATTCAGTCGCAACAGGAATTTTTGGGTTATGTCAATCCGTTCGCGAGATATGGGAGTTTGAAGCCAAGAAATGGTTGAGAAGGCAAAAAATTCTTCGCAATTCTGCTGCTCCAAACGCTTAACCAGAATGGCCTAGGGAAAAAATACACCTACCGTTGTAATCGACGAGTTTCTACTTTCAGTCGCAACAGGAATTTTTGGGTTATGTCAATCCGTTCGCGAATTATGGGAGTTTGAAGCCACGAAATGGTTGAGAAGGCAAAAAATTTTTCGCACTTCTGCTGCTCCAAACGCTTAACCAGAATGGCATAGGGAAAAAATACACATACCGTTGAAATCGGGCGAGTTTCTACTTTCAGTCGCAACAGGAATTTTTGGGTTATGTCAATCCGTTCGCGAATTATGGGAGTTTGAAGCAAAGAAATAGTTGAGAAGGCAAAGAATTCTTCGCAATTCTGCTGCTCCAAACGCTTGACCAGAATGGCCTAGGGAAAAAATACACATACAGTTGTAATCGGGCGAGCTTCTACTTTCAGATGCAATTGGAATTTTTGGGTTAGGTCAATCCGTTCGCGAGATATGGTACTTTGAAGCTAAGAAATAGTTGAGAAGTCAACAAATTTTTCGCACTTCTGCTGCACCAAACGCTTAACCAGAATGGCATAGGGAAAAAATACACATACCGTTGAAATCGGGCGAGTTTCTACTTTCAGTCGCAACAGGAATTTTTGGGTTATGTCAATCCGTTCGCGAATTATGGGAGTTTGAATCCAAGAAATGGTTGAGAAGGCAAAAAATTTTTCGCAATTCTGCTGCTCCAAACGCTTAACCAGAATGGCCTAGGGAAAAAATACACACACCGTTGTAATCGGGCGAGTTTCTACTTTCAGACGCAATAGGAATTTTTGGGTTAGGTCAATCCGTTCGCGAGATATGGGAGTTTGAAGCCGAGAAATGGTTGAGAAGGCAAAAAATTTTTCGCAAATCTGCTGCTCCAAACGCTTAACTGGAATGGCCTAGGGAAAAAATACACATACCGTTGTAATCGGGCGAGCTTCTACTTTCAGATTCAATAGGAATTTTTGGGTTAGGTCAATCCGTTCGCGAGATATGGGACTTTGAAGCTAAGAAATAGTTGAGAAGACAACAAATTTTTCTCACATCTGCTGCTCCAAACGCTTAACCAGAATGGCCTAGGGGAAAAAACAAACATACCGTTGTAATCGGGCGAGTTTCTACTTTCAGTCGCAACAGGAATTTTTGGGTTATGTCAATCCGTTCGCGAATTATGGGAGTTTGAAGCCAAGAAGTGGTTGAGAAGGCAAAACATTTTTCGCAATTCTGCTGCTCCAAAAGCTTAACTAGAATGGCCTAGGGAAAAATACACATGCCGCTGTAGTCTGGCGAGTTTCTACTTTCAGATGCAATAGGAATTTTTGGGTTAGGTCAGTCCGTTCGCGAGATATGGCAGTTTGAAGCCAAGAAGTGGTTGAGAAGGCAAAACATTTTTCGCAATTCTGCTGCTCCAAAAGCTTAACTAGAATGGCCTAGGGAAAAATACACATGCCGCTGTAGTCTGGCGAGTTTCTACTTTCAGATGCAATAGGAATTTTTGGGTTAGGTCAGTCCGTTCGCGAGATATGGCAGTTTGAAGCCAAGAAATGGTTGAGAGGGCAAAAAATTTTTCGCAAATCTGCTGCTCCAAACGCTTAACTGGAATGGCCTAGCGAAAAAATACACTTACCGTTGTAATCGGGCGAGTTTCTACTTTCAGACGCAATAGGAATTTTTGGGTTAGGTCAATCCGTTCGCGAGATATGGGAGTTTGAAGCCAAGAAATGGTTGAGAAGGCAAAAAATTTTTTGCTATTCTGCTGCTCCAAACGCTTAACCAGAATGGCCTAGGGAAAAAATACACATACCGTTGTATTCGGGCGAGTTTCTCCTTTCAGTCGCAACAGGAATTTTTGGGTTATGTCAATCCGTTCGCGAATTATGGGAGTTTGAAGCCAAGAAATGGTTGAGAAGGCAAAAAATTTTTCGCACTTCTGCTGCTCCAAACGCTTAACCAGAATGGCCGACGGAAAAAATACCGATACCGTTGTAATCGGACGAGTTTCTACTTTCAGGTACAATAGCAATTTTTGGGTTAGGTCAATCCGTTCTCGAGGTATGGGACTTTGAAGCTAAGAAATGGTTGACAAGACAACAAATTTTTCGCACTTCTGCTGCTTCAATCGCATAACCAGAATGGCCTTGGGAAAAAATACACATACCGTTGTAATCGGGCGAGTTTCTACTTTCAGTTAAAATAGGAATTTTTGGGTTAGGTCAATCCGTTCGCGAGATATAGGACTTTGAAGCTAAGAAATGGTTGAGAAGACAACAAATTTTTCGCACTTCTGCTGCTCCAAACGCTTAACCAGAATGGCATAGGGAAAAAATACACATACCGTTGAAATCGGGCGAGTTTCTACTTTCAGTCGCAACAGGAATTTTTGGGTTATGTCAATCCGTTCGCGAATTATGGGAGTTTGAAGCCAAGAAATGGTTGAGAAGGCAAAAAATTTTTCGCAATTCTGCTGCTCCAAACGCTTAACCAGAATGGCCTAGGGAAAAAATACACACACCGTTGTAATCGGGCGAGTTTCTACTTTCAGACGCAATAGGAATTTTTGGGTTAGGTCAATCCGTTCGCGAGATATGGGAGTTTGAAGCCAAGAAATGGTTGAGTAGGCAAAAAATTTTTTGCTATTCTGCTGCTCCAAACGCTTAACCAGAATGGCCTAGGGAAAAAATACACATACCGTTGTATTCGGGCGAGTTTCTACTTTCAGTCGCAACAGGAATTTTTGGGTTATGTCAATCCGTTCGCGAATTATGGGAGTTTGAAGCCAAGAAATGGTTGAGAAGGCAAAAAATTTTTCGCACTTCTGCTGCTCCAAACGCTTAACCAGAATGGCCGACGGAAAAAATACCGATACCGTTGTAATCGGACGAGTTTCTACTTTCAGGTACAATAGCAATTTTTGGGTTAGGTCAATCCGTTCTCGAGGTATGGGACTTTGAAGCTAAGAAATGGTTGACAAGACAACAAATTTTTCGCACTTCTGCTGCTTCAATCGCATAACCAGAATGGCCTTGGGAAAAAATACACATACCGTTGTAATCGGGCGAGTTTCTACTTTCAGTTAAAATAGGAATTTTTGGGTTAGGTCAATCCGTTCGCGAGATATGGGACTTTGAAGCTAAGAAATGGTTGAGAAGACAACAAATTTTTCGCACTTCTGCTGCTCCAAACGCTTAACCAGAATGGCCGACGGCAAAAATACCCATACCGTTGTAATCGGACGAGTTTCTACTTTCAGGTACAACAGCAATTTTTGGGTTAGGTCAATCCGTTCTCGAGGTATGGTACTTTGAAGCTAAGAAATGGTTGACAAGACAACAAATTTTTCGCACTTCTGCTGCTCCAATCGCTTAACCAGAATGGCCTTGGGAAAAAATACACATACCGATGTAATCGGGCGAGTTTCTACATTCAGATGCAATAGGAATTTTTTGGTTAGGTCAATCCGTTCGCAAGATATGGGAGATTGAAGCCAAGAAATGGTTGAGAAGTCAAAAAATTTTTCGCAATTCCGCTGCACCAAACGCTTAACCAGAATGGCCTAGGGAAAATATTCACATACCGTTGTAATCGGGCGAGCTTCTACTTTCAGATGCAATAGGAATTTTTGGGTTAGGTCAATCCGTTCTCGAGATATGGGAGTTTGAAGCTAAGAAATGGTTGAGAAGACAACCAATTTTTCGCACTTCTGCTGCTCCAAACGCTTAACCAGAATGGCCTAGGGAAAAAATACACATACCGTTGTAATCGGGCGAGATTCTACTTTCAGATGCAATAGGAACTTTTGGGTTAGGTCAATCCGTTCGCGAGATATGGGAGTTTGAACCTAAGAAATGGTTGAGAAGACAACAAATTTTTCGCACATCTGCTGCTCCAAACGCTTAACCAGAATGGCCTAGGGAAAAAATACACACACCGTTGTAATCGGGCGAGTTTCTACTTTCAGTCGCAACAGGAATTTTTAGGTTATGTCAATCCGTTCGCGAATTATGGGAGTTTGAAGCCAAGAAATGGTTGAGAAGGCAAAAAATTTTTCGCAATTCTGCTGCTCCAAACGCTTAACCAGAATGGCCTAGGGAAAAAATACACGTACCGTTGTAATCGGGCGAGTTTCTACTTTCAGACGCAATAGGAATTTTTGGGTTAGGTCAATCCGTTCGCGAGATATGGGAGTTTGAAGCCAAGAAATGGTTGAGAAGGCAAAAAATTTTTCGCACTTCTGCTGCTCCAAACGCTTAACCAGAATGACCTAGGGAAAAATACACATACCGTTGTAATCGGGCGAGATTCTTCTTTCAGATGCAATAGGAATTTTTGGGTTAGGTCAATCCGTTCGCTAGATATGGGACTTTGAAGCTGAGAAATAGTTGAGAAGACAACAAATTTTTCGCACTTCTGCTGCTACAAACGCTTAACCAGAATGGCATAAGGAAAAAATACACATACCGTTGAAATCGGGCGAGTTTCTACTTTCAGTCGCAACAGGAATTTTTGGGTTATGTCAATCCGTTCGCGAGATATGGGAGTTTGAAGCCAAGAAATGGTTGAGAAGGCAAAAAATTTTTCGCACTTCTGCTGCTCCAAACGCTTAACCAGAATGACCTAGGGAAAAATACACATACCGTTGTAATCGGGCGAGATTCTTCTTTCAGATTCAATAGGAACTTTTTGGGTTAGGTCAAACCGTTCGCGAGATATGGGAGTTTGAAGCTAAGAAATGGTTGAGAAGGCAAAAAATTTTTGGCAATACGGCTGCTCGAAACGCTTAACCAGAATGGCCTACGGAAAAAATACACATACCGTTGTAATCGGGCGAGCTTCTACTTTCAGATGCAATAGGAATTTTTGGGTTAGGTCAATCCGTTCGCGAGATATGGGACTTTGAAGCTAAGAAATAGTTGAGAAGGCAACAAATTTTCGCACTTCTGCTGCTCCAAACGCTTAACCAGAATGCCCTAGGGAAAAAATAAACATACCGTTGTAATCGGGCGAGTTTCTGCTTTCTGTCGCAACAGGAATTTTTGGGTTATGTCAATCCGTTCGCGAATTATGGGAGTTTGAAGCCAAGAAATGGTTGAGAAGGGAAAAAATTTTTCGCAATTCGGCTGCTCGAAACGCTTAACCAGAATGGCCTAGGGAAAAAATACACATACCGTTGTAATCGGGCGAGCTTCTACTTACAGAGGCAATAGGAATTTTTGGGTTAGGTCAATCCGTTCGCGAGATATGGGACTTTGAAGCTAAGAAATAGTTGAGAAGACAACAAATTTTTCGCAATTCTGCTGCTCCAAACGCTTAACCAGAATAGCCTAGGGAAAAAATACACATACCGTTGTAATCGGGCGAGTTTCTACTTTCAGACGCAATAGGAATTTTTGGGGTAGATCAATCCGTTCGCGAGATATGGGAGTTTGAAGGCAAGAAATGGTTGAGAAGGGAAAAAATTTTTCGTAATTCTGCTGCTCCAAACGCTTAACCAGCATGGCCTAGGGAAAAAATACACATACCGTTGTAATCCGGCGAGTTTCTACTTTCAGACGCAATAGGAATTTTTGGGGTAGATCAATCCGTTCGCGAGATATGGGAGTTTGAAGGCAAGAAATGGTTGAGAAGGGAAAAAATTTTTCGTAATTCTGCTGCTCCAAACGCTTAACCAGCATGGCCTAGGGAAAAAATACACATACCGTTGTAATCGGGCGAGTTTCTACTTTCAGTCGCAACAGGAATTTTTGGGTTATGTCAATCCGTTCGCGAATTATGGGAGTTTGAAGCCAAGAAGTGGTTGAGAAAGCCAAAAATTTTTCGCAATTCTGCTGCTCCAAACGCTTAACCAGAATGGCCTAGGGAAGAAATACACATACCGTTGTAATCGGGCGAGTTTCTACTTTCATTCGCAACAGGAATTTTTGGGTTAGGTCAATCCGTTCGCGAGATATGGGAGTTTGAAGCCAAGAAATGGTTGAGAAGTCAAAAAATTTTTCGCAATTCCGCTGCACCAAACGCTTAACCAGAATGGCCTAGGGAAAATATTCACATACCGTTGTAATCGGGCGAGCTTCTACTTTCAGATGCAATAGGAATTTTTGGGTTAGGTCAATCCGTTCTCGAGATATGGGAGTTTGAAGCTAAGAAATGGTTGAGAAGACAACCAATTTTTCGCACTTCTGCTGCTCCAAACGCTTAACCAGAATGGCCTAGGGAAAAAATACACATACCGTTGTAATCGGGCGAGATTCTACTTTCAGATGCAATAGGAACTTTTGGGTTAGGTCAATCCGTTCGCGAGATATGGGAGTTTGAACCTAAGAAATGGTTGAGAAGACAACAAATTTTTCGCACATCTGCTGCTCCAAACGCTTAACCAGAATGGCCTAGGGAAAAAATACACACACCGTTGTAATCGGGCGAGTTTCTACTTTCAGTCGCAACAGGAATTTTTAGGTTATGTCAATCCGTTCGCGAATTATGGGAGTTTGAAGCCAAGAAATGGTTGAGAAGGCAAAAAATTTTTCGCAATTCTGCTGCTCCAAACGCTTAACCAGAATGGCCTAGGGAAAAAATACACGTACCGTTGTAATCGGGCGAGTTTCTACTTTCAGACGCAATAGGAATTTTTGGGTTAGGTCAATCCGTTCGCGAGATATGGGAGTTTGAAGCCAAGAAATGGTTGAGAAGGCAAAAAATTTTTCGCACTTCTGCTGCTCCAAACGCTTAACCAGAATGACCTAGGGAAAAATACACATACCGTTGTAATCGGGCGAGATTCTTCTTTCAGATGCAATAGGAATTTTTGGGTTAGGTCAATCCGTTCGCTAGATATGGGACTTTGAAGCTAAGAAATAGTTGAGAAGACAACAAATTTTTCGCACTTCTGCTGCTACAAACGCTTAACCAGAATGGCATAGGGAAAAAATACACATACCGTTGAAATCGGGCGAGTTTCTACTTTCAGTCGCAACAGGAATTTTTGGGTTATGTCAATCCGTTCGCGAGATATGGGAGTTTGAAGCCAAGAAATGGTTGAGAAGGCAAAAAATTTTTCGCACTTCTGCTGCTCCAAACGCTTAACCAGAATGACCTAGGGAAAAATACACATACCGTTGTAATCGGGCGAGATTCTTCTTTCAGATTCAATAGGAACTTTTTGGGTTAGGTCAAACCGTTCGCGAGATATGGGAGTTTGAAGCTAAGAAATGGTTGAGAAGGCAAAAAATTTTTGGCAATACGGCTGCTCGAAACGCTTAACCAGAATGGCCTACGGAAAAAATACACATACCGTTGTAATCGGGCGAGCTTCTACTTTCAGATGCAATAGGAATTTTTGGGTTAGGTCAATCCGTTCGCGAGATATGGGACTTTGAAGCTAAGAAATAGTTGAGAAGGCAACAAATTTTCGCACTTCTGCTGCTCCAAACGCTTAACCAGAATGCCCTAGGGAAAAAATAAACATACCGTTGTAATCGGGCGAGTTTCTGCTTTCTGTCGCAACAGGAATTTTTGGGTTATGTCAATCCGTTCGCGAATTATGGGAGTTTGAAGCCAAGAAATGGTTGAGAAGGGAAAAAATTTTTCGCAATTCGGCTGCTCGAAACGCTTAACCAGAATGGCCTAGGGAAAAAATACACATACCGTTGTAATCGGGCGAGCTTCTACTTACAGAGGCAATAGGAATTTTTGGGTTAGGTCAATCCGTTCGCGAGATATGGGACTTTGAAGCTAAGAAATAGTTGAGAAGACAACAAATTTTTCGCAATTCTGCTGCTCCAAACGCTTAACCAGAATAGCCTAGGGAAAAAATACACATACCGTTGTAATCGGGCGAGTTTCTACTTTCAGACGCAATAGGAATTTTTGGGGTAGATCAATCCGTTCGCGAGATATGGGAGTTTGAAGGCAAGAAATGGTTGAGAAGGGAAAAAATTTTTCGTAATTCTGCTGCTCCAAACGCTTAACCAGCATGGCCTAGGGAAAAAATACACATACCGTTGTAATCCGGCGAGTTTCTACTTTCAGACGCAATAGGAATTTTTGGGGTAGATCAATCCGTTCGCGAGATATGGGAGTTTGAAGGCAAGAAATGGTTGAGAAGGGAAAAAATTTTTCGTAATTCTGCTGCTCCAAGCGCTTAACCAGCATGGCCTAGGGAAAAAATACACATACCGTTGTAATCGGGCGAGTTTCTACTTTCAGTCGCAACAGGAATTTTTGGGTTATGTCAATCCGTTCGCGAATTATGGGAGTTTGAAGCCAAGAAGTGGTTGAGAAAGCCAAAAATTTTTCGCAATTCTGCTGCTCCAAACGCTTAACCAGAATGGCCTAGGGAAGAAATACACATACCGTTGTAATCGGGCGAGTTTCTACTTTCATTCGCAACAGGAATTTTTGGGTTAGGTCAATCCGTTCGCGAGATATGGGAGTTTGAAGCCAAGAAATGGTTGAGAAGGGAAAAATTTTTCGCAATTCGGCTGCTCGAAACGCTTAACCAGAATGGCCTAGGGAAAAAATACACATACCGTTGTAATAGGGCGAGCTTCTACTTTCAGATGCAATAGGAATTTTTGGGTTAGGTCAATCCGTTCGCGAGATATGGGACTTTGAAGCTAAGAAATAGTTGAGAAGGCAACAAATTTTCGCACTTCTGCTGCTCCAAACGCTTAACCAGAATGCCCTAGGGAAAAAATAAACATACCGTTGTAATCGGGCGAGTTTCTACTTTCAGTCGCAACAGGAATTTTTGGGTTATGTCAATCCGTTCGCGTATTATGGGAGTTTGAAGCCAAGAAAAGGTTGAGAAGGCAAAAAATTTTTCCCAATTCTGCTGCTCCAAACGCTTAACCAGAATGGCCTAGGGAAAAAATGCACATACCGTTGTAATCGGGCGAGTTTCTACTTTCAGACGCAATAGGAATTTTTGGGGTAGATCAATCCGTTCGCGAGATATGGGAGTTTGAAGGCAAGAAATGGTTGAGAAGGGAAAAAATTTTTCGTAATTCTGCTGCTCCAAACGCTTAACCAGCATGGCCTAGGGAAAAAATACACATACCGTTGTAATCGGGCGAGCTTCTACTTTCACATGCAATAGGAATTTTTGGGTTAGGTCAATCCGTTCGCGAGATATGGGAGTTTGAAGCCAAGAAATGGTTGAGAAGGCAAAAAATTTTTCGCACTTCTTCTGCTCCAAACGCTTAACCAGAATGGCCTAGGGAAAAAATACACATACCGTTGTAATCGGGCGAGATTCTACTTTCAGATGCAATAGGAATTTTTGGGTTAGGTCAATCCGTTCGCAAGATATGGGAGTTTGAAGCTAAGAAATGGTTGAGAAGACAACAAATTTTTCGCACATCTGCCGCTCCAAACGCTTAACCAGAATGCCCTAGGGAAAAAATACACATACCGTTGTAATCGGGCGAGTTTCTACTTTCAGTCGCAACAGGAATTTTTGGGTTATGTCAATCCGTTCGCGAATTATGGGAGTTTGAAGCCAAGAAGTGGTTGAGAAAGCCAAAAATTTTTCGTTATTCTGCTGCTCCAAACGCTTAACCAGAATGGCCTAGGGAAAAAATACACATACCGTTGTAATCCGGCGAGTTTCTACTTTCATTCGCAACAGGAATTTTTGGGTTAGGTCAATCCGTTCGCGAGATATGGGAGTTTGAAGCCAAGAAATGGTTGAGAAGTCAAAAAATTCTTCGCAATTCTGCTGCTCCAAACGCTTAACCAGAATGGCCTAGGGAAAAAATACACATACCGTTGTAATCGGGCGAGCTTCTACTTTCAGATTCAATTGGAATTTTTGGGTTAGGTCAATTCGTTCGCGAGATATGGGACTTTGAAGCTAAGAAATAGTTGAGAAGACAACAAATTTTTCGCACATCTGCTGCACCAAACGCTTAACCAGAATGGCCTAGGGGAAAAAACAAACATACCGTTGTAATCGGGCGAGTTTCTACTTTCAGTCGCAACAGGAATTTTTGGGTTATGTCAATCCGTTCGCGAATTATGGGAGTTTGAAGCCAAGAAGTGGTTGAGAAGGCAAAACATTTTTCGCAATTCTGCTGCTCCAAAAGCTTAACTAGAATGGCCTAGGGAAAAATACACATGCCGCTGTAGTCTGGCGAGTTTCTACTTTCAGATGCAATAGGAATTTTTGGGTTAGGTCAATCCGTTCGCGAGATATGGCAGTTTGAAGCCAAGAAATGGTTGAGAAGGCAAAAAATTTTTCGCAAATCTGCTGCTCCAAACGCTTAACCGGAATGGCCTAGAGAAAAAATACACATACCGTTGTAATCGGGCGAGTTTCTACTTTCAGACGCAATAGGAATTTTTGGGTTAGGTCAATCCGTTCGCGAGATATGGGAGTTTGAAGCCAAGAAATGGTTGAGAAGGCAAAAAATTTTTTGCAATTCTGCTGCTCCAAACGCTTAACCAGAATGGCCTAGGGAAAAAATACACATACCGTTGTAGTCGGGCGAGCTTCTACTTTCAGATGCAATAGGAATTTTTGGGTTACGTCAATCCGTTCGCGAGATATGGGAGTTTGAAGCCAAGAAATATTTGAGAAGGCAACAAATTTTTCGCAATTCTGCTGCCCCAAACGCTTAACCAGAATGGCCTAGGGAAAAAATACACATACCGTTGTATTCGGGCGAGTTTCTACTTTCAGTCGCAACAGGAATTTTTGGGTTATGTCAATCCGTTCGCGAGATATGGGAGTTTGAAGATAAGAAATGGTTGAGAAGACAACAAATTTTTCGCAATTCTGCTGCTCCAAACGCTTAACCAGAATGGCCTAGGGAAAAAATACACATACCTTTGTAATCGGACGAGTTTCAACTTTCAGACGCAACAGGAATTTTTGGGTTAGGTCAATCCGTTCGCGAGATATGGCAGTTCGAAGCCCAGAAATGGTTGAGAAGGCAAAATATTTTTCGCAATTCTGCTGCTCCAAACGCTTAACCAGAATGGCCTAGGGAAAAATACGCATACCGTTGTAATTGGGCGAGTTTCTACTTTCAGACGCAGCGGGAATTTTTGTGTTTGGTCAATCCGTTCGCGAGATATGGGACTTTGAAGCTAAGAAATGGTTGAGAAGACAACAAATTTTTCGCAATTCTGCTGCTGCAAACGCTTAACCAGAATGGGCTATGGAAAAAATACACATACCGTGTAATCGGGCGAGTTTCTACTTTCACACGCAACATGAATTTTTGGGTTAGGTCAATCCGTTCGCGAGATATGGGAGTTTGAAGCCAAGAAATGGTTGAGGAGACAACAAATTTTTCGCACTTCTGCTGCTCCAAACGCTTAACCAGAATGGCCTAGGGAAAAAATACACATACCGTTGTAATCGGGCGAGATTCTACTTTCAGATGCAATAGGAATTTTTGGGTTAGGTCAATACGTTCGCGAGATATGGGAGTTTGAAGCTAAGAAATGGTTGAGAAGACAACAAATTTTTCGCACATCTGCTGCTCCAAACGCTTAACCAGAATGGCCTAGGGAAAAAATACACATACCGTTGTAATCGGGCGAGTTTCTACTTTCAGTCGCAAGAGGAATTTTTGGGTTATGTCAATCCGTTCGCGAATTATGGGAGTTTGAAGCCAAGAAGTGGTTGAGAAGGCAAAAAATTTTTCGCAATTCTGCTGCTCCAATCGCTTAACCAGAATGGCCTAGGGAAAAAATACACATACCGTTGTAATCGGGCGAGTTTCTACTTTCAGTCGCAAGAGGAATTTTTGGGTTATGTCAATCCGTTCGCGAATTATGGGAGTTTGAAGCCAAGAAATGGTTGAGAAGGCAAAAAATTTTTCGCAATTCTGCTGCTCCAAACGCTTAACCAGAATGGCCTAGGGAAAAAATACACATACCGTTGTAATCGGGCGAGTTTCTACGTTCAGACGCAATAGGAATTTTTGGGTTAGGTCAATCCGTTCGCGAGATATGGGAGTTTGAAGCCAAGAAATGGTTGGGAAGGCAAAAAATTTTTCGCAATTCTGCTGCTCCAAACGCTTAACCAGAATGGCCTAGGGAAAAAATACACATACCGCTGTAGTCGGGCGAGTTTCTACTTTCAGATGCAATAGGAAGTTTTGGGTTAGGTCAATTCGTTCGCGAGATATGGCAGTTTGAAGCCAAGAAATGGTTGAGGAGACAACAAATTTTTCGCACTTCTGCTGCTCCAAAAGCTTAACCAGAATGGCCTAGGGAAAAAATAAACATACCGTTGTAATCGGGCGAGATTCTACTTTCAGATGCAATAGGAATTTTTGGGTTAGGTCAATCCGTTCGCGAGATATGGCAGTTTGAAGCCAAGAAATGGTTGAGAAGGCAAAAAATTTTTCGCAAATCTGCTGCTCCAATCGCTTAACCAGAATGGCCTAGGGAAAAAATACACATACCGTTGTAATCGGGCGAGTTTCTACTTTCAGTCGCAAGAGGAATTTTTGGGTTACGTCAATCCGTTCGCGAATTATGGGAGTTTGAAGCCAAGAAATGGTTGAGAAGGCAAAAAATTTTTCGCAATTCTGCTGCTCCAAACGCTTAACCAGAATGGCCTAGGGAAAAAATACACATACCGTTGTAATCGGGCGAGTTTCTACGTTCAGACGCAATAGGAATTTTTGGGTTAGGTCAATCCGTTCGCGAGATATGGGAGTTTGAAGCTAAGAAATGGTTGAGAAGACAACAAATTTTTCGCACATCTGCTGTTCCAAACGCTTAACCAGAATGGCCTAGGGAAAAAATGCACATACCGTTGTAATCGGGCGAGTTTCTACTTTCAGTCGCAAGAGGAATTTTTGGGTTATGTCAATCCGTTCGCGAATTATGGGAGTTTGAAGCCAAGAAGTGGTTGAGAAGGCAAAAAATTTTTCGCAATTCTGCTGCTCCAATCGCTTAACCAGAATGGCCTAGGGGAAAAATACACGTGCCGTTGTAATCGGGCGAGTTTCTACTTTCAAATGCAATACGCATTTTTGGGTTAGGTAGTCCGTTCGCGAGATATGGGTGTTTGAAGTTAAGGAATGGTTGAGAAATCATCAAAATTTTTGCAATTCTGATACTCGAAACCAATAACTACTATTGCCTAGGGCAAAAATACACATACCGTTGTAATCGGGTGATCTTCTACCTTCAGATGCAATAGGAATTTCTCGAGTTCGTCAATCCGTTCGCGAGATATGGGAGTTTGAAGTTGAGGAATGGTTGAGAAACCATCAAAATTTTCGCAAGTCTGATACTCGAAACCAATAACTGCTATGGCCTAGGGCAAAAATACACATACCGTTGTAATTGGGCGAGTTTCTGCTTTCAGATGCAGCAGGAATTTCTCGAGTTGGTAATCCGTTCGCGAGATATGGGAGTTTGAAGTTAAGGAATGGTTGAGATATCATTAAAATTTTTGCAAGTCTGATACTCGAAACCAAAAACTGCTATGGCCTAGGGCAAAATTACACATACCATTGAAATCGGGCGAGATTATGCTTTTAGATGCAACTGGAATTTCTCCAGTTGGTAATCCGTTCGCGAGATATGGGAGTTTGAAGTTAAGGAATGGTTGAGAAGCCACAAAATTTTCGCAAGTCTGATACTCGAAACCAATAACTACTATTGCCTAGGGCAAAAATACACATACCATTGTAATCGGGCGAGATTATGCTTTTAGATGCAACTGGAGTTTCTCGAGTTGGTAATCCGTTCGCGAGATATGGGAGTTTGAAGTTAAGGAATGGTTGAGATACCATCAAAATTTTCGCAAGTCTGATACTCGAAACCAATAACTACAATTGCCTAGGGCAACAATACACTTACCATTGTAATCGGGCGATCTACTACTTTCAGATGCAACAGGAATTTCTCGAGTTCGTCAATCCGTTCGCGAGATATGGGAGTTTGAAGGTAAGGAATGGTTGGGAAACCATCAAAATTTTCGCAAGTCTGATACTCGAAACCAATAACTACAATGGCTTAGGGGAAAAATACACATACCGGTGTAATCGGGCGAGTTTCCACTTTCAGATGCAAGAGGAATTTCTCGAGTTCGTCAATCCGTTCGCGAGATATGGGAGTTTGAAGGTAAGGAATGGTTTGGAAACCATCAAAATTTTCGCAAGTCTGATACTCGAAACCAATAACTACAATGGCTTAGGGGAAAAATACACATACCACTGTAATCGGGCGAGATTATGCTTTTAGATGCAACTGGAATTTATCGAGTTGGTAATCCGTTCGCGAGATATGGGAGTTTGAACTTAAGGAATGGTTGAGAAATCATCAAAATTTTCGCAAGTCTAATACTCGAAACAAATAACAACTATTGCCTAGGGCAAAAATACAAATACGGGTGTAATCGGGCGAGTTTCCACTTTCAGATGCAAGAGGAATTTCTCGAGTTGGTCAATCCGTCCGCGAGATATGGGAGTTTGAAGTTAAGGAATGGTTGAGAAACCATCAAAATTTTCGCAAGTCTGATACTCGAAACCAATGACTGCTATGGCCCAGGGCAAAAATACAAATACCATTGTAATCGGGCGAGGTTATGCTTTCAGATGCAACTGGAATTTCTCGAGTTGGTAATCAATTCGCGAGATATGGGAGTTTGAAGTTAAGGAATGTCTGAGAAATCATCAAAATTTTCGCAAGTCTGATACTCGAAACCAATAACTACAATGGCTTAGGGGAAAAATACAAATACCGGTGTAATCGGGCGAGTTTCCACTTTCAGATGCAAGGGGAATTTCTCGAGTTCGTCAATCCGTTCGCGAGATATGGGAGTTTGAAGTTAAGGAATGGTTGAGAAATCATCAAAATTTTCGCAAGTCTGATACTCGAAACCAATAACTACTATTGCCTAGGGCAAAAATACACATACCCTTGTAATTGGGCGAGTTTCTGCTTTCAGATGCAGCAGGAATTTCTCGAGTTCGTCAAGTCGTTCGCGAGATATGGGGGTTTGAAGTTAAGGAATGGTTGAGAAACTATCAAAATTTTCGCTGGTCTGATACTCGAAACCAATAACTGGAATGGCCTAGGGGAAAAGTACACACACCATTGTAATCGGACGAGTTTCTGCTTTCAGATGCAACTGGAATTTCTCTAGTTCGTCAATCCGTTCGCGAGATATGGGAGTTTGAAGTTAAGGAATGGTTGAGAAACCATCAAAATTTTCGCAAGTCTCATATTCGAAACCAATAACTGCAATGGCCTAGGGCAAAAATACAAATACCATTGTAATCTGGCGAGTTTCTACTTTCAGATGCAACAGGAATTTCTCGAGTTCGTCAATCCGTTCGAGAGATATGGGAGTTTGAAGTTAAGGAATGGATGAGAAGCCATCAATATTTTCGCAAGTCTGATACTCGAAACCAATAACTACAATTGCCTAGGGCAAAAATACACATACCGTTATAATCGAACGAGCTTCTGCTTTCAGATGCAACAGGAATTTCTCGAGTTCGTCAAACCTTTGGCGAGATATGGGAGTTTGAAGTTAAGGAATGGTTGAGAAACTATCAAAATTCTAGTAAGTCTGATACTCGAAACCAATAACTACCAATGCCTAGGGCAAAAATACACATACCGTTGTAATCGGGCGGGTTTCTACTTTCAGATGCAACAGGAATTTCTCGAGTTCGTCAATCCGTTCGCGAGATATGGGAGTTTGAAGGTAAGGAATGGTGGGGAAACCATCAAAATTTTCGCAAGTCTGATACTCGAAACCAATAACTACAATGGCTTAGGGGAAAAATACACATACCGGTGTAATCGGGCGAGTTTCCACTTTCAGATGCAAGAGGAATTTCTCGAGTTCGTCAATCCGTTCGCGAGATATGGGAGTTTGAAGTTAAGGAATGGTTGAGAAACCATCAAAATTTTCGCTGGTCTGATACACGAAACCAATAACTGGAATGGCCTAGGGGAAAAGTACACATTCCACTGTAATCGGGCGAGTTTCTGCTTTCAGATGCAACGGGAATTTCTCGAGTTCGTCAATCCGTTCGCGAGATATGGGAGTTTGAAGTTAAGGAATGGTTGAGAAACCATCAAAACTTTCGCTGGTCTGATACACGAAACCAATAACTGGAATGGCCTAGGGGAAAAGTACACATACCACTGTAATCGGGCGAGTTTCTGCTTTCAGATGCAACTGGAATTTCTCGAGTTGGTAATCCGTTCGCGAGATATGGGAGTTTGAAGTTAAGAAATGGTTGAGAAACTATCAAAATTTTAGTAAGTCTGATACTCGAAACCAATAACTACTAATGCCTAGGGCAAAAATACACATACCGTTGTAATCGGGCGAGTTTCTACTTTCAGATGCAATAGGAATTTCTCGAGTTCGTCAATCCGTTCGCGAGTAATGGGAGTTTGAAGTTAAGGAATGGTTGAGAAACCATCAAAATCTTCGCAAGTCTGATACTCGAAACCAATAATTTTTATGGCCTAGGGCAAAAATACACATACCATTGTAATCGGGCGAGATTATGCTTTTAGATGCAACTGGAATTTCCCGAGTTGGTAATCCGTTCGCGAGATATGTGAGTTTGAAGTTAAGGAATGGTTGAGAAACCATCAAAATTTTCGCTGGTCTGGTACACGAAACCAATAACTGGAATGGCCTAGGGGAAAAGTACACATACCACTGTAATCGGGCGAGTTTCTGCTTTCAGATGCAACTGGAATTGCTCGAGTTCGTCAATCCGTTCGCGAGATATGGGAGTCTGAAGTTAAGGTATGGTTGAGAAACCATCAAAATTTTCGCAAGTCTGATACTCGAAACCAATAACTTCTATGGCCTATGGCAAAAATACACATACCATTGTAATCGGGCGAAATTATGCTTGCAGATGCAACTGGAATTTCTCGAGTTGGTAATCCGTTCGCGAGATATGGGAGTTTGAAGTTAAGGAATGGTTGAGAAACCAACAAAATTTTCGCTGGTCTGATACTCGAAACCGAAAACTGGAATGGCCTAGGGGAAAAGTACATATACCACTGTAATCGGGCGAGTTTCTGCTTTCAGATGCAACTGGAATTTCTCGAGTTGGTAATCCGTTCGCGAGATATGGGAGTTTGAAGCTAAGAAATGGTTGAGAAACTATCAAAATTTTAGTAAGTCTGATACTCGAAACCAATAACTACTAATGCCTAGGGCAAAAATACACATACCGTTGTAATCGGGCGAGTTTCTACTTTCAGATGCAATAGGAATTTCTCGAGTTCGTCAATCCGTTCGCGAGTAATGGGAATTTTGAAGTTAAGGAATGGTTGAGAAACCATCAAAATTTCCGTTGGTCTGATAGTCGAAACCAATAACTGGAATGGCCTAGAGGAAAAGTACACATACCGTTGTAATCGGACGAGTATCTGCTTTCAGATACAACTGGAATTTCTCTAGTTCGTCAATCCGTTCGCGAGATATGGGAGTTTGAATTTGAAGAATGGTTGAGAAATCATCAAAATTTTTGCAAGTCTGATACTCGAAACCAAAAACTGGTATGGCCTAGGGCAAAATTACACATACCATTATAATCGGGCGAGATTATGCTTTTAGATGCAACTGGAATTTCTCGAGTTGGTAATCCGTTCGCGAGATATGGGAGTTTGAAGTTAAGGAATGGTTGAGAAGCCATCAAAATTTTGGCAAGTCTGATACTCGAAACCAATAACTACTATTGCCTAGGGCAAAAATACTCATACCGTTATAATCGATCGAGCTTCTGCTTTCAGATGCAACAGGAATTTCTCGAGTTCGTCAATCCGTTCGCGAGATATGGGAGTTTGAAGTTAAGGAATGGTTGAGAAGCCATCAAAATTTTCGCAAGTCTGATACTCGAAACCAATAACTACTATTGCCTAGGGCAAAAATACTCATACCGTTATAATCGATCGAGCTTCTGCTTTCAGATGCAACAGGAATTTCTGGAGTTCGTCAATCCGTTCGCGAGATATGGGAGTTTGAAGTTAAGGAATGGTTGAGAAGCCATCAAAATTTTCGCAAGTCTGATACTCGAAACCAATAACTGCTATGGCCTACGGCAAAAATACACATACCATTGTAATCGGGCGAGATTATGCTTTTAGACGCAACTGGAATTTCTCGAGTTGGAAATCCGTTCGCGAGATATGGAAATTTGAAGTTAAGGAATGGTTGAGAAACCATCAAAATTTTCGCAAGTCTGATACTCGAAACCAATAACTACTATTGCCTAGGGCAAAAATACACATACCGTTGTAATCGATCGAGCTTCTGATTTCAGATGCAACAGGAATTTCTCGAGTTCGTCAATCCGTTCGCGTGTAATGGGAGTTTGAAGTTAAGGAATGGTTGAGAAACCAACAAAATTTTCGCTGGTCTGATACTCGAAACCGAAAACTGGAATGGCCTAGGGGAAAAGTATATATACCACTGTAATCGGGCGAGTTTCTGCTTTCAGATGCAACTGGCATTTCTCGAGTTGGTAATCCGTTCGCGAGGTATGGGAGTTTGAAATTAAGAAATGGTTGAGAAACTATCAAAATTTTAGTAAGTCTGATACTCGAAACCAATAACTACTAATGCCTAGGGCAAAAATACACATACCGTTGTAATCGGGCGAGTTTCTACTTTCAGATGCAACAGGAATTTCTCGAGTTCGTCAATCCGTTCGCGAGTAATGGGTGTTTGAAGTTAAGGAATGGTTGAGAAACCATCAAAATTTTCGTTGGTCTGATACTCGAAACCAATAACTGGAATGGCCTAGAGGAAAAGTACACATACCGTTGAAATCGGACGAGTATCTGCTTTCAGATACAACTGGAATTTCTCTAGTTCCTCAATCCGTTCGCGAGATATGGGAGTTTGAATTTAAAGAATGGTTGAGAAATCATCAAAATTTTTGCAAGTCTGATACTCGAAACCAAAACTGCTATGGCCTAGGGCAAAATTACACATACCATTGTAATCGGGCGAGATTATGCTTTTAGATGCAACTGGAATTTCCCGAGTTGGTAATCCGTTCGCGAGATATGTGAGTTTGAAGTTAAGGAATGGTTGAGAAACCACCAAAATTTTCGCTGGTCTGGTACACGAAACCAATAACTGGAATGGCCTAGGGGAAAAGTACACATACCACTGTAATCGGGCGAGTTTCTGCTTTCAGATGCAACTGGAATTGCTCGAGTTCGTCAATCCGTTCGCGAGATATGGGAGTCTGAAGTTAAGGTATGGATGAGAAACCATCAAAATTTTCGCAAGTCTGATACTCGAAACCAATAACTACTAATGCCTAGGGCAAAAATACACATACCGTTGTAATCGGGCGAGTTTCTACTTTCAGATGCAACAGGAATTTCTCGAGTTCGTCAATCCGTTCGCGAGTAATGGGTGTTTGAAGTTAAGGAATGGTTGAGAAACCATCAAAATTTTCGTTGGTCTGATACTCGAAACCAATAACTGGAATGGCCTAGAGGAAAAGTACACATACCGTTGAAATCGGACGAGTATCTGCTTTCAGATACAACTGGAATTTCTCTAGTTCCTCAATCCGTTCGCGAGATATGGGAGTTTGAATTTAAAGAATGGTTGAGAAATCATCAAAATTTTTGCAAGTCTGATACTCGAAACCAAAACTGCTATGGCCTAGGGCAAAATTACACATACCATTGTAATCGGGCGAGATTATGCTTTTAGATGCAACTGGAATTTCTCGAGTTGGTAATCCGTTCGCGAGATATGGGAATTTGAAGTTAAGGAATGGTTGAGAAACCATCAAAATTTTCGCAAGTCTGATACTCGAAACCAATAACTACTATTGCCTAGGGCAAAAATACACATACCGTTGTAATCGATCGAGCTTCTGATTTCAGATGCAACAGGAATTTCTCGAGTTCGTCAATCCGTTCGCGAGGTATGGGAGTTTGAAGTTAAGGAATGGTTGAGAAACCATCAAAATTTTCGCAAGTCTGATACTCGAAACCAAAAACTACTATGGCCTAGGGCAAAAATACACATACCATTGTAATCGGGCGAGATTATGCTTTTAGATGCAACTGGAATTTCTCGAGTTGGTAATCCGTTCGCGAGATATGGGAATTTGAAGTTAAGGAATGGTTGAGAAACCATCAAAATTTTCGCAAGTCTGATACTCGAAACCAATAACTACTATTGCCTAGGGCAAAAATACACATACCGTTGTAATCGATCCAGCTTCTGATTTCAGATGCAACAGGAATTTCTCGAGTTCGTCAATCCGTTCGCGTGTAATGGGAGTTTGAAGTTAAGGAATGGTTGAGAAACCATCAAAATTTTCGTTGGTCTGATACCCGAAACCAATAACTGCTATGGCCTAGGGCAAAAATACACATACCATTGTAATCGGGCGAGATTATGCTTTTAGATGCAACTGGAATTTCTCGAGTTGGTAATCCGTTCGCGAGATATGGGAGTTTGAAGTTAAGGAATGGTTGAGAAACCATCCAAATTTTCGCAAGTCTGATACTCGAAACCAATAACTACTATTGCCTAGGGCAAAAATACACATACCGTTGTAATCGATCGAGCTTCTGATTTCAGATGCAACAGGAATCTCTCGAGTGCGTCAATCCGTTCGCGAGATATGGGAGTTTGAAGTTAAGGAACGGTTGAGAAACTATCAAAATTTTAGTAAGTCTGATACTCGAAACCAATAACTACTAATGCCTAGGGCAAAAATACACACACCGTTGTAATCGGGCGAGTTTCTACTTTCAGATGCAAAAGGAATTTCTCGAGTTCGTCAATTCGTTCGCGAGATATGGGAGTTTGAAGTTAAGGAATGGTTGAGAAGCCATCAAAATTTTCGCAAGTCTGATACTCGAAACCAATAACTGCTATGGCAAGGGCAAAATTACACATACTATTGTAATCGGGCGAGATTATGGTTTTAGATGCAACTGGAATTTCTCGAGTTGGTAATCCGTTCGCGAGATATCGGAGTTTGTAGTTAAGGAATGGTTGAGAATCCATCAAAATTTTCGCACGTCTGATACTCGAAACCAATAACTACAAATGCCTAGGGCAAAAATACACATTACGTTGTAATCGGGCGATCTTCTACCTTCAGATGCAACAGGAATTTCTCGAGTTCGTCAATCCGTTCGCGAGATATGGGAGTTTGAAATTAAGGAATGGTTGAGAAACCATCAAAATTTTCGCAAGTCTGATACTCGAAACCAAAACTGCTATGGCCTAGGGCAAAATTACACATACCATTGTAATCGGGCGAGATTATGCTTTTAGATGCAACTGGAATTTCCCGAGTTGGTAATCCGTTCGCGAGATATGTGAGTTTGAAGTTAAGGAATGGTTGAGAAACCACCAAAATTTTCGCTGGTCTGGTACACGAAACCAATAACTGGAATGGCCTAGGGGAAAAGTACACATACCACTGTAATCGGGCGAGTTTCTGCTTTCAGATGCAACTGGAATTGCTCGAGTTCGTCAATCCGTTCGCGAGATATGGGAGTCTGAAGTTAAGGTATGGTTGAGAAACCATCAAAATTTTCGCAAGTCTGATACTCGAAACCAATAACTACTAATGCCTAGGGCAAAAATACACATACCGTTGTAATCGGGCGAGTTTCTACTTTCAGATGCAACAGGAATTTCTCGAGTTCGTCAATCCGTTCGCGAGTAATGGGTGTTTGAAGTTAAGGAATGGTTGAGAAACCATCAAAATTTTCGTTGGTCTGATACTCGAAACCAATAACTGGAATGGCCTAGAGGAAAAGTACACATACCGTTGAAATCGGACGAGTATCTGCTTTCAGATACAACTGGAATTTCTCTAGTTCCTCAATCCGTTCGCGAGATATGGGAGTTTGAATTTAAAGAATGGTTGAGAAATCATCAAAATTTTTGCAAGTCTGATACTCGAAACCAAAACTGCTATGGCCTAGGGCAAAATTACACATACCATTGTAATCGGGCGAGATTATGCTTTTAGATGCAACTGGAATTTCTCGAGTTGGTAATCCGTTCGCGAGATATGGGAATTTGAAGTTAAGGAATGGTTGAGAAACCATCAAAATTTTCGCAAGTCTGATACTCGAAACCAATAACTACTATTGCCTAGGGCAAAAATACACATACCGTTGTAATCGATCGAGCTTCTGATTTCAGATGCAACAGGAATTTCTCGAGTTCGTCAATCCGTTCGCGAGGTATGGGAGTTTGAAGTTAAGGAATGGTTGAGAAACCATCAAAATTTTCGCAAGTCTGATACTCGAAACCAAAAACTACTATGGCCTAGGGCAAAAATACACATACCATTGTAATCGGGCGAGATTATGCTTTTAGATGCAACTGGAATTTCTCGAGTTGGTAATCCGTTCGCGAGATATGGGAGTTTGAAGTTAAGGAATGGTTGAGAAACCATCCAAATTTTCGCAAGTCTGATACTCGAAACCAATAACTACTATTGCCTAGGGCAAAAATACACATACCGTTGTAATCGATCGAGCTTCTGATTTCAGATGCAACAGGAATCTCTCGAGTGCGTCAATCCGTTCGCGAGATATGGGAGTTTGAAGTTAAGGAACGGTTGAGAAACTATCAAAATTTTAGTAAGTCTGATACTCGAAACCAATAACTACTAATGCCTAGGGCAAAAATACACACACCGTTGTAATCGGGCGAGTTTCTACTTTCAGATGCAACAGGAATTTCTCGAGTTCGTCAATCCGTTCGCGAGATATGGGAGTTTGAAGTTAAGGAATGGTTGAGAAGCCATCAAAATTTTCGCAAGTCTGATACTCGAAACCAATAACTGCTATGGCCTAGGGCAAAATTACACATACTATTGTAATCGGGCGAGATTATGGTTTTAGATGCAACTGGAATTTCTCGAGTTGGTAATCCGTTCGCGAGATATCGGAGTTTGTAGTTAAGGAATGGTTGAGAATCCATCAAAATTTTCGCACGTCTGATACTCGAAACCAATAACTACTATTGCCTAGGGCAAAAATACACATACCGTTGTAATCGGGCGAGTTTCTACTTTCAGATGCAACAGGAATTTCTCGTGTTCGTCAATCCGTTCGCGAGATATGGGAGTTTGAAGTTAAGGAACGGTTGAGAAACCATCAAAATTTTCGCAAGTCTGATACTCGAAACCAATAACTACAAATGCCTAGGGCAAAAATACACATTACGTTGTAATCGGGCGATCTTCTACCTTCAGATGCAACAGGAATTTCTCGAGTTCGTCAATCCGTTCGCGAGATATGGGAGTTTGAAATTAAGGAATGGTTGAGAAACCATCAAAATTTTCGCAAGTCTGATACTCGAAACCAATAACTACTATTGCCTAGGGCAAAAATACACATACCGTTGTAATCGATTGAGCTTCTGATTTCAGATGCAACACGAATTTCTCGTGTGCGTCAATCCGTTCGCGAGATACGGGAGTTTGAAGTTAAGGAACGGTTGAGAAACTATCAAAATTTCAGTAAGTCTGATACTCGAAACCAATAACTACTAATGCCTAGGGCAAAAATACACACACCGTTGTAATCGGGCGAGTTTCTACTTTCAGATGCAACAGGAATTTCTCGAGTTCGTCAATCCGTTCGCGAGATATGGGAGTTTGAAGTTAAGGAATGGTTGAGAAGCCATCAAAATTTTCGCAAGTCTGATACTCGAAACCAATAACTGCTATGGCCTAGGGCAAAATTACACATACTATTGTAATCGGGCGAGATTATGCTTGCAGATGCAACTGGAATTTCTCGAGTTGGTAATCCGTTCGCGAGATATCGGAGTTTGTAGTTAAGGAATGGTTGAGAAACCATCCAAATTTTCGCACGTCTGATACTCGAAACCAATAACTACTATTGCCTAGGGCAAAAATACACATACCGTTGTAATCGGGCGAGTTTCTACTTTCAGATGCAACAGGAATTTCTCGAGTTCGTCAATCCGTTCGCGAGATATGGGAGTTTGAAGTTAAGGAACGGTTGAGAAACCATCAAAATTTTCGCACGTCTGATACTCGAAACCAATAACTACTATTGCCTAGGGCAAAAATACACATACCGTTATAATCGGGCGAGATTATGCTTTTAGATGCAACAGGAATTTCTCGAGTTGGTAATTCGTTCGCGAGATATGGGAGTATGAAGTTAAGGAATGGTTGAGAAACCATCAAAATTTTAGTAAGTCTGATACTCGAAACCAATAACTACTAATGCCTAGGGCAAAAATACACACACCGTTGTAATCGGGAGAGTTTCGACATTCAGATGCAACAGGAATTTCTCCAGTTCGTCAATCCGTTCGCGAGATATGGGAGATTGAAGTTAAGGAATGGTTGAGAAGCCATCAAAATTTTCGCAAGTCTGATAAACGAAACCAATAACTGCTATGGCCTAGGGCAAAAATACACATACCGTTTTAATCGGGCGAGTTTCTACTTTCAGATGCAACAGGAATTTATCGAGTTCGTCAATACGTTCGCGAGATATGGGAGTTTGAAGTTTAGGAATGGTTGAGAAGCCATCAAAATTTTCGCAAGTCTGATACTCGAAACCAATAACTACTATGGCCTAGGGCAAAAATACACATACCATTGTAATCGGGCGAGATTATGCTTTTAGATGCAACTGGAATTTCTCGAGTTGGTAATTCGTTCGCGAGATATGGGAGTTTGAAGTTAAGGAATGGTTGAGAAACCATCAAAATTTTCGCACGTCTGATACTCGAAACCAATAACTACTATTGCCTAGGGCAAAAATACACATACCGTTATAATCGATCGAGCTTCTGCTTTCAGATGCAACAGGAATTTCTCGAGTTCGTCAATCCGTTCGCGAGATATGGGAGTTTGAAGTTAAGGAATGGTTGAGAAACTATCAAAATTTTAGTAAGCCTGATACTCGAAACCAATAACTACTAATGCCTAGGGCAAAACTACACATACTGTTGTAATCGGGCGAGATTATGCTTTTAGATGCAACTGGAATTTCTCGAGTTGGTAATCCGTTCGCGAGATATCGGAGTTTGTAGTTAAGGAATGGTTGAGAAACCATCAAAATTTTCGCACGTCTGATACTCGAAACCAATAACTACTATTGCCTAGGGCAAAAATACACATACCGTTGTAATCGATTGAGCTTCTGATTTCAGATGCAACAGGAATTTCTCGAGTGCGTCAATCCGTTCGCGAGATATGGGAGTTTGAAGTTAAGGAACGGTTGAGAAACTATCAAAATTTCAGTAAGTCTGATACTCGAAACCAATAACTACTAATGCCTAGGGCAAAAATACACACACCGTTGTAATCGGGCGAGTTTCTACTTTCAGATGCAACAGGAATTTCTCGAGTTCGTCAATCCGTTCGCGAGATATGGGAGTTTGAAGTTAAGGAATGGTTGAGAAGCCATCAAAATTTTCGCAAGTCTGATACTCGAAACCAATAACTGCTATGGCCTAGGGCAAAATTACACATACTATTGTAATCGGGCGAGATTATGGTTTTAGATGCAACTGGAATTTCTCGAGTTGGTAATCCGTTCGCGAGATATCGGAGTTTGCAGTTAAGGAATGGTTGAGAATCCATCAAAATTTTCGCACGTCTGATACTCGAAACCAATAACTACTATTGCCTAGGGCAAAAATACACATACCGTTGTAATCGGGCGAGTTTCTACTTTCAGATGCAACAGGAATTTCTCGTGTTCGTCAATCCGTTCGCGAGATATGGGAGTTTGAAGTTAAGGAACGGTTGAGAAACCATCAAAATTTTCGCAAGTCTGATACTCGAAACCAATAACTACAAATGCCTAGGGCAAAAATACACATTACGTTGTAATCGGGCGATCTTCTACCTTCAGATGCAACAGGAATTTCTCGAGTTCGTCAATCCGTTCGCGAGATATGGGAGTTTGAAATTAAGGAATGGTTGAGAAACCATCAAAATTTTCGCAAGTCTGATACTCGAAACCAATAACTGCTATGGCCTAGGGCAAAAATACACATACCACTGTAATCGGGCGAGATTATGCTTTTAGATGCAACTGGAATTTCTCGAGTTGGTAATCCGTTCGCGAGATATGGGAGTTTGAAGTTAAGGAATGGTTGAGAAACCATCAAAATCTTCGCACGTCTGATACTCGAAACCAATAACTACTATTGCCTAGGGCAAAAATACACATACCGTTGTAATCGATTGAGCTTCTGATTTCAGATGCAACACGAATTTCTCGAGTGCGTCAATCCGTTCGCGAGATACGGGAGTTTGAAGTTAAGGAACGGTTGAGAAACTATCAAAATTTCAGTAAGTCTGATACTCGAAACCAATAACTACTAATGCCTAGGGCAAAAATACACACACCGTTGTAATCGGGCGAGTTTCTACTTTCAGATGCAACAGGAATTTCTCGAGTTCGTCAATCCGTTCGCGAGATATGGGAGTTTGAAGTTAAGGAATGGTTGAGAAGCCATCAAAATTTTCGCAAGTCTGATACTCGAAACCAATAACTGCTATGGCCTAGGGCAAAATTACACATACTATTGTAATCGGGCGAGATTATGCTTGCAGATGCAACTGGAATTTCTCGAGTTGGTAATCCGTTCGCGAGATATCGGAGTTTGTAGTTAAGGAATGGTTGAGAAACCATCCAAATTTTCGCACGTCTGATACTCGAAACCAATAACTACTATTGCCTAGGGCAAAAATACACATACCGTTGTAATCGGGCGAGTTTCTACTTTCAGATGCAACAGGAATTTCTCGAGTTCGTCAATCCGTTCGCGAGATATGGGAGTTTGAAGTTAAGGAACGGTTGAGAAACCATCAAAATTTTCGCACGTCTGATACTCGAAACCAATAACTACTATTGCCTAGGGCAAAAATACACATACCGTTATAATCGGGCGAGATTATGCTTTTAGATGCAACAGGAATTTCTCGAGTTGGTAATTCCTTCGCGAGATATGGGAGTATGAAGTTAAGGAATGGTTGAGAAACCATCAAAATTTTAGTAAGTCTGATACTCGAAACCAATAACTACTAATGCCTAGGGCAAAAATACACACACCGTTGTAATCGGGAGAGTTTCGACATTCAGATGCAACAGGAATTTCTCCAGTTCGTCAATCCGTTCGCGAGATATGGGAGATTGAAGTTAAGGAATGGTTGAGAAGCCATCAAAATTTTCGCAAGTCTGATACACGAAACCAATAACTGCTATGGCCTAGGGCAAAAATACACATACCGTTTTAATCGGGCGAGTTTCTACTTTCAGATGCAACAGGAATTTATCGAGTTCGTCAATACGTTCGCGAGATATGGGAGTTTGAAGTTTAGGAATGGTTGAGAAGCCATCAAAATTTTCGCAAGTCTGATACTCGAAACCAATAACTACTATGGCCTAGGGCAAAAATACACATACCATTGTAATCGGGCGAGATTATGCTTTTAGATGCAACTGGAATTTCTCGAGTTGGTAATTCGTTCGCGAGATATGGGAGTTTGAAGTTAAGGAATGGTTGAGAAACCATCAAAATTTTCGCACGTCTGATACTCGAAACCAATAACTACTATTGCCTAGGGCAAAAATACACATACCGTTATAATCGATCGAGCTTCTGCTTTCAGATGCAACAGGAATTTCTCGAGTTCGTCAATCCGTTCGCGAGATATGGGAGTTTGAAGTTAAGGAATGGTTGAGAAACTATCAAAATTTTAGTAAGTCTGATACTCGAAACCAATAACTACTAATGCCTAGGGCAAAACTACACATACTGTTGTAATCGGGCGAGATTATGCTTTTAGATGCAACTGGAATTTCTCGAGTTGGTAATCCGTTCGCGAGATATCGGAGTTTGTAGTTAAGGAATGGTTGAGAAACCATCAAAATTTTCGCACGTCTGATACTCGAAACCAATAACTACTATTGCCTAGGGCAAAAATACACATACCGTTGTAATCGATTGAGCTTCTGATTTCAGATGCAACAGGAATTTCTCGAGTGCGTCAATCCGTTCGCGAGATATGGGAGTTTGAAGTTAAGGAACGGTTGAGAAACTATCAAAATTTCAGTAAGTCTGATACTCGAAACCAATAACTACTAATGCCTAGGGCAAAAATACACACACCGTTGTAATTGGGCGAGTTTCTACTTTCAGATGCAACAGGAATTTCTCGAGTTCGTCAATCCGTTCGCGAGATATGGGAGTTTGAAGTTAAGGAATGGTTGAGAAGCCATCAAAATCTTCGCAAGTCTGATACTCGAAACCAATAACTGCTATGGCCTAGGGCAAAAATACACATACCGTTGTAATCGGGCGAGTTTCTACTTTCAGATGCAACAGGAATTTATCGAGTTCGTCAATACGTTCGCGAGATATGGGTGTTTGAAGTTTAGGAATGGTTGAGAAGCCATCAAAATTTTCGCAAGTCTGATACTCGAAACCAATAACTACTATGGCCTAGGGCAAAAATACACATACCATTGTAATCGGGCGAGATTATGCTTTTAGATGCAACTGGAATTTCTCGAGTTGGTAATTCGTTCGCGAGATATGGGAGTTTGAAGTTAAGGAATGGTTGAGAAACCATCAAAATTTTCGCACGTCTGATACTCGAAACCAATAACTACTATTGCCTAGGGCAAAAATACACATACCGTTATAATCGATCGAGCTTCTGCTTTCAGATGCAACAGGAATTTCTCGAGTTCGTCAATCCGTTCGCGAGATATGGGAGTTTGAAGTTAAGGAATGGTTGAGAAACTATCAAAATTTTAGTAAGTCTGATACTCGAAACCAATAACTACTAATGCCTAGGGCAAAACTACACATACTGTTGTAATCGGGCGAGATTATGCTTTTAGATGCAACTGGAATTTCTCGAGTTGGTAATCCGTTCGCGAGATATCGGAGTTTGTAGTTAAGGAATGGTTGAGAAACCATCAAAATTTTCGCACGTCTGATACTCGAAACCAATAACTACTATTGCCTAGGGCAAAAATACACATACCGTTGTAATCGATTGAGCTTCTGATTTCAGATGCAACAGGAATTTCTCGAGTGCGTCAATCCGTTCGCGAGATATGGGAGTTTGAAGTTAAGGAACGGTAGAGAAACTATCAAAATTTCAGTAAGTCTGATACTCGAAACCAATAACTACTAATGCCTAGTGCAAAAATACACACACCGTTGTAATTGGGCGAGTTTCTACTTTCAGATGCAACAGGAATTTCTCGAGTTCGTCAATCCGTTCGCGAGATATGGGAGTTTGAAGTTAAGGAATGGTTGAGAAGCCATCAAAATTTTCGCAAGTCTGATACTCGAAACCAATAACTGCTATGGCCTAGGGCAAAAATACACATACCGTTGTAATCGGGCGAGTTTCTACTTTCAGATGCAACAGGAATTTCTCGAGTTCGTCAATCCGTTCGCGAGATATGGGAGTTTGAAGTTAAGGAATGGTTGAGAAGCCATCAAAATTTTCGCAAGTCTGATACTCGAAACCAATAACTACTATGGCCTAGGGCAAAAATACACATACCATTGTAATCGGGCGAGATTATGCTTTTAGATGCAACTGGAATTTCTCGAGTTGGTAATCCGTTCGCGAGATATGGAGTTTGAAGTTAAGGAATGGTTGAGAAACCATCCAAATTTTCGCAAGTCTGATACTCGAAACCAATAACTACTATTGCCTAGGGCAAAAATACACATACCGTTGTAATCGATCGAGCTTCTGATTTCAGATGCAACAGGAATTTCTCGAGTGCGTCAATCCGTTCGCGAGATATGGGAGTTTGAAGTTAAGGAACGGTTGAGAAACTATCAAAATTTTAGTAAGTCTGATACTCGAAACCAATAACTACTAATACCTAGGGCAAAAATACACACACCGTTGTAATCGGGCGAGTTTCTACATTCAGATGCAACAGGAATTTCTCGAGTTCGTCAATCCGTTCGCGAGATATGGGAGTTTGAATTTAAGGAATGGTTGAGAAGCCATCAAAATTTTCGCAAGTCTGATACTCGAAACCAATAACTGCTATGGCCTGGGGCAAAATTACACATACTATTGCAATCGGGCGAGATTATGCTTTTAGATGCAACTGGAATTTCTCGAGTTGGTAATCCGTTCGCGAGATATCGGAGTTTGTAGTTAAGGAATGGTTGAGAAACCATCAAAATTTTCGCACGTCTGATACTCGAAACCAATAACTACTATTGCCTAGGGCAAAAATACACATACCGTTGTAATCGGGCGAGTTTCTACTTTCAGATGCAACAGGAATTTCTCGAGTTCGTCAATCCGTTCGCGAGATATGGGAGTTTGAAGTTAAGGAATGGTTGAGAAACCATCAAAATTTTCGCAAGTCTGATACTCGAAACCAATAACTACTATTGCCTAGGGAAAAAATACACATACCGTTGTAATCGATCGAGCCTCTGATTTCAGATGCAACAGGTATTTCTCGAGTGCGTCAATCCGTTCGCGAGATATGGGAGTTTGAAGTTAAGGAACGGTTGAGAAACTATCAAAATTTTAGTAAGTGTGATACTCGAAACCAATAACTACTAATGCCTAGGGCAAAAATACACACACCGTTGTAATCGGGCGAGTTTCTACTTTCAGATGCAACAGGAATTTCTCGAGTTCGTCAATCCGTTCGCGAGATATGGGAGTTTGAAGTTAAGGAATGGTTGAGAAGCCATCAAAATTTTCGCAAGTCGGATACTCGAAACCAATAACTGCTATGGCCTAGGGCAAAATTGCACATTCTATTGTAATCGGGCGAGATTATGCTTTTAGTTGCAACTGGAATTTCTCGAGTTGGTAATCCGTTCGCGAGATATCGGAGTTTGTAGTTAAGGAATGGTTGAGAAACCATCAAAATTTTCGCACGTCTGATACTCGAAACCAATAACTACTATTGCCTAGGGCAAAAATACACATGCCGTTGTAATCGGGCGAGTTTCTACTTTCAGATGCAACAGGAATTTCTCGAGTTCGTCAATCCGTTCGCGAGACATGGGAGTTTGAAGTTAAAGAACGGTTGAGAAACTATCAAAATTTTAGTAAGTCTGATACTCGAAACCAATAACTACTAATGCCTAGGGCACAAATACACATACCGTTGTAATCGGGCGAGTTTCTGCTTTCAGATGCAGTAGGAATTTCTCGAGTTCGACAATCCGTTCGCGAGATATGGGAGTTTGATGTTAAGGAATGGTTGAGAAACCATCAAAATTTTCGCTGGTCTGATACTCGAAACCAATAACTGGAATGGCCTAGGGGAAAAGTACACATACCACTGTAATCGGGCGATCTTCTACCTTCAGATGCAAGAGGAATTTCTCGAGTTCGTCAATCCGTTCGCGAGATATGGGACTTTGAAGTTAAGGAATGGTTGAGAAACCATCAAAATTTTCGCAAATCTGATACTCGAAACCAATAACTACTATTGCCTAGGGCAAAAATACCCATACCGTTGTAAATGGGCGAGTTTCTGCTTTCAGATGCAGCAGGAATTTCTCGAGTTCGTCATTCCGTTCGTGAGATATGGTAGTTTGAAGTTAAGGAATGGTTGAGAAACCATCAAAATTTTCGCAAGTCTGATACTCGAAACCAATAACTGGAATGGCCTAGGGGAAAAGTACACATACCACTGTAATCGGGCGAGTTTCTGCTTTCAGATGCAGTAGGAATTTCTCGAGTTCGTCAATCCGTTCGCGAGATATGGGAGTTTGAAGTTAAGGAATGGTTGAGAAACCATCAAAATTATCGCAGGTCTGATACTCGAAACCAATAACTACAATTGCCTAGGGCAAAAATACACATACCGTTGTAAATGGGCGAGTTTCTGATTTCAGATGCAACAGGAATTTCTCGACTTCGTCAATCCGTTCGCGAGATATGGGAGTTTGAAGTTAAGGAATGGTTGAGAAACCATCAAAATTTTCGCAAGTCTGATACTCGAAACCAATAACTGCTATGGCCTAGGGCAAAAATACACATACCATTGTAATCGGACGAGATTATGCTTTTAGATGCAACTGGAATTTCTCGAGTTGGTAATCCGTTCGCGAGATATGGGAGTTTGAATTTAAGGAATGGTTGAGAAACCATCAAAATTTTCGCAAGTCTGATACTCGAAACCAATAACTACTATTGCCTAGAGCAAAAATACACATACCGTTGTAATCGATCGAGCTTCTGATTTCAGATGCAACAGGAATTTCTCGAGTGCGTCAATCCGTTCGCGAGATATGGGAGTTTGAATTTAAGGAATGGTTGAGAAGCCATCAAAATTTTCGCAAGTCTGATACTCGAAACCAATAACTGCTATGGCCTAGGGCAAAATTACACATACTATTGTAATCGGGCGAGTTTCTACTTTCAGATGCAACAGGAATTTCTCGAGTTCGTCAATCCGTTCGCGAGATATGGGAGTTTGTAGTTAAGGAAAGGTTGAGAAACCATCAAAATTTTCGCTGGTCTGATACTCGAAACCAATAACTGGAATGGCCTAGGGGAAAAGTACACATACCACTGTAATCGGGCGATCTTCTACCTTCAGATGCAACAGGAATTTCTCGAGTCCGTCAATCCGTTCGCGAGATATGGGAGTTTGAAGTTAAGGAATGGTTGAGAAACCATCAAAATTTTCGCAAATCTGATACTCGAAACCACTAACTGGAATGGCCTAGGGGAAAAGTACACATACCACTGTAATCGGGCGAGATTCTGCTTTCAGATGCAGTAGGAATTTCTCGAGTTCGTCAATCCGTTCGCGAGATATGGGAGTTTGAAGTTAAGGAATGGTTGAGAAACCATCAAAATTTTCGCAAGTCTGATACTCGAAACCAATAACTACTATCGCCTAGGGCAAAAATACACATACCGTTGTAATCGGGCGAGTTTCTACTTTCAGATGCAACAGGAATTTCTCGAGTTCGTCATTCCGTCCGCGAGATATGGGAGTTTGAAGTTAAGGAATGGTTGAGAAACCATCAAAACTATCGCAAGTCTGATACTCGAAATCAATAACTACTATGTCCTAGGGCAAAAATACACACACCATTGTAATCGATCGAGTTTCTGCTTTCAGATGCAACAGGAATTTCTCGAGTTCGTCAATTCGTTCGCGAGATATGGGAGTTTGAAGTTACGGAATGGTTGAGAAACCATCAAAGTTTTAGTAAGTCTCATTCTCGAAACCTATAACTACTATGTCCTAGGGCAAAAATACACATACCGTTATATTCGGGCGAGTTTCTACTTTCAGATGCAACAGGAATTTCTCGAGTTCGTCATTCCGTCCGCGAGATATGGGAGTTTGAAGTTAAGGAATGGTTGTGAAACCCTCAAAATTTTCGCAAGTCTGATACTCGAAACGGATAAATACTATTGCCGAGGGGAAAAATACACATACCGTTGTAATGGGGCGAGTTTCCAATTTCAGATGCAACATGAATTTCAAGAGTTCATCAATCCGTTCTCGAGATATGGGAGTTTGAAGTTAAGGAATGGTTGAGAAACCATCAAAATTTTCGCAAGTCTGATACTCGAAACCAATAACTGCTATGGCCTAGGGCAAAAATACACATACCATTGTAATCGGGCGAGATTATGCTTTTAGATGCAACTGGAATTTCTCGAGTTGGTAATCCGTTCGCGAGATATGGGAGTTTGAAGTTTAGGAATGGTTGAGTAATCATCAAAATTTTCGCAAGTCTGATACTCGAAACCAATAACTACAATGGCCTAGGGGAAAAATACACATAGCGTTGCAATTGGGAGAGTTTCTACTTTCAGATGCAACAGGAATTTCTCGAGTTAGTCAATCCGTTCGCGAGATATGGGAGTTTGAAGTTAAGGAATGGTTGAGAAACCATCAAAATTTTCGCAAGTCTGATACTCGAAACCAATAACTGCTATGGCCTAGAGCAAAAATACACATACCATTGTAATCGGGCGAGATTATGCATTTAGATGCAACTGGAATTTCTCGAGTTGGTAATCCGTTCGCGAGATATGGGTGTTTGAAGTTAAGGAATGGTTGAGTAATCATCAAAATTTTCGCAAGTCTGATACTCGAAACCAATAACTACTATTGCCTAGGGCAAAAATACACATACCGTAGTAATTGGGCGAGTTTCTGCTTTCAGATGCAGCAGGAATTTCTCGAGTTCGTCAACCCGTTCGCGAGATATGGGAGTGTGAAGTTAAGGAATGGTTTAGAAACCATCAAAATTTTCGCTGGTCTGATACTCGAAACCAATAACTGGAATGGCCTAGGGGAAAAGTACACACCCCATTGTAATCGGACGAGTTTCTACTTTCAGATGCAACTGGAATTTCTCGAGTTCGTCAATCCGTTCGCGAGATATGGGAGTTTGAAGCTAAGGAATGGTTGAGAAACTATCAAAATTTTAGTAAGTCTGATACTCGAAACCAATAACTACTATTGCCTAGAGCAAAAATACACATACCGTTATATTCGGGCGAGTTTCTACTTTCAGATGCAACAGGAATTTCTCGAGTTCGTCATTCCGTCCGCGAGATATGGGAGTTTGAAGTTAAGTAATGGTTGAGAAACCCTCAATATTTTCGCAAGTCTGATACTCGAAACGGATAAGTCCTATTGCCGAGGGGAAGAATACACATACCGTTGTAATGGGGCGAGTTTCCACTTTCAGATGCAACATGAATTTCAAGAGTTCGTCAATCCGTTCTCGTGATATGGGAGTTTGAAGTTAAGGAATGGTTGAGAAACCATCAAAATTTTCGCTGGTCTGATACTCGAAACCAATAACTGGAATGGCCTAGGGGAAAAGTACACACACCATTGTAATCGGGCAAGTTTCTACTTTCAGATGCAACACGAATTTCTCGAGTTCGTCAATCCGTTCGCGAGATATGGGAGTTTGAAGTTAAGGAATGGTTGAGAAGCCATCAAAATTTTCGCAAGTCTGTTACTCCAAACCAATAACTACTATTGCCTAGGGCAAAAATACAGATACCATTGTAATCGGGCGAGATTATGCTTTCAGATGCAACTGGAATTTCTCGAGATGGTAATCCGTTCGCGAGATATGGGAGTTTGTAGTTAAGGAATGGTTGAGAAATTATCAAAATTTTCGCAAGTCTGATACTCGAAATCAATAACTACTATGTCCTAGGGCAAAAATACACACACCATTGTAATCGATCGAGTTTCTGCTTTCATATGCAACAGGAATTTCTCGAGTTCGTCAACCCGTTCGCGAGATATGGGAGTTTGTAGTTAAGGAATGGTTGAGTGATCATCAAAATTTTCGCAAGTCTGATACTCGAAACCAATAACTACTATTGCCTAGGGCAAAAATACACATACCGTAGTAATTGGGCGAGTTTCTGCTTTCAGATGCAGCAGGAATTTCTAGAGTTCGTTAACCCGTTCGCGAGATATGGGAGTTTGAAGATAAGGAATGGTTTAGAAACCATCAAAATTTTCGCTGGTCTGATACTCGAAACCAATAACTGGAATGACCTAGGGAAAAAGTACACACACCACTATAATCGGGCGAGTTTCTGCTTTCAGATGCAACTGGAATTTCTCCAGTTCGTCAATCCGTTCACGAGATATGGGAGTTTGAAGTTACGGAATGGTTGAGAAACCATCAAAGTTTTAGTAAGTCTGATACTCGAAACCAATTACTACAATGGCCTAGGGGAAAAATACACATACCGTAGTAATTGAGCGAGTTTCTGCTATCAGATGCAGCAGGAATTTCACGAGTTCGTCAACCCGTTCGCGAGATATGGGTGTTTGAAGTTAAGGAATGGTTGAGAAACTATCAAAATTTTAGTAAGTCTGATACTCGAAACCAATAACTACTAATGCCTAGGGCAAAAATACACATACCGTTGTAATCGGGCGAGTTTCTACTTTCAGATGCAGCAGGAATTTCTCGAGTTCGTCAATCCGTTCGCGAGATATGGGAGTTTGAAGTTAAGGAATGGTTCAGAAGCCATCAAAATTTTCGCAAGTCTGTTACTCCAAACCAATAACTACTATTGCCTAGGGCAAAAATACAGATACCATTGTAATCGGGCGAGATTATGCTTTCAGATGCAACTGGAATTTCTCGAGATGGTAATCCGTTCGCGAGATATGGGAGTTTGTAGTTAAGGAATGGTTGAGAAATTATCAAAATTTTCGCAAGTCTGATACTCGAAATCAATAACTACTATGTCCTAGGGCAAAAATACACACACCATTGTAATCGATCGAGTTTCTGCTTTCAGATGCAACAGGAATTTCTCGAGTTGGTAATCCGTTCGCGAGATATGGGAGTTTGTAGTTAAGGAATGGTTGAGTGATCATCAAAATTTTCGCAAGTCTGATACTCGAAACCAATAACTACTATTGCCTACGGCAAAAATACACATACCGTAGTAATTGGGCGAGTTTCTGCTTTCAGATGCAGCAGGAATTTCTCGAGTTCGTCAACCCGTTCGCGTGATATGGGAGTTTGAAGTTAAGGAATGGTTTAGAAACCATCAAAATTTTCGCTGTTCTGATACTCGAAACCAATAACTGGAATGACCTAGGGAAAAAGTACACACACCACTATAATCGGGCGAGTTTCTGCTTTCAGATGCAACTGGAATTTCTCCAGTTCGTCAATCCGTTCACGAGATATGGGAGTTTGAAGTTAAGGAATGGTTGAGAAACCATCAAAATTTTCGCAAGTCTGATACTCGAAACCAATAACTCCAATTGCCTAGGGCAAAAATACACACACCATTGTAATCGGACGAGTTTCTACTTTCAGATGCAACTGGAATTTCTCGAGTTCGTCAATCCGTTCGCGAGATATGGGAGTTTGAAGTTAAGGAATGGTTGAGAAACTATCAAAATTTTAGTAAGTCTGATACTCGAAACCAATAACTACTATTGCCTAGGGCAAAAATACAGATACCATTGTAATCGGGCGAGATTATGCTTTCAGATGCAACTGGAATTTCTCGAGATGGTAATCCGTTCGCGAGATATGGGAGTTTGTAGTTAAGGAATGGTTGAGAAATTATCAAAATTTTCGCAAGTCTGATTCTCGAAACCAATAACTATTATGTCCTAGGGCAAAAATACACGCACCATTGTAATCGGGCGAGTTTCTACTTTCAGATGCAACAGGAATTTCTCGAGTTCGTCAACCCGTTCGCGAGATATGGGAGTTTGAAGTTAAGGAATGGTTGAGAAACCATCAAAACTATCGCAAGTCTGATACTCGAAACCAATAACTCCTATTGCCTAGGGCAAAAATACACATACCGTTGTAATCGGGCGAGTTTCTACTTTCAGATGCAACAGGAATTTCTCGAGTTCGTCATTCCGTCCGCGAGATATGGGAGTTTGAAGTTAAGGAATGGTTGAGATACCCTCAAAATTTTCGCAAGTCTGATACTCGAAACGAATAACTACAATTGCCTAGGGCAAAAATACACATACCGTTGTAATCGGGCGAGTTTCTGCTTTCAGATGCAACAGGAATTTCTCGAGTTCGTCAATTCGTTCGCGAGATATGGGAGTTTGAAGTTAAGGAATGGTTGAGAAACCATCAAAATTTTCGCAAGTCTGATACTCGAAACCAATAACTGCTATGGCCTAGGGCAAAAATACACATACCATTGTAATCGGGCGAGATTATGCTTTTAGATGCAACTGGAATTTCACGAGTTGGTAATCCGTTCGCCAGATATGGGAGTTTGAAGTTAAGGAATGGTTGAGAAATCATCAAAATTTTCGCAAGTCTGATACTCGAAACCAATAACTACTGTGGCCTAGGGCAAAAATACACATACCATGGTAATCGGGCGAGTTTCTGCTATCAGATGCAACAGGAATTTCTCGAGTTCGTCAATCCTTTCGCGAGATACGGGAGTTTGAAGTTAAGGAATGGTTGAAGAACCATCAAAATTTTCGCAAGTCTGATACTCGAAACCAATATCTACAAAGGCCTAGGGGAAAAATACGCATACCTTTGTAATCGGGCGAGTTTCTACTTTCAGATGCAACAGGAATTTTTTGAGTTCGTCAATCCGTTCGCGAAATATCGGAGTTTGGACTTAAGAGATGGTTGAGAAATCATCAAAATTTTCGCAATTCTGATACTCGAAACCAATAACTGGAATGGCCTAGGGGAAAAGTACACACACCATTGTAATCGGGCGAGTTTCTTCTTTCAGATGCAACAGGAATTTCTCGAGTTCGTCAATCCGTTCGCGAGACATGGGAGTTTGAAGTTAAGGAATGCTTGAGATACCATCAAAATTTTCGCAAGTCTGTTACGCGAAACCAATAACTACAATGGACTAGGGGAAAAATATACATGCCATTGTAATCGGGCGAGTTTCTTCTTTCAGATGCAACAGGAATTTCTCGAGTTCGTCAATCCGTTCGCGAGACATGGGAGTTTGAAGTTAAGGAATGCTTGAGAAACCATCAAAATTTTCGCAAGTCTGTTACGCGAAACCAATAACTACAAAGGACTAGGGGAAAAATACACATACCTTTGTAATCGGGCGGGTTTCTACTTTCAGATCCAACAGGAATTTCTCGAGTTCGTCAATCCGTTCGCGAGATATGAGAGTTTGAAGTTAAGGAATGGTTGAGAAACCATCACAATTTTCGCAAGTCTGACACTCGAAACAAATAACTACAATGGCCTAGGGGAAAAATACACATAACGTTGTAATCCGGAGAGTTTCTACTTTCAGATGCTGCAGAAATTTTACGGATTCGGCAATCCGTTCGCGAAATATGGCAGGTTGAATTTAAGGAATGTTTGAGAAACCATCAAAATTTTCGCAATTCTGATGCTAGAAACGAAGAACCGGAATGGCCTAGGGCAAAAGTACACACAGCATAGTAATCGGGCGAGTTTCTACTTTCAGACGCAGCAGGAATTTCTCGAGTTCGTCAATCCGTTCGCGAGATATGGGAGTTTGAAGTTAAGGAATGGTTAAGGAACCATCAAAATTTTCGCAATTCTGATACTCGAAACCAATAACTGGAATGGCCTAGGCGAAAAGTACACACACCATTGTAATGGGGCGAGTTTCTACTTTCAGATGCAACAGGAATTTCTCGAGTTCGTCTATCCGTTCGCGAGATATGGGAGTTCGAAGTTACGGAATGCTTGAGAAACCATCAAAATTTTTGCAAGTCTGATACTCGAAACCAATAACTACAATGGCCTAGGGTAAAAATACACATAGCGTAGTAATCGGGAGAGTTTCTGCTTTCAGATGCAACAGAAATTTTTCGGATTCGGCAATCCGTTCGCGAAATATTGCAGCTTGAAGTTAAGGAATGGTTGAGAAACCATCAAAATTTTCGCAATTCTGATGCTAGAAACGAAAAACTGGAATGGCCTAGGGGAAAAGTACACACACCATTGTAATGGGGCGAGTTTCTACTTTCAGATGCAACAGGAATTTCTCGAGTTCGTCAATCCGTTCGCGAGATATGGGAGTTTGAAGTTACGGAATGGTTGAGAAACCATCAAAATTTTTGCAAGTCTGATACTCGAAACCAATAATTACTGTGGCCTAGGGCAAAAATACACATACCATGGTAATCGGGCGAGTTTCTGCTTTCAGATGCAACAGGAATTTCTCGAGTTCGTCAACCCTTTCGCGAGATATGGGAGTTTGAAGTTAAGGAATGGTTGAGGAACCATCAAAATATTCGCAAGTCTGATACTCGAAACCAATAACTACAAAAGGCCTAGGGGGAAAATACGCATACCTTTGTAATCGGGCGAGCTTCTACTTTCAGATGCAACAGGAATTTCTCGATTTCCTCAGTCCGTTCGCGAGATACGGGAGTTTGAAGTTAAGGAATGCTTGAGAAACCATCAAAATTTTCACAAGTATGATACGCGAAACCAATAACTACAAAGGACTAGGGGAAAAATACACATACCTTTGTAATCGGGCGCGTTTCTACTTTCAGATGCAACTGGAATTTCTCCAGTTCGTCAATCCGTTCGCGTGATATGGGAGTTTGAAGTTAAGGAATGGTTGAGAATCCATCTAAATTTTCGCAAGTCTGATACTCGAAACCAATAACTACAATGACCTAGGGGAAAAATACACATACCGTTGTAATCGGGCGAGTTTCTACTTTCAGATGCAACCGGAATTTCTCGAGTTCGTCAATCCGTTCGCGAGATATGGGAGCTTGAAGTTAAGGAATGGTTGAGAAACCATCAAAATTTAGCAAGTCTGATACTCGAAACCTATGACTACTATGGCCTAGGCCTAAAATACACACACAGTTGTAATCGGGTGAGTTCCTGCTGTCAGTTGCAACAGGAATTTCTCGAGTTCGTCAATCCGTTCGCGAGATATGGGAGTTTGAAGTTATAGAATGGCTGAGAAACCATTAAAATTTTCGCAAGTCTGATAGTCGAAACCAATAACTGCAAAGGCCTAGGGGAAAAATACACATACCTTTGCAATCGGGCGAGTTTCTACTTTCAGATGCAACAGGAATTTCACGAGTTCGTCAATCCTTTCGCGTAATATGGGAGTTTGAAGTTAAGGAATGGTTGAGGAACCATCAAAATTTTCGCATGTCTGATACTCGAAACCAATAACTGCTATGGCCTAGGGCAAAAATACAAATACCATTGAAATCGGGCGAGATTATGCTTTCAGATGCAGTAGGAATTTCTCGAGTTCGTCAACCCTTTCGCGAGATATGGGAGTTTGAAGTTAAGGAATGGTTGAGGAACCATCAAAATATTCGCAAGTCTGATACTCGAAACCAATAACTACAAAGGCCTAGGGGGAAAATACGCATACCTTTGTAATCGGGCGAGTTTCTACTTTCGGATGCAGTAGGAATTTCTCGAGTTCGACAATCCGTTCGCGAGATATGGGAGTTTGAAGTTAAGGAATGCTTGAGAAACCATCAAAATTTTCGCAAGTCTGTTACACGAAACCAATAACTATTATACAAAGGACTAGGGGATAAATACACATACCTTTGTAATCGGGCGGGTTTCTACTTTCAGATGCAACAGGAATTTCTCGAGTTCGTCAATCCGTTCGCGAAATATCGGAGTTTGGAGTTCAGAATGGTTGAGAAACCATCAAAATTTTCGCAAGTCTGATACTCGAAGCCAATAACTGGAATGGCCTAGTGGAAAAGTACACAGCCCACTGTAATCGGGCGAGTTTCTACTTTCAGATGCAACAGGAATTTCTCGAGTTCGTCTATCCGTTCGCGAGATATGGGAGTTCGAAGTTACGGAATGCTTGAGAAACCATCAAAATTTTTGCAAGTCTGATACTCGAAACCAATAACTACAATGGCCTAGGGTAAAAATACACATAGCGTAGTAATCGGGAGAGTTTCTGCTTTCAGATGCAACAGAAATTTTTCGGATTCGGCAATCCGTTCGCGAAATATTGCAGCTTGAAGTTAAGGAATGGTTGAGAAACCATCAAAATTTTCGCAATTCTGATGCTAGAAACGAAAAACTGGAATGGCCTAGGGGAAAAGTACACACACCATTGTAATGGGGCGAGTTTCTACTTTCAGATGCAACAGGAATTTCTCGAGTTCGTCAATCCGTTCGCGAGATATGGGAGTTTGAAGTTACGGAATGGTTGAGAAACCATCAAAATTTTTGCAAGTCTGATACTCGAAACCAATAATTACTGTGGCCTAGGGCAAAAATACACATACCATGGTAATCGGGCGAGTTTCTGCTTTCAGATGCAACAGGAATTTCTCGAGTTCGTCAACCCTTTCGCGAGATATGGGAGTTTGAAGTTAAGGAATGGTTGAGGAACCATCAAAATATTCGCAAGTCTGATACTCGAAACCAATAACTACAAAGGCCTAGGGGGAAAATACGCATACCTTTGTAATCGGGCGAGTTTCTACTTTCAGGTGCAACAGGAATTTCTCGATTTCCTCAGTCCGTTCGCGAGATATGGGAGTTTGAAGTTAAGGAATGCTTGTGAAACCATCAAAATTTTCACAAGTATGATACGCGAAACCAATAACTACAAAGGACTAGGGGAAAAATACACATACCTTTGTAATCGGGCGCGTTTCTACTTTCAGATGCAACTGGAATTTCTCCAGTTCGTCAATCCGTTCGCGAGATATGGGAGTTTGAAGTTAAGGAATGGTTGAGAATCCATCTAAATTTTCGCAAGTCTGATAGTCGAAACCAATAACTACAATGACCTAGGGGAAAAATACACATACCGTTGTAATCGGGCGAGTTTCTACTTTCAGATGCAACCGGAATTTCTCGAGTTCGTCAATCCGTTCGCGAGATATGGGAGCTTGAAGTTATAGAATGGCTGAGAAACCATTAAAATTTTCGCAAGTCTGATAGTCGAAACCAATAACTGCAAAGGCCTAGGGGAAAAATACACATACCTTTGCAATCGGGCGAGTTTCTACTTTCAGATGCAACAGGAATTTCACGAGTTCGTCAATCCTTTCGCGTAATATGGGTGTTTGAAGTTAAGGAATGGTTGAGGAACCATCAAAATTTTCGCATGTCTGATACTCGAAACCAATAACTGCTATGGCCTAGGGCAAAAATACAAATACCATTGAAATCGGGCGAGATTATGCTTTCAGATGCAGTAGGAATTTCTCGAGTTCGTCAACCCTTTCGCGAGATATGGGAGTTTGAAGTTAAGGAATGGTTGAGGAACCATCAAAATTTTCGCAATTCTGATACTCGAAACAAATAACTATAACGGCCTAGGGGAAAAATACACATACCGTTGTAATCGGGTGAGTTTCTGCTTTCAGATGCAACGGGAATTTCTCGAGTTCGTCAATCCGTTCGCGAGATATGGGAGTTTGAAGTTAAGGAATGCTTGAGAAACCATCAAAATTTTCGCAAGTCTGTTACACGAAACCAATAACTATTATACAAAGGACTAGGGGATAAATACACATACCTTTGTAATCGGGCGGGTTTCTACTTTCAGATGCAACAGGAATTTCTCGAGTTCGTCAATCCGTTCGCGAAATATCGGAGTTTGGAGTTCAGAATGGTTGAGAAACCATCAAAATTTTCGCAAGTCTGATACTCGAAGCCAATAACTGGAATGGCCTAGTGGAAAAGTACACAGCCCACTGTAATCGGGCGAGTTTCGACTTTCAGATGCAACAGGAATTTCTCGAGTTCGTCAATCCGCTCGCGAGATATGTGAGTTTGAAGTTAAGGAATGGTTGAGAAACCATCAAAATTTTCGCAATTCTGATACTCGAAACAAATAACTATAACGGCCTAGGGGAAAAATACACATACCGTTGTAATCGGGTGAGTTTCTGCTTTCAGATGCAACGGGAATTTCTCGAGTTCGTCAATCCGTTCGCGAGATATGGGAGTTTGAAGTTAAGGAATGGTTGAAGAACCATCAAAATTTTCCCATGTCTGAGACATGATACCAATAACTACAAAGGCCAAGGGGAAAAATACACATACCTTTGTAATCGGGCGAGTTTCTACTTTCAGATGCAACAGGAATTTCTCGAGTTCGTCAATCCGTTCGCGAAATATCGGAGTTTGGAGTTCAGAATGGTTGAGAAACCATCAAAATCTTCGCAAGTCTGATACTCGAAACCAATAACTGGAATGGCCTAGGGGAAAAGTACACAGCCCACTGTAATCGGGCGAGCTTCTACTTTCAGATGCAACAGGAATTTCTCGAGTTCGTCAATCCGCTCGCGAGATATGGGAGTTTGAAGTTAAGGAGTGGTTGAGGAACCATCAAAATTTTCGCATGTCTGAGACTTGATACCAATAACTACATAGGCCAAGGGGAAAAATACACATACCTTTGTAATCGGGCGAGATTGTACTTTCAGATGCAAGAGGAATTTTTCGAGTTCGTCTTTCCGTTCGAGAGATATGGGAGCTTGAAGTTAAGGAATGGTTGAGAAACCATCAAAATTTTCCCAATTCTGATACTCGAAACAAATAACTATAACGGCCTAGGGGAAAAATACACATACCGTTGTAATCGGGCGAGTTTCTGCTTTCAGATGCAACGGGAATTTCTCGAGCTCGTCAATCCGTTCGCGAGATATGGGAGTTTGAAGTTATGGAATGGCTGAGAAACCATTAAAACATTCGCAAGTCTGATAGTCGAAACCAATAACTACAAAGGCCTAGGAGAAAAATACACATACCTTTGCAATCGGGCGAGTTTCTACTTTCAGATGCAACAGGAATTTCACGAGTTCGTCAATCCTTTCGCGTAATATGGGAGTTTGAAGTTAAGGAATGGTTGAGAAACCATCAAAATTTAGCAAGTCTGATACTCGAAACCTATGACTACTATGGCCTAGGCCTAAAATACACACACAGTTGTAATCGGGTGAGTTCCTGCTGTCAGATGCAACAGGAATTTCTCGAGCTCGTCAATCCGTTCGCGAGATATGGGAGTTTGAAGTTAAGGAATGGCTGAGAAACCATTAAGATTTCGTAAGTCTGATACTCGAAACCAATAACTACAATGGCCTAGGGGAAAAGTACAGACACCATTGTAATCGGGCGAGTTTCTACTTTCAGATGCAACCGGAATTTCTCGAGTTCGTCAATATGTTCGCGAGATATGGGAGCTTGAAGTTAAGGAATGGTTGAGAAACCATCAAAATTTAGCAAGTCTGATACTCGAAACCTATGACTACCATGGCCTAGGCCTAAAATACACACACAGTTGTAATCGGGTGAGTTCCTGCTGTCAGATGCAACAGGAATTTCTCGAGCTCGTCAATCCGTTCGCGAGATATGGGAGTTTGAAGTTAAGGAACGCTTGAGAAACCATCAACATTTTCGCAAGTCTGATGCTAGAAACGAATAACTGGAATGGCCTAGGGGAAAAGTACAGAGACCAATGTATTCGGGCGAGTTTCTACTTTCAGATGTAACAGAAATTTTTCGGATTCGCCAATCCGTTCGCGAAATATCGGAGTTCGGACTTAAGATATGGTTGAGAAACAATCAAAAGTTTCGCAATTCTGATGCTATGAACGAATAACTGGAATGGCCTAGGGGAAAAGTACACATACCATTGTAATCGGGCGAGTTTCTACTTTCTGATGCAAAATTAATTTCTCGAATTCGTCAATCCGTTCGCGAGATATGGGAGTTTGAAGTTAAGGAATGGTTGAGAAACCATCAAAATTTTCGCAAGTCTGATGCTAGAAACGAATAACTGGAATGGCCTAGGGGAAAAGTACAGACACCATTGTAATCGGGCGAGTTACTACTTTCAGATGCAACCGGAATGTCTCCAGTTCGTCAATCGTTTCGCGAGATATGGGAGTTTGAAGTTAAGGAATGGTTGAGAGACCGTCAATGTTTTCGCAAGTCTGATGCTCGAAACGAATAACTGGAATGGCCTAGGGGAAAAGTACAGAAACCATTGTAATCGGGCGAGTTTCTACTTTCAGATGCAACCGGAATGTCTCCAGTTCGTCAATCCGTTCGCGAGATATGAGGGTTTGAAGTAAAGGAATGGTTGAGAATCCATCAAAATTTTCGCAAGTATGATACTCGAAACCAATAACAACAATGGCCTAGGGGAAAAGTACACATACCATTGTAATCGGGTGAGTTTCTACTTTCAGATGCACCGGGAATTTCTCGAGTTCGTCAATCCGATCGCGAGATATGGGAGTTTGAAGTTAAGGAATGGTAGAGAAACCATCAAAATTTTCGCAAGTCTGATACTAGAAAACTATAACTGGAATTGCCTCGGGGAAAAGTACACACACCATTGTAATCGGGCGAGTTTCTGCTTTCAGATGCAACAGGAATTTCTCGAGTTCGTCAATCCTTTCGCGAGATATGGGAGTTTGAAGTTAAGGAATGGTTGAGAAACCATCTAAATTTTCGCAAATCTGATACTCGAAACCAATAACTACAATGACCTAGGGGAAAGATACACATACCGTTGTAATCGGGAGAGTTCCTACTTTCAGATGCAACAGAAATTTTTCGGTTTTGTCAAACCGTTCGCGAGATATGGGAGTTTGAAGTAAAGGAATGCTTGAGAAACCATAAAAATTTTCGCAAGTATGATACGCGAAACCAATAACTACAAAGGACTAGGAGAAAAATACACATACCTTTGTGATCGGGCGCGTTTCTACTTTCAGATGCAACTGGAATTTCTCCAGTTCGTCAATCCGTTCGCGGGATATGGGAGTTTGAAGTTACGGAATGGTTGAGAAACCATCAAAATTTTCGCAAGTCTGATACTCGAACCCGATAACTTCTATTGCCTAGGGCAAAAAATTTACGGTTGTATTCGGGCGAGTTTCTACTTTCAGATGCAACAGGAATTTCTCGAGTTCGTCAATCCGTTCGCGAGATATGGGAGTTTGATGTTAAGGAATGGTTGAGAAACCATCACAATTTTCGCAAGTCTGATACTCGAAACCAATAACTGCTACGGCCTAGGGCAAAAATACACATACCATTGTAATCGGGCGAGATTATGCTTTCAGATGCAACTGGAATTTCTCGAGTTGGTAATCCGTTCGCGAGATATGGGAGTTTGAAGTTAAAGAATGGTTAAGGAACCATCAAAATTTTCGCAAGTCTGATACTCGAATCCAATAACTACAAAGGACTAGGGGAGAAATACGCATACCTTTGTAATCGGGCGCGTTTCTACTTTCAGATGCAACTGGAATTTCTCCAGTTCGTCAATCCGTTCGCGAGATATGGGAGTTTGAAGTTAAGGAATGGTTGAGAATCCATCTAAATTTTCGCAAGTCTGATACTCGAAACCAATAACTGGAATGGCCTAGGGGAAAAGTACAGACACCATTGTAATCGGGCGAGTTACTACTTTCAGATGCAACCGGAATGTCTCCAGTTCGTCAATCCGTTCGCGAGATATGGCAGTTTGAAGGAAAGGAATGGTTGAGAAACCATCAAAATTTTCGCAAGTCTGATACTCGAAACCAATAACTGGAATGGCCTAGGGGAAAAGTACACAGCCCACTGTAATCGGGCGAGTTTCTACTTTCAGATGCAACAGGAATTTCTCGAGTTCGTCAATCCGCTCGCGAGATATGGGAGTTTGAAGTTAAGGAATGGTTGAGAAACCATCAAAATTTTCGCAAGTCTGATACTCGAAACCAATAACTGGAATGGCCTAGGGGAAAAGTACACAGCCCACTGTAATCGGGTGAGTTTCTACTTTCAGATGCAACAGGAATTTCTCGAGTTCGTCAATCCGATCGCGAGATATGGGAGTTTGAAGTTAAGAGATGGTTGTGAAAACATCAAAATTTTCGCAATTCTGATGCTAGAAACAAATAACTATAACGGCCTAGGGGAAAAATACACATACCGTTGTAACCGGGAGAGTTTCTGCTTTCAGATGCAACAGGAATTTCTCGAGTTCGTCAATCTGTTCACGAGATATGGGAGCTTGAAGTTAAGGAATGGTTGAGAAACCATCAAAATTTAGCAAGTCTGATACTCGAAACCTATGACTACTATGGCCTAGGCCTAAAATACACACACAGTTGTAATCGGGTGAGTTCCTGCTGTCAGATGCAACAGGAATTTCTCGAGCCCGTCAATCCGTTCGCGAGATATGGGAGTTTGAAGTTAAGGAATGGCTGAGAAACCATTAAAATTTCGTAAGTCTGATACTCGAAACCAATAACTACAATGGCCTAGGGGAAAAGTACAGACACCATTGTAATCGGGCGAGTTTCTACTTTCAGATGCAACCGAAATTTCTCGAGTTCGTCAATCCGTTCGCGAGATATGGGAGTTTGAAGTAAAGGAATGGTTGAGAAACCATCAAAATTTTCGCAAGTCTGATACTCGAAACCAATAACTATAATGGCTTAGGGGAAAACTACACATACCATTGTAATCGGGCGAGTTTCAACTTTCAGATGCAACCGGAATGTCTCCAGTCCGTCAATCCGTTCGCGAGATATGAGAGTTTGAAGTAAAGCAATGGTTGAGAAACCATCAAAATTTTCGCAAGTATGATACCTGAAACCAATAACTACAATGGCCTAGGGGAAAAGTACACATACCATTGTAATCGGGTGAGTTTCTACTTTCAGATGCACCGGGAATTTCTCGAGTTCGTCAATCCGATCGCGAGATATGGGAGTTTGAAGTTAAGGAATGGTTGAGAAACCATCAAAATTTTCGCAAGTCTGATACTCGAAACCAATAACTGGAATGGCCTAGGGGAAAAGTACACACACCATTGTAATCGGGCAAGTTTCTACTTTCAGATGCAACAGTAATTTCTCGAGTTCGTCAATCCGTTCGCGAGATATGGGAGTTTGAAGTTATGGAATGGTTGAGAAACCATCAATGTCTTCGCAAGTCTGATACTCGAACCCAATAACTACTATGGTCTAGAGCAAAAATACACATACCGTTGTAATCGGGCGAGTTTGAACTTTCAGATGCAACAGGAATTTCTCGAGTTCTTCAACCGGTTCGCGAGATATGGGAGTTTGAAGTTATGGAATGGTTGGGAAACAATCAAAAATTTCGCAATTCTGATACACGAAACCAATAACTACAATGGCCTAGGGGAAAAATACACACACCATTGTAATCGGGCCAGTTTCGACTTTCAGATTCAACAGGAATTCCTCGAGTTCGTCAATCCGTTCGCGAGATATGGGAGTTCGAAGTTAAGGAATGGTTGAGAAACCATCAAAATTTTCGCAAGTCTGATACTCGAAACCAATAACTATTATGGCCTCGGGGAAAAGTACACACACCATTGTAATCGGTCGAGTTTCTACTTCCAGATGCGTCAGGAATTTCTCAAGTTCGTCAATCCGTTCGCGAAATATCGGAGTTTAGAGTTAAGAGATGGTTGAGAAACCATCAAAATTTTCGCAAGTCTGATACTCGAAACCAATAACTATTATGGCCTCGGGGAAAAGTACACACACCATTGTAATCGGTCGAGTTTCTACTTCCACATGCGTCAGGAATTTCTCATGTTCGTCAATCCGTTCGCGAAATATCGGAGTTTAGAGTTAAGAGATGGTTGAGAAACCATCAAAATTTTCGCAAGTCTGATACTCGAAACAAATAACTACAATAGCCTAGGGCAAAAATACACATACCGTTGTAATCGGGCGAGTTTCTACTTTCAGATACAACAGGAATTTCTCGAGTTCGTCAATTCGTTCGCGAGACATGGGAGTTTGAAGTTAAGGAATGGTTGAGAAACCATCAAAATTTTCGCAAGTCTGATACTCGAAACCAATAACTATAATGGCTTAGGGGAAAACTACACATACCATTGTAATCGGGCGAGTTTCAACTTTCAGATGCAACAGGAATTTCTGAAGTTCGTCAATCCGTTCGCGAGATATGGGAGTTCGAAGTTAAGGAATGGTTGAGAAACCATCAAAATTTTCGCAAGTCTGATACTCGAAACCAATAACTATTATGGCCTCGGGGAAAAGTACACACACCATTGTAATCGGTCGAGTTTCTACTTCCAGATGCGTCAGGAATTTCTCAAGTTCGTCAATCCGTTCGCGAAATATCGGAGTTTAGAGTTAAGAGATGGTTGAGAAACCATCAAAATTTTCGCAAGTCTGATACTCGAAACCAATAACTATTATGGCCTCGGGGAAAAGTACACACACCATTGTAATCGGTCGAGTTTCTACTTCCACATGCGTCAGGAATTTCTCATGTTCGTCAATCCGTTCGCGAAATATCGGAGTTTAGAGTTAAGAGATGGTTGAGAAACCATCAAAATTTTCGCAAGTCTGATACTCGAAACAAATAACTACAATAGCCTAGGGCAAAAATACACATACCGTTGTAATCGGGCGAGTTTCTACTTTCAGATACAACAGGAATTTCTCGAGTTCGTCAATTCGTTCGCGAGACATGGGAGTTTGAAGTTAAGGAATGGTTGAGAAACCATCAAAATTTTCGCAAGTCTGATACTCGAAACCAATAACTATAATGGCTTAGGGGAAAACTACACATACCATTGTAATCGGGCGAGTTTCAACTTTCAGATGCAACAGGAATTTCTGAAGTTCGTCAATCCGTTCGCGAGATATGGGAGTTCGAAGTTAAGGAATGGTTGAGAAACCATCAAAATTTTCGCAAGTCTGATACTCGAAACCAATAACTATTATGGCCTCGGGGAAAAGTACACACACCATTGTAATCGGTCGAGTTTCTACTTCCAGATGCGTCAGGAATTTCTCAAGTTCGTCAATCCGTTCGCGAAATATCGGAGTTTAGAGTTAAGAGATGGTTGAGAAACCATCAAAATTTTCGCAAGTCTGATACTCGAAACCAATAACTATAATGGCTTAGGGGAAAACTACACATACCATTGTAATCGGGCGAGTTTCAACTTTCAGATGCAACAGGAATTTCTGAAGTTCGTCAATCGGTTCGCGAGATATAGGAGAATATTTATAATTTCTATTATATATCATTTGATGTATAGTTAAATTTGACACTAATACTCTAAATACATATTTAGTATATTTTTTAATCTCTTTAGCCTCCAGAAGAATTTTATTTATACTATTTACTATATATAATAATTTACACAGAATCGGAAATAAATCTAATTATTTATTTATAATAATAATTTTTTTTTCACTTATCTTAAAAATTGGGATGTACTCTTTAAATGTTCGATTCATTTCTTTAATTTATTCATTAAATTGAATTAATCTATTCTTTGTAATAACTTTAATAAAATTAATCCCTATAATTATTATAGAACTCGTATTAAAATTTAATAATGAAATTTATTTTATTTGCCTAATTAATGTAATTATTGCCCGTATCATTTGCTTAAATAAAAAATCAATCAAAATAATTATAGGATATTCATCTGTTATACAAACATCTATTATAGTTATTTTATTAATAATTAGCAAAGATACATTTTTAACATGTTTCATTTTATATTCAATAATTTCTTCAAATTTAATTTTTATATTTAAAATAATAAAGATTAATTCTTCTTCCTTATTTAATATATTAACGTCTAATAGAAGAAAAATTATTTTATACACAATAATTATTATGTACACAAATTTCCCACGTATAGCACTCTTTATACTGAAATGAATCGTCCTAGAAACATTAATAAATTCAAGAATAAAATTTATACTTTTAATAATTGCATATCTTTTTATAAGAATAATTACATCATGAAATTATTTAAATATATCCTTCTTATATTTTTTCCCTTCAATTAAATAAAAAATACATAACTAAATTAACCTTAATTTTCTAAACTATTATCTATTTATAACTTTTTTAATATTTATATTTATATTTATGTTCTACTGGTTATATTAATTTTTAGCATAATTAATATATGTATTCATCAAATCACAAAAATTTTGGGATATTATATTTCATATCAGCTATATGATCTGGTATAATTGGTTCTTCTTTAAGGATACTAATTCGAATAGAATTAAATAGGCCAGGAAGTTGAATTAATATCGACCAAATTTATAACTCAATTGTAACATCACATGCTTTTGTAATAATTTTGTTATAGTTTTACCATTTATAATCGGAGGATTCGGAAACTGAATAATTCCCTTAATAATTGGATCCTCTGATACAGCATTTCCCCGAATAAATAATATAAGATTGTGACTAATCCCCCCTTCATTATTACTTTTAATTCTTACAACACTATTATTGCCAGGCTCGGGAACTGGATGAACAATCTACCCTCCTTTGTCATCAAATCTTTATCACCCATCTTCATCTATAGACTTAACAATTTTTTCTTTGCATATTGCAGGTATCTCTTCAATTATAGGATCAATTAATTTTATTGTTAGAATTCTTAAAATAAAAAATAATGCTTTAAAATTCGATCAAATATCCTTATTTGCTTGGTCAGTATTAATTACTACAATTTTGCTTCTTCTCTCACTACCTGTATTAGCCGGAGCTATTACTATGTTATTAACAGACCGAAATTTAAATACTTCCTTCTTTGATCCTACTGGGGGAGGGGACCCAATTTTATTTCAACATTTATTTTGATTTTTTGAGCATCCTGATGTCTATATTTTAATTTTACCCGGGTTTGGATTAATCTCCCATATCATTTTCAATGAAAGAGGGAAAAAGGAAACTTTTGGGAACCTAGGGATAGTTTATGCAATACTCGGAATTGGATTTCTAGGATTTATTGTGTGAGTACATCACATATTCACAGTAGGCTTAGATGTAGACACACGAGCTTATTTCACTTCGGCAACTATAATCATTGCAATTCCCACAGGAATCAAAGTATTTAGATGACTAGCTACGTACTACGGGTCAAAACTTATTATTAATCCTTCTATTATTTGATAATTTGGCTTTATTTTTTTATTTACAATAGGAGGATTAACAGGAATTATATTATCAAACTCATCTATTGATATTATACTACATGATACATACTATGTTGTCTCTCATTTCCACTATGTACTGTCAATAGGAGCAGTATTTTCTATTATTGCTTCATTAATTCATTGATTCCCTTTATTCACAGGATTTACCCTAAATCAATTTTATCTTAAAACTCAATTTTATATAATATTTATTGGGGTAAATATAACTTTTTTCCTTCAGCATTTTTTAGGAATGATAGGAATACCTCGACGTTATTCAGATTACCCGGATTCCTACTACTGTGAAAATTTATTATCATCTATTGGCTCAATAATTTCATTCAAAAGAATAATTTTACTCTTGTTTATTATATTGGAGAGATTTATAACTAAACGTCTAGCTATATTTAAATTTAATCAATCATCACTAGAATGACCCCAAAACTTTTCCCCAAAAGACCACTCATTCCTCTCTATTCCTCTAATTATTAAAAACAAATCTTAATATGGCAGATTAGTACATGAATTTAAGATTCATTTATAAAATTTAATATTTTTATTGAAAATGTCCCATTGAAAAATAATTAATTTCCAATACCCCAATTCGCCATATGCCGATAATTTAAATCTTTTTCACAACTTCACAATAATTGTAATAATTATAATCTCTTCATTAACTCTAATAATTATATTAGACATTTTTACCAATAAATTTATCAATCGATTTTTACTTAAAAATCATCATATTGAAATTGTATGAACTTTACTCCCAATAATAAATTTAGGAGTAATTGCACTTCCTTCTTTAAAAACCCTATATTTTATTGATGAGCTATGAATACCCGTATACTTAACAATCAAATCAATTGGGCACCAATGATATTGATCCTATGAATACCCAGAATTTAATAATTTAAATTTTGACTCCTATATAGATAAAGATTTAAATAATATTTACATTTTTCGTCTCCTAGACGTAGATAATCGAATAATTATTCCATCTAATACACTAATTCGAATATTAACAACATCAAACGACGTAATTCACTCTTGAACTGTTCCGTCTTTAGGCTTAAAAATAGACTCAGTACCAGGGCGAATTAACCAAATAAATTTAATTACTAATCGACATGGAGTATTTTTCGGACAATGTTCTGAAATCTGCGGAGCTAATCACAGATTTATGCCAATTGTTGTGGAAAGAACTAATTATTCAAACTTTATTAATTGAATTAACAACCAAAATTAAATTTTAACCTACTCATATAATATTTAATTAAATCAAATCATTAGATGTCTGACAAAAGAATTGATTTTTTAAATCAAATTATAGTAATAAATTACTTCACTTTTCATTTTAAAACTTTAAGAATCATCTCTTTACATCGAAGCTCGATCAAAATTAATTTCTATAAGTTCTTAATCATTTGTAATGCATCAATAAGATGAACATTGTTCGATTAATATTGGGAACATGCATGAATGTTAGTAAAACTCGCGGAAATAAATAAACATTCACCGAAACTATTCGCCTTCGCAGATTTTGCAATATCTTGATGTTTATTTATCATAATTATTAACAATTGTCGTAGTACCATAGTTTAAATAATTATTAACAATGCCCTAGTATAAATAAAGGCTTAAAATATCATTTCATCGAAATATTCATTGCTCGCGATGGAATTTTTCGTTGAGATCAAACTGACATTCTCAAGGTTACACGTATCGATGATCGATTCACAAGCGTTCATCGCTATGATTGTTGTATCTAGAAAAGCGATTAATTGAATTTCAGCGCTTTTAAATAAAAAATGCAACCACTACGCGTATTGTGTAAATTATAAGAATTAAGCAAATGTTAAATTGATGTATTTAATAAACAATTGTTACTTTCCCTGCCATAAAACTTTACGAAACACGTTTTACTTTGAATCTCGATCCAAATTAATTTCGGTGAGGTACTTAATCATTTTCAATGCATAAATAGGATGCACATTGTTCGATTAATATTGGGAACATACATAAATGTTAGTAACAATGGCGGAAATGAACAAACATTCACCGAAACCGTTCGCCTTCGCAGATTTCGCAATATCTTGACGTTTATTTTTCATAATAATTAACAACCGTCGTTGGACCGTAGATTAAACCATTTTTCACAATGTTCCGGTATAAATAATGGCTATAAAGCCAACAATTTCTTGAAGTATTTGGTTAGATCGAACAAATACAATCGAAGAAACCGTGCGATAAAATAAATGAATATTTCGCTACATATCGGAATTATAGTTTGTATGTATGCAAATATATTCTGAACCCGCAATTACAAACCCTGTAACGTGGTAATTACATGGGATGCCATCTATTGGAGAAAGGGTTAAACTACACTTAAGGGGTGAAAACACCTGGCGGAGAAACGCTCAAGTTTGTCGAGGAATTGTTCTAATTTCCACAAATAGATGGCGCGACAAGTACAATTTACCGACATTAGAGGTAAGTATTTCCATTTGTATGATATTCCCTACTGTGCGACAAAATAAATAAATACTTTTGTAGAAACATTTGTATGTTTCAACTTTCGAATAAATGTAAAATTAAACCATCCACGGTAAATTTTATTCTTGAATTTATTAATGTTTCTAGGACGATATATTTCAGTATAGAGTGCTATAGGTGGGAAATTTGTGTACATAATAATTATTGAGTATAAAATAATTTTTCTTTTATTATAGGTTAATATATTAAATAAGGAAGAAGAGATAATCGTTATTATTTTAAATATAAAAATTAAAATTAAAGAAATTATTGAATATAAAATGAAATATGTTAAAAATGTATTTTTGTTAATTATTAATAAATTAACTATAATAGATGTTTGTATAACAGATGAATATCCTATAATTATTATGATTGATTTTTTTGTTTGAGCAAATGATAGGGGCAATAATTACATTAATTAGGCAAATAAAATAAATTTCATTATTAAATTTCAATATGAGTTCTATAATAATTATAGGGATTAATTTTATTAAAGTTATTATAAAGAATGGATTAATTCAATTTAATGAATAAATTAAAGAAATGAATCGAACATTTAAAGAGTACAACCCAATTTTCAAGATAAGTGAAAACAAAATAATTATTATAAATAAATAATAAGATTTATTTCCGATTCTGTGTAAATTATTATATATAGTAAATAGTATAAATAAAATTCTTCTGGAGGCTAAAGAGATTAAAAAATATACGTATTAAATACGTATTTAGAGTATTAGTGTCTAATTTAACTATAGATCAAATAATTTATAATTGAAATTATAAATATTATAATCATTTAATCGAAACGGAGATACGGAGAAACGGAGAAACCATGAAACGAAGGAAGAAACGGAGAAACGAAGAAAGAAACGCAGAAACGAAGAACGAAACGGAGAAACGAAGAAATAAACGGAGAAATGAAGAAAGAAACGAAGAGACGAAGAAAGAAACAGAGAAACGAGGAAAGAAATGGAGAAACGAAGAAAGAAACGGTGTAACGAAGAAAGAAACGCAGAAACGAAGAAAGAAACGGAGGAACGAAGAAAGAAACGGAGAAACGAACAAAGAAACGGTGAAACGAAGAAAGAAACGGAGAAACGGAGAAAGAAAAGGAGAAACGAAGAAAGAAACGGAGAAACGAAGGAAGAAACGGAGTAACGAAGAAAGAAACGAAGAAACGAAGAAAGAAACGGAGAGTCGGAGAAATAAACGGAGAAACGAAGAAATAAACCGAGAAACGGAGAAAGAAACGGAGAAACGATCAATGAAACGGAGAAACGAACAAAGAAACGGAGAAACGAAGAAAGAAAAGGAGAAACGAAGAAAGAAACGGAGAAACGAAGGAAGAAACGGAGTAACGAAGAAAGAAACGAAGAAACGAAGAAAGAAACGGAGAGTCGGAGAAATAAACGGAGAAACGAAGAAATAAACCGAGAAACGGAGAAAGAAACGGAGAAACGATCAATGAAACGGAGAAACGAACAAAGAAACGGAGAAACGATCAATGAAACGGAGAAACGAACAAAGAAACGGAGAAACGAAGAAAGAAACGGAGAAACGGAGAAATAAATGGAGAAGCGAAGAAAGAAACGGAGAAACGAAGAAAGAAACGGAGAAACTGAGCAAAGAAACGGAGAAACGAACAAAGAAATGGAGAAACGAACATAGAAACGGAGAGACAAAGACAGAATCGGAGAAACGGAGAAATAAACGTAGAAACGAAGAAAGAAACGGAGAAACGAGGAAAGAAATGGAGAAACGAAGAAAGAAACGGAGTAACGAAGAAAGAAACGATGAAACGCAGAAAGAAACGGAGAAACGAACCAAGAAACGGAGAAACGAACAAAGAAACGGAGAAACGAACAAAGAAACGGAGAAACGAAGAAATAAACGGAGAAACGAACTAGGAAACGGAGAAACGAAGAAATAAATGGAGAAACGAAGAAATAAACGGAGAATCGAAGAAAGAAACCAGACAAACAGAGAAAGAAACGGAGAAACGAACAAAGAAACGGAGAAACGAAGAAATAAACGGAGAAACGAACTAGGAAACGGAGAAACGAAGAAATAAATGGAGAAACGAAGAAATAAACGGAGAATCGAAGAAAGAAACCAGACAAACAGAGAAAGAAACGGAGAAACGAACAAAGAAACGGAGAAACGAACAAAGAAACGGAGAAACGAACAAAGAAACGGAGAAACGAATATAGAAACGGAGAAACGAACATAGAAACGGAGAAACAAAGACAGAAACGGAGAAACGGAGAAATAAATGGAGAAACGAAGAAATGAACGGAGAAACGAAGAAAGAAACGGAGAAACGAAGAAAGAAACGGAGAAACGAAGAACGAAACGTAGTAACGAAGAAAGAAACGAAGTAACGAAGAATGAAACGGAGAAATAGATGGAGACACGAAGAAATAAACCGAGAAAGGTAGAAAGAAACGGAGAAACGAACAAAGAAACGGAGAAACGAAGAAAGAAACGGAGAAACGAACAAAGAAACGGAGAAACGTTTCTCCGTTTCTCCGTTTCTCGGTTTCCCCGTTTCTCCGTTTCTCGGTTTCTCCGTTTCTCCGTTTCACGGTTTTTCCGTTTCTCCGTTTCTCCGTTTCACCGTTTTTTGTTCGTTTCTCCATTTATTTCTCCGAATCTCCGTTTCATTCTTCGTTTCTCCGTTTCTTCCTTCGTTTCTTTCTTTGTTTCTCCGTTTCTTTCATCGTTTCTCCGTTTCTTTCTTCGTTCCACCGTTTCTTTCTTCTATTCTCCGTTTCTTTCTTCTATTCTCCGTTTATTTCTTCGTTTCTCCATTTATTTCTCCGTATCTCCGTTTCTTTGTTCGTTTCTCCGTTTCTTTGTTAGTTTCTCCGTTTCTTCGTTTCTTTCTTGTTTTCTCCGTTTCTTTTTTCGTTTCTGCATTTATTTCTCCGTTTCTCCGTTTCTTTGTTCGTTTCTCCGTTTCTTCGTTCGTTTCCCCATTTATTTCTCCGTGTCTTCGTTTCTTTGTTCGTTTCTCCGTTTCTTTGTTCGTTTCTCCGTTTCTTCGTTTCTTTGTTCGTTTCTCCGTTTCTTTCTTTGTTTCTCCGTTTCTTTGTTCGTTCCTGCGTTTATTTCTTCATTTCTCCATTTATTTCTCCGATTCTCCGTTTCTTTCTCCGTTTCTCCGTTTATTTGTTCGTTTCTCCATTTATTTCTCCGTTTCTCCGTTTCTTTGTTCGTTTCTCCGTTTCTTCGTTCGTTTCTCCATTTATTTCTCCGTGTCTTCGTTTCTTTGTTCGTTTCTCCGTTTCTTTGTTCGTTTCTCCGTTTCTTCGTTTCTTTGTTCGTTTCTCCGTTTCTTTCTTCGTTTCTCCGTTTCTTTCTTCGTTTCTCCATTTATTTCTCCGTTTCTCCGTCTCTTTCTCCGTTTCTCCGTTTCTTTCTTCGTTTCTCCGTTTGTTTCTTCGTTTCTCCATTTATTTCTCCGTTTCTTTCTTCGTTTCTCCGTTTATTTCTTCGTTCCTCCATTTATTTCTTCGTTTCTCCGTTTCTTTCTTCGTTTCTCCATTTCTTTCTTCGTTTCTCCGTATCTTTCTTCGTTTCTCAGTTTCTTCCTTCGTTTCTTCGTTTCTCCGTTTCTCCGTTTCTCCGTTTCTCCGTTTCTCCGTTTCGATTAAATGATTATAATAGTTATAATTTCTATTGTAAATCATTTGAGCTATAGTTAAATTGTACCTTAATACTATAAATACATATTTAATATATTTTTTAATCTGTTTAGCCTCCAGAAGAATTTTATTTATACTATTTACTGTATATAATAATTTTGACAGAATCGTAAATAAATCTAATTATTTATTTATAATAATTATTTTTTATTCACTTTTTTTACAACAATTTCGATTCTTCATGTATTAATCAAATGTTAAATTGATATATCTCATAGACAATTATTACTTTCCATGTTTTAAAACTTTATGAAACTTCTCTTTACTTTGAAGTTCGATCAAAATCAATTGCTAGAGGCGAATCAATCATTTTTAATGCATAAATAAGATGCACATTTTTCGATCAATATAGGGAACATGCGTAAATATTAATAACAATCGCTGAAATGAACAAACATTCACTGAAGCCGTTCGCCTTCGCAGACTTCGCAATATCTTGACATTTATTTATCATAATTTTTAACAACCGTCGTTGGACCGTAGATTAAACCATTTTTGACAATGTATCCATATAAAAAGCTATCAATTTCTTGAAATATTTGGATAGATCGAACAAATACGATCGAAGAAGCCGTGGGATAAAATAAATGAATATTTCTCTACATATTGGAATTATAGTTTGTATGTATGCAAATATATTCTGAACCCGCAATTACAAACCCTGTAACGTGGTAATTACATGGGATGCCATCTATTGGAGAAAGGGTTAAACTACACTTAAGGGGTGAAAACACCTGGCGGAGAAACGCTCAAGTTTGTCGAGGAATTGTTCTAATTTCCACAAATAGATGGCGCGACAAGTACAATTTACCGACATTAGAGGTAAGTATTTCCATTTGTATGATATTCCCTACTGTGCGACAAAATAAATAAATACTTTTGTAGAAACATTTGTATGTTTCAACTTTCGAATAAATGTAAAATTAAACCATCCACGGTAAATTTTATTCTTGAATTTATTAATGTTTCTAGGACGATATATTTCAGTATAGAGTGCTATAGGTGGGAAATTTGTGTACATAATAATTATTGAGTATAAAATAATTTTTCTTTTATTATAGGTTAATATATTAAATAAGGAAGAAGAGATAATCGTTATTATTTTAAATATAAAAATTAAAATTAAAGAAATTATTGAATATAAAATGAAATATGTTAAAAATGTATTTTTGTTAATTATTAATAAATTAACTATAATAGATGTTTGTATAACAGATGAATATCCTATAATTATTATGATTGATTTTTTTGTTTGAGCAAATGATAGGGGCAATAATTACATTAATTAGGCAAATAAAATAAATTTCATTATTAAATTTCAATATGAGTTCTATAATAATTATAGGGATTAATTTTATTAAAGTTATTATAAAGAATGGATTAATTCAATTTAATGAATAAATTAAAGAAATGAATCGAACATTTAAAGAGTACAACCCAATTTTCAAGATAAGTGAAAACAAAATAATTATTATAAATAAATAATAAGATTTATTTCCGATTCTGTGTAAATTATTATATATAGTAAATAGTATAAATAAAATTCTTCTGGAGGCTAAAGAGATTAAAAAATATACGTATTAAATACGTATTTAGAGTATTAGTGTCTAATTTAACTATAGATCAAATAATTTATAATTGAAATTATAAATATTATAATCATTTAATCGAAACGGAGATACGGAGAAACGGAGAAACCATGAAACGAAGGAAGAAACGGAGAAACGAAGAAAGAAACGCAGAAACGAAGAACGAAACGGAGAAACGAAGAAATAAACGGAGAAATGAAGAAAGAAACGAAGAGACGAAGAAAGAAACAGAGAAACGAGGAAAGAAATGGAGAAACGAAGAAAGAAACGGTGTAACGAAGAAAGAAACGCAGAAACGAAGAAAGAAACGGAGGAACGAAGAAAGAAACGGAGAAACGAACAAAGAAACGGTGAAACGAAGAAAGAAACGGAGAAACGGAGAAAGAAAAGGAGAAACGAAGAAAGAAACGGAGAAACGAAGGAAGAAACGGAGTAACGAAGAAAGAAACGAAGAAACGAAGAAAGAAACGGAGAGTCGGAGAAATAAACGGAGAAACGAAGAAATAAACCGAGAAACGGAGAAAGAAACGGAGAAACGATCAATGAAACGGAGAAACGAACAAAGAAACGGAGAAACGAAGAAAGAAAAGGAGAAACGAAGAAAGAAACGGAGAAACGAAGGAAGAAACGGAGTAACGAAGAAAGAAACGAAGAAACGAAGAAAGAAACGGAGAGTCGGAGAAATAAACGGAGAAACGAAGAAATAAACCGAGAAACGGAGAAAGAAACGGAGAAACGATCAATGAAACGGAGAAACGAACAAAGAAACGGAGAAACGATCAATGAAACGGAGAAACGAACAAAGAAACGGAGAAACGAAGAAAGAAACGGAGAAACGGAGAAATAAATGGAGAAGCGAAGAAAGAAACGGAGAAACGAAGAAAGAAACGGAGAAACTGAGCAAAGAAACGGAGAAACGAACAAAGAAATGGAGAAACGAACATAGAAACGGAGAGACAAAGACAGAATCGGAGAAACGGAGAAATAAACGTAGAAACGAAGAAAGAAACGGAGAAACGAGGAAAGAAATGGAGAAACGAAGAAAGAAACGGAGTAACGAAGAAAGAAACGATGAAACGCAGAAAGAAACGGAGAAACGAACCAAGAAACGGAGAAACGAACAAAGAAACGGAGAAACGAACAAAGAAACGGAGAAACGAAGAAATAAACGGAGAAACGAACTAGGAAACGGAGAAACGAAGAAATAAATGGAGAAACGAAGAAATAAACGGAGAATCGAAGAAAGAAACCAGACAAACAGAGAAAGAAACGGAGAAACGAACAAAGAAACGGAGAAACGAAGAAATAAACGGAGAAACGAACTAGGAAACGGAGAAACGAAGAAATAAATGGAGAAACGAAGAAATAAACGGAGAATCGAAGAAAGAAACCAGACAAACAGAGAAAGAAACGGAGAAACGAACAAAGAAACGGAGAAACGAACAAAGAAACGGAGAAACGAACAAAGAAACGGAGAAACGAATATAGAAACGGAGAAACGAACATAGAAACGGAGAAACAAAGACAGAAACGGAGAAACGGAGAAATAAATGGAGAAACGAAGAAATGAACGGAGAAACGAAGAAAGAAACGGAGAAACGAAGAAAGAAACGGAGAAACGAAGAACGAAACGTAGTAACGAAGAAAGAAACGAAGTAACGAAGAATGAAACGGAGAAATAGATGGAGACACGAAGAAATAAACCGAGAAAGGTAGAAAGAAACGGAGAAACGAACAAAGAAACGGAGAAACGAAGAAAGAAACGGAGAAACGAACAAAGAAACGGAGAAACGAACAAAGAAACGGAGAAACGAACAAAGAAACGGAGAACCGGAGAAATAAATGGAGAAACGAAGAAATAAACGGAGAAACGAAGAAAGAACCGGAGTAACGAAGAAAGAAACGGAGAAACGGAGAAATAAATGGAGAAACGAAGAAAGAAACGGAGAAACGGAGAAATAAATGGAGAAACGAAGAAATAAACGGAGAAACGAACAAAGAAACGGAGAAACGATCAATGAAACGGAGAAACGAACAAAGAAACGGAGAAACGATCAATGAAACGGAGAAACGAACAAAGAATCGGAGAAACGAACAAAGAAACGGAGAAACGGAGAAATAAATGGAGAATCGAAGAAAGAAACGGAGAAACGAAGAAAGAAACGGAGAAACGAAGGTAGAAACGGAGTAACGAAGAAAGAAACGAAGAAACGAAGAAAGAAACGGAGAATCGGAGAATTAAATGGAGAAACGAAGAAATAAACCGCGAAACGGAGAAACGATCAATGAAACGGAGAAACGAACAAAGAAACGGAGAAACGAAGAAAGAAAAGGAGAAACGAAGAAAGAAACGGAGAAACGAAGGAAGAAACGGAGTAACGAAGAAAGAAACGAAGAAACGAAGAAAGAAACGCAGAATCGGAGAAATAAATGGAGAAACGAAGAAACAAACCGAGAAACGGGGAAAGAAACGGAGAAACGATCATTGAAACGGAGAAACGAACAAAGAAACGGAGAAACGAAGGAAGAAACGGAGTAACGAAGAAAGAAACGAAGAAACGAAGAAAGAAACGGAGAATCGGAGAAATAAATGTAGAAACGAAGAAATAAACCGAGAAACGGAGAAAGAAACGGAGAAACTATCAATGAAACGGAGAAACGAACAAAGAAACGGAGAAACGAACATAGAAACGGAGAAACAAAGACAGAAACGGAGAAACGAAGAAATAAATGGAGAAACGAAGAAACAAACGGAGAAACGAAGAAAGAAACGGAGAAACGAAGAAAGAAACGGAGAAACGAAGAACGACACGTAGTAACGAAGAAAGAAACGAAGAAACGAAGAAAGAAACGGAGAAATAAATGGAGAAACGAAGAAATAAACCGAGAAACGGAGAAAGAAACGGAGAAACGAAGAAATAAACGTAGAAACGAAGAAAGAAACGGAGAAACGAGGAAAGAAATGGAGAAACGAAGAAAGAAACGGAGTAACGAAGAAAGAAACGATGAAGCGAAGAAATAAACGGAGAAACGAAGAAAGAAACAGAGAAACGAAGAAAGAAACGGAGAAACGAAGAAATAAATGGAGAAACGAAGAAATAAACGGAGAAACGAAGAAAGAAACGGAGAAACGAAGAAAGAAACGGAGAAACGAACAAAGAAACGGAGAAACGAACAAAGAAACGGAGAAACGAAGAAAGAATCGGAGAAACGGAGAAATAAATGGAGAAACGAAGAAATAAACGGAGAAACGAACAAGGAAACGGAGAAACGAAGAAAGAAACGAAGAAACGAAGAAAGAAACGGAGAAACGAAGAAAGAAACGGAGAAACGAAGAAAGAAACGGAGATACTATGAAAGAAACGGAGTAACGAAGAAAAAACGGAGAAACGGAGAAATAAATGGAGAAACGAAGAAATAAACGAAGAAACGAAGAAAGAAACGGAGAAACAAAGAAAGAAACGGAGAAACGAAGAAAGAAACGGAGAAACGGAGAAGTAAATGGAGAAACGAAGAAATAAACCGAGAAACGGAGAAAGAAACGGAGAAACGAAGAAAGAAACGGAGAAACGAAGGATGAAACGGAGAAACGAAGAAAGAAATGGAGAAACGAAGATATAAACGGAGAAAAGAAGAAAGAAACGGAGAAACGAAGAAACGATGAAAGAAAGGAGAAACGGAAGAAAGAAACGGAGAAACGAAGAAAGAAATGGAGAAACGAAGCAAGAGACGGAGAAACGAAGAAAGAAACGGAGAACCGAAGAAAGAAACAGAGAAACGAAGAAAAAAACGGAGAATCGGAGAAATAAATGGAGAAACGAAGAAATAAACCGAGAAACGGAGAAAGAAACGGGGAAACAAGGAAAGAAACGGAGAAACGAACAAAGAAACGGAGAAACGAAGAAAGAAATGGAGAAACGAAGAAAGAAACGGAGTAACGAAGAAATAAACGAAGAAACGAAGAAAGATACGGAGAATCGGAGAAATAAATGGAGAAACGCAGAAATAAACGGAGAAACGGAGAAATAAATGGAGAAACGAAGAAATAGACCGAGAAACGGAGAAAGAAACGGAGAAACGAACAAAGAAACGGAGAATCGAAGAAAGAAACGGATAAACGAACAAACAAACGGAGAAACGAACAAAGAAACGGAGAAACGAAGAAAGAAACGGAGAAACGAAGAACGAAACGTAGTAACGAAGAAAGAAACGAAGAAACGAAGAAAGAAACGGAGAAATAAATGGAGAAACGAAGAAATAAACCGAGAAACGGAGAAAGAAACGGAGAAACGATGAAATAAACGTAGAAACGAAGAAAGAAACGGAGAAACGAGGAAAGAAATGGAGAAACGAAGAAAGAAACGGAGTAACGAAGAAAGAAACGATGAAGCGAAGAAATAGACGGAGAAACGAAGAAAGAAACAGAGAAACGAAGAAAGAAACGGAGAAACGAAGAAATAAATGGAGAAACGAAGAAATAAACGGAGAAACGAAGAAGGACACGGAGAAACGAAGAAAGAAACGGAGAAACGAAGAAAGAAACGGAGATACTATGAAAGAAACGGAGTAACGAAGAAAGAAACGGAGAAACGGAGAAATAAATGGAGAAACGAAGAAATAAACGGAGAAACGAACAAAGAAACGGAGAAACGAAGAAAGAAACGGAGAAACGGAGAAATAAATGGAGAAACGAAGAAATAAACCGAGAAACGGAGAAAGAAACGGAGAAACGAACAAAGAAACGGAGAAACGAAGAAAGAAACCGAGAAACGAAGGATGAAACGGAGAAAAGAAGAAAGAAACGGAGAAACGAAGAAACGATGAAAGAAAGGAGAAACGGAAGAAATAAACCGAGAAACGGAGAAAGAAACGGAGAAACGAAGAAAGAAATGGAGAAACGAAGAAAGAAACGGAGTAACGAAGAAATAAACGAAGAAACGAAGAAAGATACGGAGAATCGGAGAAATAAATGGAGAAACGAAGAAATAAACGGAGAAACGGAGAAATAAATGGAGAAACGAAGAAATAGACCGAGAAACGGAGAAACAAACGGAGAAACGAACAAAGAAACGGAGAATCGAAGAAAGAAACGGATAAACTAACAAACAAACGGAGAAACGAACAAAGAAACAGAGAAACGAAGAAAGAAACGGAGAAACGGAGAAATAAATGGAGAAACGATGAAATAAACGGAGAAACGAAGAAAGAAACGGAGAAACGAAGAAAGAAACGGAGAAACGAAGAAAGAAACGGAGTAACGAAAAAAGAAACGAAGAAACGAAGAAAGAAACGGAGAAACGAAGAAAGAAACGGAGAAACGAAGAAATAAACGGAGAATCGAAGAAACAAACGGAGAAACGACGAAAGAGACGGAGAAACGAAGAAAGAAACGGAGAAACGAAAGAAGAAACGGGGAAACGAAGATAGAAACGGAGAAACGAAGAAAGAAACTGAGAAACTAAGAAAAAAACGGAGAATCGGAGAAATAAATGGAGAAACGAAGGAATAAACCGAGAAACGGAGAAACGGAGAAACGATTAAACGAAGGAAGAAACGGAGAAACGAAGAAAGAAACGGAGGAATGAAGAAAGAAACGAAGAAACGAAGAAAGAAACGGAGAAACGGAGAAACGAAGAAATAAACGGAGAAACGAAGAAAGAAACGGAGAAACGAAGAAAGAAACGGAGTAACGAAGAAAGAAACGAATAAACGAAGAAGGAAACGGAGAATCGGAGCAGGAACGGAGTATCGTTGAAAGAAATGAAGAAACGAAGAAAGAAACGGAGAATCGGAGAAATAAATGGAGAAACGAAGGAATAAACCAACAAACGGAGAAACGGAGAAACGATGAAACGAAGGATGAAACGGGGAAACTTAGAAAGCAACGAAGAAAGAAACACAGAATCGGAGAAATAAATGGAGAAACGAAGAAATAAACCGAGAATCGGAGAAAGAAACGGAGTAACGAAGAAAGAAACGAAGAAACGAAGAAAGAAACGGAGGAACGGAGAAATAAATGGAGATACGAAGAAGTAAAGGAGAGACGAAGAAAGAAACGGAGAAACGAAGAAAGAAACGGACAACGAAGAAAGAAACGCAGTAACGATGAAAGAAACGAAGAAACGAAGAAAGAAACGGAGAATCGGAGAAATAAATGGAGAAACGAAGGAATAAACCAACAAACGGAGAAACGGAGAAACGATGAAACGAAGGATGAAACGGGGAAACTTAGAAAGCAACGAAGAAAGAAACACAGAATCGGAGAAATAAATGGAGAAACGAAGAAATAAACCGAGAATCGGAGAAAGAAACGGAGTAACGAAGAAAGAAACGAAGAAACGAAGAAAGAAACGGAGGAACGGAGAAATAAATGGAGATACGAAGAAGTAAAGGAGAGACGAAGAAAGAAACGGAGAAACGAAGAAAGAAACGGACAACGAAGAAAGAAACGCAGTAACGATGAAAGAAACGAAGAAACGAAGAAAGAAACGGAGAATCGGAGAAATAAATGGAGAAACGAAGGAATAAACCGAGAATCGGAGAAAGAAACGGAGTAACGAAGAAAGAAACGAAGAAATGAAGAAAGAAACGGAGTAACGATGTAAGAAACGAAGAAACGAAGAAAGAAACGGAGAATCGGAGAAATAAATGAAGAAACGAAGGAGTAAACCGAGAAACGGAGAAACGCAGAAACGATGAAACGAAGGAAGAAACGGAGAAAAGAAGAAAGAAACGGAGAAATGAAGAAAGAAACGAAGAAACGAAGAAAGAAACGGAGATACGAAGAAAGAAACGGAGAAACGAACAAAGAAACGGACAAACGAAGAAAGAAACGGAGATACGAAGAAAGAAACGGAGAAACGAACAAAGAAACGGAGAAACGAACAAAGAAACGGAGAAACGGAGAAATATACGGAGAAATGAAGAAAGAAACTGAGAAAGAAACGGAGAAACTAAGAAAGAAACGGAGAAACGAACAAAGAAACGCAGAAACGAAGAATGAAACGGAGAAACGAAGAAATATACGGAGAAATGAAGAAACAAACGGAGAAACAAAGAAAGAAACTGAGAAACCAACAAAGAAACGGAGAAACGAAGAAAGAAACGGAGAAACGAAGGATGAAACGGTGAAACGAAGAAAGAAACGGAGAAATAAATGGAGAAACGAAGATATAAACGGAGAAACGAAGAAAGAAACGGAGAAACGAAGAAACGATGACAGAAAGGAGAAATCGAAGAAACAAACGGAGAAACGAAGAAAGAAACGGAGAAACGAAGGAAGAAACGGAGAAACGAAGAAAGAAACGGAGAAACGAAAAAAGAAACTGAGAAACGAAGAAAAAAACGGAGAATCGGAGAAATAAATGGAGAAACGAAGAAATAAACCGAGAAACGGAGAATGAAACGGGGAAACGAGGAAAGAAACGGAGAATCGAAGAAAGAAACGGAGAACCGAAGAAAGAAACGGAGGAATGAAGAAAGAATCGAAGAAACGAAGAAAGAAACGGAGAAACGAAGAAATAAATGGAGAAACGAAGGAATAAACCAACAAACGGAGAAACGGAGAAACGATGAAACGAAGGATGAAACGGGGAAACTTAGAAAGCAACGAAGAAAGAAACACAGAATCGGAGAAATAAATGGAGAAACAAAGAAATAAACCGAGAATCGGAGAAAGAAACGGAGTAACGAAGAAAGAAACGAAGAAACGAAGAAAGAAACGGAGGAACGGAGAAATAAATGGAGATACGAAGAAGTAAAGGAGAGACGAAGAAAGAAACGGAGAAACGAAGAAAGAAACGGACAACGAAGAAAGAAACGCAGTAACGATGAAAGAAACGAAGAAACGAAGAAAGAAACGGAGAATCGGAGAAATAAATGGAGAAACGAAGGAATAAACCGAGAATCGGAGAAAGAAACGGAGTAACGAAGAAAGAAACGAAGAAATGAAGAAAGAAACGGAGTAACGATGTAAGAAACGAAGAAACGAAGAAAGAAACGGAGAATCGGAGAAATAAATGAAGAAACGAAGGAGTAAACCGAGAAACGGAGAAACGCAGAAACGATGAAACGAAGGAAGAAACGGAGAAAAGAAGAAAGAAACGGACAACGAAGAAAGAAACGCAGTAACGATGAAAGAAACGAAGAAACGAAGAAAGAAACGGAGAATCGGAGAAATAAATGGAGAAACGAAGGAATAAACCGAGAATCGGAGAAAGAAACGGAGTAACGAAGAAAGAAACGGAGAAATGAAGAAAGAAACGAAGAAACGAAGAAAGAAACGGAGATACGAAGAAAGAAACGGAGAAACGAACAAAGAAACGGACAAACGAAGAAAGAAACGGAGATACGAAGAAAGAAACGGAGAAACGAACAAAGAAACGGAGAAACGAACAAAGAAACGGAGAAACGGAGAAATATACGGAGAAATGAAGAAAGAAACTGAGAAAGAAACGGAGAAACTAAGAAAGAAACGGAGAAACGAACAAAGAAACGCAGAAACGAAGAATGAAACGGAGAAACGAAGAAATATACGGAGAAATGAAGAAACAAACGGAGAAACAAAGAAAGAAACTGAGAAACCAACAAAGAAACGGAGAAACGAAGAAAGAAACGGAGAAACGAAGGATGAAACGGAGAAACGAAGAAAGAAACGGAGAAATAAATGGAGAAACGAAGATATAAACCGAGAAACGAAGAAAGAAACGGAGAAACGAAGAAACGATGACAGAAAGGAGAAACGAAGAAACAAACAGAGAAACGAAGAAAGAAACGGAGAAACGAAGGAAGAAACGGAGAAACGAAGAAGGAAACGGAGAAACGAAAAAAGAAACTGAGAAACGAAGAAAAAAACGGAGAATCGGAGAAATAAATGGAGAAACGAAGAAATAAACCGAGAAACGGAGAATGAAACGGGGAAACGAGGAAAGAAACGGAGAATCGAAGAAAGAAACGGAGAAGCAAACAAAGAAACGGAGAAACGACGAAAGAAACGGAGAAACGAAAAAGAAACGGAGAAATGAAGAAAGAAACGGAGAAACGAAGAAAGAAACGGAGAAACGGAGAAATAAATGGAGAAACGAAGAAATAAACGGAGAGACGAAGAAAGAACCGGAGAAACGACGAAAGAAACGGACAACGAAGAAAGAAACGCAGTAACGATGAAAGAAACGAAGAAACGAAGAAAGAAACGGAGAATCGGAGAAATAAATGGAGAAACGAAGGAATAAACCGAGAAACGAAGAAATGGAGAAACGATGAAACGAAGGAAGAATCGGAGAAACGAAGAAAGAAACGGAGAAATGAAGAAAGAAACGAAGAAACGAAGAAAGAAACGGAGAAACGACGAAAGAAACGGAGAAACGGAGAAATAAATGGAGAAACGAAGAAATAAACGGAGAAACGAAGAAAGAAACGGAGAAACGAAGAAAGAAACGGAGAAACGGAGAAAGAAACGGAGAATCGGAGCAGGAACGGAGTATGGATGAAAGAAATGAAGAAACGAAGAAAGAAACGGAGAATCGGAGAAATAAATGGAGAAACGAAGGAATAAACCGAGAAACGGAGAAATGGAGAAACGATGAAACGAAGGAAGAATCGGAGAAACGAAGAAAGAAACGGAGAAATGAAGAAAGAAACGAAGAAACGAAGAAAGAAACGGAGAAACGAAGAAATAAACGGAGAAACGAAGGAAGAAACGGGGAAACGAAGAAAGCAACGAAGAAAGAAACACAGAATCGGAGAAATAAATGGAGAAACGAAGAAATAAACCGAGAATCGGAGAAAGAAACGGAGTAACGAAGAAAGAAACGAAGAAATGAAGAAAGAAACGGAGTAACGATGTAAGAAACGAAGAAACGAAGAAAGAAAATGAGAATCGGAGAAATAAATGAAGAAACGAAGGAGTAAACCGAGAAACGGAGAAACGCAGAAACGATGAAACGAAGGAAGAAACGGAGAAAAGAAGAAAGAAACGGAGAAATGAAGAAAGAAACGTAGAAACGAAGAATGAAACGGAGATACGAAGAAAGAAACGGAGAAACGAACAAAGAATCGCAGAAACGAAGAATGAAACTGAGAAACGAAGAAATATACGGAGAAATGAAGAAACAAACGGAGAAACAAGAAACAAACTGAGAAACCAACAAAGAAACGGAGAAACGAAGAAAGAAACGGAGAAACGAAGGATGAAACGGAGAAACGAAGAAACGATGACAGAAAGGAGAAACGAAGAACCAAACGGAGAAACGAAGAAAGAAACGGAGAAACGAAGGAAGAAACGGAGAAACGAAGAAAGAAACGGAGAAACGAAAAAAAAAACTGAGAAACGAAGAAAAAAACGGAGAATCGGAGAAATAAATGGAGAAACGAAGAAATAAACCGAGAAACGGAGAATGAAACGGGGAAACAAGGAAAGAAACGGAGAAACATACAAAGAAACGGAGAATCGACGAAAGAAACGGAGAAACGAAGAAAGAAACGGAGAAACGAAGAAAGAGACGGAGAAACGAAAAAAGAAACTGAGAAACGAAGAAAGAAACGGGGAAACGGAGAAATAAATGGAGAAACGAAGAAATAAACGCAGAGACGAAGAAAGAACCGGAGAAACGACGAAAGAAACGGACAACGAAGAAAGAAACGCAGTAACGATGAAAGAAACGAAGGAACGAAGAAAGAAACGGAGAATCGGAGAAATAAATGGAGAAAGGAAGGAATAAACCGAGAAACGGAGAAATGGAGAAACGATGAAGCGAAGGAAGAATCGGAGAAACGAAGAAAGAAACGGAGAAATGAAGAAAGAAACGAAGAAACGAAGAAAGAAACGGAGAAACGACGAAAGAAACGGAGAAACGAAGAAAGAAACGGAGAAACGGAGAAATAAATGGAGAAACGAAGAAATAAACGGAGAAACGAAGAAAGAAACGGAGAAACGAACAAAGAAACGGAAAAACGAACAAAGAAACGGAGAAACGGAGAAATATACGGAGAAATGAAGAAAGAAACGGAGAAATGCACAAAGAAACGGAGAAACGAAGAAAGAAACGGAGAATTGGAGAAATAAATGGAGAAACGAAGAAAGAAACGGAGAAACGGAGAAACGGAGAAACGATTAAACGAAGGAAGAAACGGAGAAACGAAGAAAGAAACGGAGAAATGAAGAAAGAAACGAAGAAACGAAGAAAGAAACGGAGAAACGAAGAAATAGACGGAGAAACGAACCAGGAAACGGAGAAACGAAGAAAGAAACGGAGAATCGAAGAAAGAAATGGAAAAACGAAGAAAGAAACGGAGAAACGAAGAAAGAAACGGAGAAACGGAGAAATAAATGGAGAAACGAAAAAATAAACGGAGATACGAGGAAAGAAACGGAGAAACGAAGAAAGAAAAGGAGAAACGAAGAAAGAAACGGAGAAACGAAGGAAGAAACGGAGTAACGAAGAAAGAAACGAAGAAACGAAGAAAGAAACGGAGAAACGAAGAAATACACGGAGAAACGAAGAAAGAAACGGAGAAACGAACAAAGAAACGGAGAAACGAACAAAGAAACGGAGAAACGGAGAAATATACGGAGAAATGAAGAAAGAAACGGAGAGATGCACAAAGAAACGGAGAAACGAAGAAAGAAACGGAGAAACGAAGAAAGAAAATGAGAATCGGAGAAATAAATGAAGAAACGAAGGAGTAAACCGAGAAACGGAGAAACGCAGAAACGATGAAACGAAGGAAGAAACGGAGAAAAGAAGAAAGAAACGGAGAAATGAAGAAAGAAACGTAGAAACGAAGAATGAAACGGAGATACGAAGAAAGAAACGGAGAAACGAACAAAGAATCGCAGAAACGAAGAATGAAACTAAGAAACGAAGAAATATACGGAGAAATGAAGAAACAAACGGAGAAACAAGAAACAAACTGAGAAACCAACAAAGAAACGGAGAAACGAAGAAAGAAACGGAGAAACGAAGGATGAAACGGAGAAACGAAGAAACGATGACAGAAAGGAGAAACGAAGAACCAAACGGAGAAACGAAGAAAGAAACGGAGAAACGAAGGAAGAAACGGAGAAACGAAGAAAGAAACGGAGAAACGAAAAAAAAAACTGAGAAACGAAGAAAAAAACGGAGAATCGGAGAAATAAATGGAGAAACGAAGAAATAAACCGAGAAACGGAGAATGAAACGGGGAAACAAGGAAAGAAACGGAGAAACATACAAAGAAACGGAGAATCGACGAAAGAAACGGAGAAACGAAGAAAGAAACGGAGAAACGAAGAAAGAAACGGAGAAACGAAAAAAGAAACTGAGAAACGAAGAAAGAAACGGGGAAACGGAGAAATAAATGGAGAAACGAAGAAATAAACGCAGAGACGAAGAAAGAACCGGAGGAACGACGAAAGAAACGGACAACGAAGAAAGAAACGCAGTAACGATGAAAGAAACGAAGAAACGAAGAAAGAAACGGAGAATCGGAGAAATAAATGGAGAAAGGAAGGAATAAACCGAGAAACGGAGAAATGGAGAAACGATGAAGCGAAGGAAGAATCGAAGAAACGAAGAAAGAAACGGAGAAATGAAGAAAGAAACGAAGAAACGAAGAAAGAAACGGAGAAACGACGAAAGAAACGGAGAAACGAAGAAAGAAACGGAGAAACGGAGAAATAAATGGAGAAACGAAGAAATAAACGGAGAAACGAAGAAAGAAACGGAGAAACGAACAAAGAAACGGAAAAACGAACAAAGAAACGGAGAAACGGAGAAATATACGGAGAAATGAAGAAAGAAACGGAGAAATGCACAAAGAAACGGAGAAACGAAGAAAGAAACGGAGAATTGGAGAAATAAATGGAGAAACGAAGAAAGAAACGGAGAAACGGAGAAACGGAGAAACGATTAAACGAAGGAAGAAACGGAGAAACGAAGAAAGAAACGGAGAAATGAAGAAAGAAACGAAGAAACGAAGAAAGAAACGGAGAAACGAAGAAATAAACGGAGAAACGAAGAAAGAAACGGAGTAACGAAGAAAGAAACGAATAATCGAAGAAGGAAACGGAGAATCGGAGCAGGAACGGAGTATGGATGAAAGAAATGAAGAAACGAAGAAAGAAACGGAGAATCGGAGAAATAAATGGAGAAACGAAGGAATAAACCGAGAAACGGAGAAATGGAGAAACGATGTAACGAAGGAAGAAACGGAGAAACGAAGAAAGAAACGGAGAAATGAAGAAAGAAACGAAGAAACGAAGAAAGAAACGGAGAAACGAAGAAATAAACGGAGAAACGAACCAGGAAACGGAGAAACGAAGAAAGAAACGGAGAATCGAAGAAAGAAAGGGAGAAACGAAGAAAGAAACGGAGAAACGAAGAAATAAACGGAGAAACGAAGAAAGAAACGGAGAAGCAAAGAATGACACGGAGAATCGGAGCAGGAACGGAGTAACGATGAAAGAAACGGAGAAACGAAGAAAGAAACGGAGAAGCGAACAAAGATACGGAGAAACGAAGAAAGAAACGGAGAAACGGAGAAATAAATGGAGAAACGAAGAAATAAACGGAGAAACGAACCAGGAAACGGAGAAACGAAGAAAGAAACGGAGAATCGAAGAAAGAAATGGAGAAACGAAGAAAGAAACGGAGAAACGAAGAAAGAAACGGAGAAACGGAGAAATAAATGGAGAAACGAAAAAATAAACGGAGATACGAGGAAAGAAACGGAGAAACGAAGAAAGAAAAGGAGAAACGAAGAAAGAAACGGAGAAACGAAGGAAGAAACGGAGTAACGAAGAAAGAAACGAAGAAACGAAGAAAGAAACGGAGAGTCGGAGAAATAAACGGAGAAACGAAGAAATAAACCGAGAAACGGAGAAAGAAACGGAGAAACGATCAATGAAACGGAGAAACGAACAAAGAAACGGAGAAACGATCAATGAAACGGAGAAACGAACAAAGAAACGGAGAAACGAAGAAAGAAACGGAGAAACGGAGAAATAAATGGAGAAACGAAGAAAGAAACGGAGAAACGAACCAAGAAACGGAGAAACGAACATAGAAACGGAGAAACAAAGACAGAATCGGAGAAACGGAGAAATAAGTGGAGAAACGAAGAAATAAACGGAAAAACGAAGAAAGAAACGGAGAAACGAAGAAAGAAACGGAGAAACGAAGAACGAAACGGAGAAACGAACAAAGAAACGGAGAAACGAAGAAAGAATCGGAGAAACGGAGAAATAAATGGAGAAACGAAGAAATAAACGGAGAAACGAACAAGGAAACGGAGAAACGAAGAAAGAAACGAAGAAACGAAGAAAGAAACGGAGAAACGAAGAAAGAAACGGAGAAACGAAGAAAGAAACGGAGAAAAGAAGAAAGAAACAGAGAAACGAACAAAGAAACGGAGAAACGAACAAAGAAACGGAGAAACGAAGAAAGAATCGGAGAAACGGAGAAATAAATGGAGAAACGAAGAAATAAACGGAGAAACGAACAAGGAAACGGAGAAACGAAGAAAGAAACGGCGAAACGAAGAAAGAAACGGAGAAACGAAGAAAGAAACGGAGAAACGGAGAAATAAATGGAGAAACGAAGAAATAAACCGAGAAACGGAGAAAGAAACAGAGAAACGAAAAAAGAAACGGAGAAACGAAGAAAGAAACGGAGAAACGAAGAAAGAAACGAAGAAACGAAGAAAGAAACGGAGAAACGAAGAAATAAACGGAGAAACGAAGAAAGAAACTGAGAAAGAAACGGAGAAACTAAGAAAGAAACGGAGTAGCGAACAAAGAAACGCAGAAACGAAGAATGAAACGGAGAAACGAAGAAATATACGGAGGAATGAAGAAACAAACGGAGAAACAAAGAAAGAAACTGAGAAACCAACAAAGAAACGGAGAAACGAAGAAAGAAACGGAGAAACGAAGGATTAAACGGAGAAACGAAGAAAGAAACGAAGAAACGAAGAAAGAAACGGAGAAATGGAGAAATAAATGGAGAAACGAAGAAAGAAACGGAGAAACGAAGGATGAAACGGAGAAACGAAGAAAGAAATGGAGAAACGAAGATATAATCGGAGAAAAGAAGAAAGAAACGGAGAAACGAAGAAACGATGAAAGAAAGGAGAAACGGAAGAAAGAAACGGAGAAACGAAGAAAGAAATGGAGAAACGAAGCAAGAGACGGAGAAACGAAGAAAGAAACGGAGAACCGAAGAAAGAAACTGAGAAACGAAGAAAAAAACGGAGAATCGGAGAAATAAATGGAGAAACGAAGAAATAAATCGAGAAACGGAGAAAGAAACGGGGAAACAAGGAAAGAAACGGAGAAACGAACAAAGAAACGGAGAAACGAAGAAGGAAATGGAGAAACGAAGAAAGAAACGGAGTAACGAAGAAATAAACGAAGAAACGAAGAAAGATACGGAGAATCGGAGAAATAAATGGAGAAACGAAGAAATAAACGGAGAAACGGAGAAATAAATGGAGAAACGAAGAAATAGTCCGAGAAACGGAGAAAGAAACGGAGAAACGAACAAAGAAACGGAGAATCAAAGAAAGAAACGGATAAACGAAACAAACAAACGGAGAGACGAAGAAAGAAACGGAGAAACGAAGAAAGAAACGGAGAAACGGAGAAATAAATGGAGAAACGAAGAAATAAACGGAGAAACGAAGAAAGAAACGGAGAAACGAAGAAAGAAACGGAGAAACGAAGAAAGAAACGGAGTAACGAAAAAAGAAACGAAGAAACGAAGAAAGAAACGGAGAAACGAAGAAAGAAACGGAGAAACGAAGAAATAAACGGAGAATCGAAGAAACAAACCGAGAAACGACGAAAGAAACGGAGAAACGAAGAAAGAAACGGCGAAACGAAAGAAGAAACGGAGAAACGAAGATAGAAACGGAGAAACGAAGAAAGAAACTGAGAAACTAAGAAAAAAACGGAGAATCGGAGAAATAAATGGAGAAACGAAGAAATAAACCGAGAAAAGGAGAAAGAAACGGAGAAACGGAGAAATATACGGAGAAATGAAGAAAGAAACGGAGAGATGCACAAAGAAACGGAGAAACGAAGAAAGAAACGGAGAATTGGAGAAATAAATGGAGAGACGATGGAATAAACCGAGAAACGGAGAAACGGAGAATCGATTAAACGAAGGAAGAAACGGAGAAACGAAGAAAGAAACGGAGAAATGAAGAAAGAAACGAAGAAACGAAGAAAGAAACGGAGAAACGAAGAAATAAACGGAGAAACGAAGAAACAAACGGAGAAACGAAGAAAGAAACGGAGTAACGAAGAAAGAAACGAATAATCGAAGAAGGAAACGGAGAATCGGAGCAGGAACGGAGTATGGATGAAAGAAATGAAGAAACGAAGAAAGAAACGGAGAATCGGAGAAATAAATGGAGAAACGAAGGAATAAACCGAGAAACGGAGAAATGGAGAAACGATGTAACGAAGGAAGAAACGGAGAAACGAAGAAAGAAACGGAGAAATGAAGAAAGAAACGAAGAAACGAAGAAAGAAACGGAGAAACGAAGAAATAAACGGAGAAACGAACCAGGAAACGGAGAAACGAAGAAAGAAACGGAGAATCGAAGAAAGAAATGGAGAAACGAAGAAAGAAACGGTGAAACGGAGAAATAAATGGAGAAACGAAAAAATAAACGGAGATACGAGGAAAGAAACGGAGAAACGAAGAAAGAAAAGGAGAAACGAAGAAAGAAACGGAGAAACGAAGGAAGAAACGGAGTAACGAAGAAAGAAACGAAGAAACGAAGAAAGAAACGGAGAAACGAAGAAAGAAACGGAGAAACGGAGAAACGAAGAAATAAACGGAGAAACGAAGAAATAAACGGAGAATCGAGGAAACAAACGCAGAAGCGAAGAAAGAAACGGAGAAACGAAGAAAGAAACGGAGAAACGGAGAAATAAATGGAGAAACGAAGAAATAAACGGAGAAACGAAGAAAGAAACGGAGAAAGAAACGGAGAAAGAAACGGAGAAACGAAGAAAGAAACGGAGTAACGAAGAAAGAAACGGAGAATCGGAGCAGGAACGGAGTATCGATGAAAGAAATGAAGAAACGAAGAAAGAAACGGAGAATCGGAGAAATAAATGGAGAAACGAAGGAATAAACCAACAAACGGAGAAACGTAGAAACGATGAAACGAAGGAAGAGACGGGGAAACGAAGAAAGCAACGAAGAAAGAAACACAGAATCGGAGAAATAAATGGAGAAACGAAGAAATAAACCGAGAATCGGAGAAAGAAACGGAGTAACGAAGAAAGAAACGAAGAAATGAAGAAAGAAACGGAGTAACGATGAAAGAAACGAAGAAACGAAGAAAGAAACGGAGAATCGGAGAAATAAATGGAGAAACGAAGGCGTAAACCGAGAAACGGAGAAACGCAGAAACGATGAAACGAAGGAAGAAACGGAGGAACGAAGAAAGAAACGGAGAAATGAAGAAAGAAGCGAAGAAACGAAGAAAGAAACGGAGAAACGAAGAAATAAACGGAGAAACGAAGAAAGAAACGGAGAAACGAAGAAATAAACGGAGAAACGGAGAAACGGAGATACGATGAAACGAAGGAAGAAACGGAGGAACGAAGAAAGAAACGGAGAAATGAAGAAAGAAGCGAAGAAACGAAGAAAGAAACGGAGAAACGAAGAAATAAACGGAGAAACGAAGAAAGAAACGGAGAAACGAAGAAATAAACGGAGAAACGAAGAAAGAAACGGAGAAGCAAAGAATGAAACGGAGAATCGGAGCAGGAACGGAGTAACGATGAAAGAAACGGAGAAACGAAGAAAGAAACGGAGAAGCGAACAAAGATACGGAGAAACGAAGAAAGAAACGGAGAAACGGAGAAATAAATGGAGAAACGAAGAAATAAACGGAGAAACGAACCAGGAAACGGAGAAACGAAGAAAGAAACGGAGAATCGAAGAAAGAAATGGAGAAACGAAGAAAGAAACGGAGAAACGAAGAAAGAAACGGAGAAACGGAGAAATAAATGGAGAAACGAAAAAATAAACGGAGATACGAGGAAAGAAACGGAGAAACGAAGAAAGAAAAGGAGAAGCGAAGAAAGAAACGGAGAAACGAAGGAAGAAACGGAGTAACGAAGAAAGAAACGAAGAAACGAAGAAAGAAACGGAGAGTCGGAGAAATAAACGGAGAAACGAAGAAATAAACCGAGAAACGGAGAAAGAAACGGAGAAACGATCAATGAAACGGAGAAACGAACAAAGAAACGGAGAAACGATCAATGAAACGGAGAAACGAACAAAGAAACGGAGAAACGAAGAAAGAAACGGAGAAACGGAGAAATAAATGGAGAAACGAAGAAAGAAACGGAGAAACGAAGAAAGAAACGCAGAAACTGAACAAAGAAACGGAGAAACGAACCAAGAAACGGAGAAACGAACATAGAAACGGAGAAACAAAGACAGAAACGGAGAAACGGAGAAATAAATGGAGAAACGAAGAAATAAACGGAGAAACGAAGAAAGAAACGGAGAAACGAAGAAACAAACGGAGAAACGAAGAACGAAACGTAGTACCGAAGAAAGAAACGAAGTAACGAAGAATGAAACGGAGAAATAGATGGAGACACGAAGAAATAAACCGAGAAACGTAGAAAGAAACGGAGAAACGAAGAAAGAAACGGAGAAACGAAGAACAAAACGTAGTAACGAAGAAAGAAACGAAGAAACGAAGAAAGAAACGGAGAAATAAATGGAGAAACGAAGAAATAAACCGAGAAACGGAGAAAGAAACGGAGAAACGAAGAAATAAACGTAGAAACGAAGAAAGAAACGGAGAAACGAGGAAAGAAATGGAGAAACGCAGAAAGAAACGGAGTAACGAAGAAAGAAACGATGAAACGAAGAAATAAACGGAGAAACGAAAAAAGAAACAGAGAAACGAAGAAAGAAACGGAGAAACGAAGAAATAAATGGAGAAACGAAGAAATAAACGGAGAAACGAAGAAAGAAACGGAGAAACGAAGAAAGAAATAGAGAAACGAACAAAGAAACGGAGAAACGAACAAAGAAACGGAGAAACGAAGAAAGAATCGGAGAAACGGAGAAATAAATGGAGAAACGAAGAAATAAACGGAGAAACGAACAAGGAAACGGAGAAACGAAGAAAGAAACGAAGAAACGAAGAAAGAAACGGAGAAACGAAGAAAGAAACGGAGAAACGAAGAAAGAAACGGAGAAACGAAGAAAGAAACGGAGAAACGAAGAAAGAAACGGAGAAACGGAGAAATAAATGGAGGAACGAAGAAATAAACCGAGAAACGGAGAAAGAAACGGAGAAACGAAAAAAGAAACTGAGAAACCAAGAAAGAAACGGAGAAACGAAGAAAGAAACGGAGAAACGAAGGATTAAACGGAGAAACGAAGAAAGAAACGGAGAAACGGAGAAATAAATGGAGAAACGAAGAAAGAAACGGAGAAACGAAGGATGAAACGGAGAAACGAAGAAAGAAATGGAGAAACGAAGATATAATCGGAGAAAAGAAGAAAGAAACGGAGAAACGAAGAAACGATGAAAGAAAGGAGAAACGGAAGAAAGAAACGGAGAAACGAAGAAAGAAATGGAGAAACGAAGCAAGAGACGGAGAAACGAAGAAAGAAACGGAGAACCGAAGAAAGAAACTGAGAAACGAAGAAAAAAACGGAGAATCGGAGAAATAAATGGAGAAACGAAGAAATAAATCGAGAAACGGAGAAAGAAACGGGGAAACAAGGAAAGAAACGGAGAAACGAACAAAGAAACGGAGAAACGAAGAAAGAAATGGAGAAACGAAGAAAGAAACGGAGTAACGAAGAAATAAACGAAGAAACGAAGAAAGATACGGAGAATCGGAGAAATAAATGGAGAAACGAAGAAATAAACGGAGAAACGGAGAAATAAATGGAGAAACCAAGAAATAGTCCGAGAAACGGAGAAAGAAACGGAGAAACGAACAAAGAAACGGAGAATCGAAGAAAGAAACGGATAAACGAAACAAACAAACGGAGAAACGAAGAAAGAAACGGAGAAACGAAGAAAGAAACGGAGAAACGGAGAAATAAATGGAGAAACGAAGAAATAAACGGAGAAACGAAGAAAGAAACGGAGAAACGAAGAAAGAAACGGAGAAACGAAGAAAGAAACGGAGTAACGAAAAAAGAAACGAAGAAACGAAGAAAGAAACGGAGAAACGAAGAAAGAAACGGAGAAACGAAGAAATAAACGGAGAATCGAAGAAACAAACGGAGAAACGACGAAAGAAACGGAGAAACGAAGAATGAAACGGAGAAACGAAAGAAGAAACGGAGAAACGAAGATAGAAACGGAGAAACGAAGAAAGAAACTGAGAAACTAAGAAAAAAACGGGGAATCGGAGAAATAAATGGAGAAACGAAGAAATAAACCGAGAAAAGGAGAAAGAGACGGGGAAACAAGGAAAGAAACGGAGAAACGAAGAAAGAAACGGATAAGCGAACAATGAAACGGAGAAACGAAGAAAGAAACGGAGGAACGAAGAAAGAAACGGAGAAACGATCAAAGAAACGGAGAAACGATGAAGGAAACGGAGAAACGAACAATGAAACGGAGAAACGAAGATAGAAACGGAGAAACGGAGAAATAAATGGAGAAAAGAAGAAATAAACGGAGAAACGAACCAGGAAACGGAGAAACGAAGAAAGAAACGGCGAGTCGAAGAAAGAAATGGAGAAACGAAGAAAGAAACGGAGAAACGAAGAAAGAAACGGAGATACGAAGAAAGAAACGGAGAAACGAAGGAAGAAACGGAGAAACGAAGAAAGAAACGGATAATCGGAGAAATAAATGGAGAAACGAAGGAATAAACCGAGAAACGGAGAAACGGAGAAACGATGAAACGAAAGAAGAAACGGAGAAACGAAGAAAGAAACGGTGAAATGAAGGAATAAAACGAGAAACGGAGAAACGAAGAAAGAAACGTAGTAACGATGAAAGAAACGAAGAAACGAAGAAAGAGACGGAGAATCGGAGAAATTAATGGAGAAACGAAGGAATAAACCGAGAAACGGAGAAACGGAGATACGATGAAACGAAGGAAGAAACGGAGAAACGAAGAAAGAAACTGAGAAATGAAGAAAGAAACGTAGAAACGAAGAAAGAAACGGAGAAACGAAGAAATAAACGGAGAAACGAAGAAAGAAACGGAGAAACGAAGAAATAAACGGAGAATCGAAGAAGCAAACGGAGAAACGAAGAAAGAAACGCAGAAACGAAGAAAGAAACGGTGTAACGATGAAAGAAACGAAGAAACGAAGAAAGAAACGGAGAATCGGAGAAATAAATGGAGAAACGAAGGAGTAAACCGAGAAACGGAGAAACGGAGAAACGGTGAAACGATGGAAGAAACGGAGAAAAGAAGAAAGAATCGGAGAAACGGAGAAATAAATGGAGAAACGAAGAAATAAACGGAGAAACGAAGAAAGAAACGGAGAAACGAACAAAGAAACGGAAAAACGAACAAAGAAACGGAGAAACGGAGAAATATACGGAGAAATGAAGAAAGAAACGGAGAAATGCACAAAGAAACGGAGAAACGAAGAAAGAAACGGAGAATTGGAGAAATAAATGGAGAAACGAAGAAAGAAACGGAGAAACGGAGAAACGGAGAAACGATTAAACGAAGGAAGAAACGGAGAAACGAAGAAAGAAACGGAGAAATGAAGAAAGAAACGAAGAAACGAAGAAAGAAACGGAGAAACGAAGAAATAGACGGAGAAACGAACCAGGAAACGGAGAAACGAAGAAAGAAACGGAGAATCGAAGAAAGAAATGGAAAAACGAAGAAAGAAACGGAGAAACGAAGAAAGAAACGGAGAAACGAAGAAAGAAACGGAGAAACGACGAAAGAAACGGAGAAACGAAGAAAGAAACGGAGAAACGGAGAAATAAATGGAGAAACGAAGAAATAAACGGAGAAACGAAGAAAGAAACGGAGAAACGAACAAAGAAACGGAAAAACGAACAAAGAAACGGAGAAACGGAGAAATATACGGAGAAATGAAGAAAGAAACGGAGAAATGCACAAAGAAACGGAGAAACGAAGAAAGAAACGGAGAATTGGAGAAATAAATGGAGAAACGAAGAAAGAAACGGAGAAACGGAGAAACGGAGAAACGATTAAACGAAGGAAGAAACGGAGAAACGAAGAAAGAAACGGAGAAATGAAGAAAGAAACGAAGAAACGAAGAAAGAAACGGAGAAACGAAGAAATAGACGGAGAAACGAACCAGGAAACGGAGAAACGAAGAAAGAAACGGAGAATCGAAGAAAGAAATGGAAAAACGAAGAAAGAAACGGAGAAACGAAGAAAGAAACGGAGAAACGGAGAAATAAATGGAGAAACGAAAAAATAAACGGAGATACGAGGAAAGAAACGGAGAAACGAAGAAAGAAAAGGAGAAACGAAGAAAGAAACGGAGAAACGAAGGAAGAAACGGAGTAACGAAGAAAGAAACGAAGAAACGAAGAAAGAAACGGAGAAACGAAGAAATACACGGAGAAACGAAGAAAGAAACGGAGAAACGAACAAAGAAACGGAGAAACGAACAAAGAAACGGAGAAACGGAGAAATATACGGAGAAATGAAGAAAGAAACGGAGAGATGCACAAAGAAACGGAGAAACGAAGAAAGAAACGGAGAAACGAAGAAAGAAAATGAGAATCGGAGAAATAAATGAAGAAACGAAGGAGTAAACCGAGAAACGGAGAAACGCAGAAACGATGAAACGAAGGAAGAAACGGAGAAAAGAAGAAAGAAACGGAGAAATGAAGAAAGAAACGTAGAAACGAAGAATGAAACGGAGATACGAAGAAAGAAACGGAGAAACGAACAAAGAATCGCAGAAACGAAGAATGAAACTAAGAAACGAAGAAATATACGGAGAAATGAAGAAACAAACGGAGAAACAAGAAACAAACTGAGAAACCAACAAAGAAACGGAGAAACGAAGAAAGAAACGGAGAAACGAAGGATGAAACGGAGAAACGAAGAAACGATGACAGAAAGGAGAAACGAAGAACCAAACGGAGAAACGAAGAAAGAAACGGAGAAACGAAGGAAGAAACGGAGAAACGAAGAAAGAAACGGAGAAACGAAAAAAAAAACTGAGAAACGAAGAAAAAAACGGAGAATCGGAGAAATAAATGGAGAAACGAAGAAATAAACCGAGAAACGGAGAATGAAACGGCGAAACAAGGAAAGAAACGGAGAAACATACAAAGAAACGGAGAATCGACGAAAGAAACGGAGAAACGAAGAAAGAAACGGAGAAACGAAGAAAGAAACGGAGAAACGAAAAAAGAAACTGAGAAACGAAGAAAGAAACGGGGAAACGGAGAAATAAATGGAGAAACGAAGAAATAAACGCAGAGACGAAGAAAGAACCGGAGAAACGACGAAAGAAACGGACAACGAAGAAAGAAACGCAGTAACGATGAAAGAAACGAAGAAACGAAGAAAGAAACGGAGAATCGGAGAAATAAATGGAGAAAGGAAGGAATAAACCGAGAAACGGAGAAATGGAGAAACGATGAAGCGAAGGAAGAATCGAAGAAACGAAGAAAGAAACGGAGAAATGAAGAAAGAAACGAAGAAACGAAGAAAGAAACGGAGAAACGACGAAAGAAACGGAGAAACGAAGAAAGAAACGGAGAAACGGAGAAATAAATGGAGAAACGAAGAAATAAACGGAGAAACGAAGAAAGAAACGGAGAAACGAACAAAGAAACGGAAAAACGAACAAAGAAACGGAGAAACGGAGAAATATACGGAGAAATGAAGAAAGAAACGGAGAAATGCACAAAGAAACGGAGAAACGAAGAAAGAAACGGAGAATTGGAGAAATAAATGGAGAAACGAAGAAAGAAACGGAGAAACGGAGAAACGGAGAAACGATTAAACGAAGGAAGAAACGGAGAAACGAAGAAAGAAACGGAGAAATGAAGAAAGAAACGAAGAAACGAAGAAAGAAACGGAGAAACGAAGAAATAAACGGAGAAACGAACCAGGAAACGGAGAAACGAAGAAAGAAACGGAGAATCGAAGAAAGAAATGGAAAAACGAAGAAAGAAACGGAGAAACGAAGAAAGAAACGGAGAAACGGAGAAATAAATGGAGAAACGAAAAAATAAACGGAGATACGAGGAAAGAAACGGAGAAACGAAGAAAGAAAAGGAGAAACGAAGAAAGAAACGGAGAAACGAAGGAAGAAACGGAGTAACGAAGAAAGAAACGAAGAAACGAAGAAAGAAACGGAGAAACGAAGAAATACACGGAGAAACGAAGAAAGAAACGGAGAAACGAACAAAGAAACGGAGAAACGAACAAAGAAACGGAGAAACGGAGAAATATACGGAGAAATGAAGAAAGAAACGGAGAGATGCACAAAGAAACGGAGAAACGAAGAAAGAAACGGAGAATTGGAGAAATAAATGGAGAGACGAAGGAATAAACCGAGAAACGGAGAAACGGAGAAACGATTAAACGAAGGAAGAAACGGAGAAACGAAGAAAGAAACGGAGAAATGAAGAAAGAAACGAAGAAACGAAGAAAGAAACGGAGAAACGAAGAAATAAACGGAGAAACGAAGAAAGAAACGGAGAAACGAAGAAAGAAACGGAGTAACGAAGAAAGAAACGAATAATCGAAGAAGGAAACGGAGAATCGGAGCAGGAACGGAGTATGGATGAAAGAAATGAAGAAACGAAGAAAGAAACGGAGAATCGGAGAAATAAATGGAGAAACGAAGGAATAAACCGAGAAACGGAGAAATGGAGAAACGATGTAACGAAGGAAGAAACGGAGAAACGAAGAAAGAAACGGAGAAATGAAGAAAGAAACGAAGAAACGAAGAAAGAAACGGAGAAACGAAGAAATAAACGGAGAAACGAACCAGGAAACGGAGAAACGAAGAAAGAAACGGAGAATCGAAGAAAGAAAGGGAGAAACGAAGAAAGAAACGGAGAAACGAAGAAATAAACGGAGAAACGAAGAAAGAAACGGAGAAGCAAAGAATGACACGGAGAATCGGAGCAGGAACGGAGTAACGATGAAAGAAACGGAGAAACGAAGAAAGAAACGGAGAAGCGAACAAAGATACGGAGAAACGAAGAAAGAAACGGAGAAACGGAGAAATAAATGGAGAAACGAAGAAATAAACGGAGAAACGAACCAGGAAACGGAGAAACGAAGAAAGAAACGGAGAATCGAAGAAAGAAATGGAGAAACGAAGAAAGAAACGGAGAAACGAAGAAAGAAACGGAGAAACGGAGAAATAAATGGAGAAACGAAAAAATAAACGGAGATACGAGGAAAGAAACGGAGAAACGAAGAAAGAAAAGGAGAAACGAAGAAAGAAACGGAGAAACGAAGGAAGAAACGGAGTAACGAAGAAAGAAACGAAGAAACGAAGAAAGAAACGGAGAGTCGGAGAAATAAACGGAGAAACGAAGAAATAAACCGAGAAACGGAGAAAGAAACGGAGAAACGATCAATGAAACGGAGAAACGAACAAAGAAACGGAGAAACGATCAATGAAACGGAGAAACGAACAAAGAAACGGAGAAACGAAGAAAGAAACGGAGAAACGGAGAAATAAATGGAGAAACGAAGAAAGAAACGGAGAAACGAACCAAGAAACGGAGAAACGAACATAGAAACGGAGAAACAAAGACAGAATCGGAGAAACGGAGAAATAAGTGGAGAAACGAAGAAAGAAACGGAGAAACGAAGAACGAAACGGAGAAACGAACAAAGAAACGGAGAAACGAAGAAAGAATCGGAGAAACGGAGAAATAAATGGAGAAACGAAGAAATAAACGGAGAAACGAACAAGGAAACGGAGAAACGAAGAAAGAAACGAAGAAACGAAGAAAGAAACGGAGAAACGAAGAAAGAAACGGAGAAACGAAGAAAGAAACGGAGAAACGAAGAAAGAAACAGAGAAACGAACAAAGAAACGGAGAAACGAACAAAGAAACGGAGAAACGAAGAAAGAATCGGAGAAACGGAGAAATAAATGGAGAAACGAAGAAATAAACGGAGAAACGAACAAGGAAACGGAGAAACGAAGAAAGAAACGAAGAAACGAAGAAAGAAACGGAGAAACGAAGAAAGAAACAGAGAAACGAACAAAGAAACGGAGAAACGAACAAAGAAACGGAGAAACGAAGAAAGAATCGGAGAAACGGAGAAATAAATGGAGAAACGAAGAAATAAACGGAGAAACGAACAAGGAAACGGAGAAACGAAGAAAGAAACGAAGAAACGAAGAAAGAAACGGAGAAACGAAGAAAGAAACGGAGAAACGAAGAAAGAAACGGAGAAATAAATGGAGAAACTAAGAAAGAACCGGAGTAGCGAACAAAGAAACGCAGAAACGAAGAATGAAACGGAGAAACGTAGAAATATACGGAGGAATGAAGAAACAAACGGAGAAACAAAGAAAGAAACTGAGAAACCAACAAAGAAACGGAGAAACGAAGAAAGAAACGGAGAAACGAAGGATTAAACGGAGAAACGAAGAAAGAAACGAAGAAACGAAGAAAGAAACGGAGAAATGGAGAAATAAATGGAGAAACGAAGAAAGAAACGGAGAAACGAAGGATGAAACGGAGAAACGAAGAAAGAAATGGAGAAACGAAGATATAATCGGAGAAAAGAAGAAAGAAACGGAGAAACGAAGAAACGATGAAAGAAAGGAGAAACGGAAGAAAGAAACGGAGAAACGAAGAAAGAAATGGAGAAACGAAGCAAGAGACGGAGAAACGAAGAAAGAAACGGAGAACCGAAGAAAGAAACTGAGAAACGAAGAAAAAAACGGAGAATCGGAGAAATAAATGGAGAAACGAAGAAATAAATCGAGAAACGGAGAAAGAAACGGGGAAACAAGGAAAGAAACGGAGAAACGAACAAGGAAACGGAGAAACGAATAAGGAAATGGAGAAACGAAGAAAGAAACGGAGTAACGAAGAAATAAACGAAGAAACGAAGAAAGATACGGAGAATCGGAGAAATAAATGGAGAAACGAAGAAATAAACGGAGAAACGGAGACATAAATGGAGAAACGAAGAAATAGTCCGAGAAACGGAGAAAGAAACGGAGAAACGAACAAAGAAACGGAGAATCGAAGAAAGAAACGGATAAACGAAACAAACAAACGGAGAAACGAAGAAAGAAACGGAGAAACGAAGAAAGAAACGGAGAAACGGAGAAATAAATGGAGAAACGAAGAAATAAACGGAGAAACGAAGAAAGAAACGGAGAAACGAAGAAAGAAACGGAGAAACGAAGAAAGAAACGGTGAAATGAAGGAATAAAACGAGAAACGGAGAAACGAAGAAAGAAACGTAGAAACGATGAAAGAAACGAAGAAACGAAGAAAGAGACGGAGAATCGGAGAAATTAATGGAGAAACGAAGGAATAAACCGAGAAACGGAGAAACGGAGATACGATGAAACGAAGGAAGAAACGGAGAAACGAAGAAAGAAACTGAGAAATGAAGAAAGAAACGAAGAAACGAAGAAAGAAACGGAGAAACGGAGAAATAAACGGAGAAACGAAGAAAGAAACGGAGAAACGAAGAAATAAATGGAGAAACGAAGAAATAAACGGAGAAACGAACAAGGAAACGGAGAAACGAAGAAAGAAACGAAGAAACGAAGAAAGAAACGGAGAAACGAAGAAAGAAACGGAGAAACGAAGAAAGAAACGGAGAAACGAAGAAAGAATCTGAGAAACGGAGAAATAAATGGAGAAACGAAGAAATAAACGGAGAAACGAACAAGGAAACGGAGAAACGAAGAAAGAAACGGCGAAACGAAGAAAGAAACGGAGAAACGAAGAAAGAAACGGAGAAACGGAGAAATAAATGGAGAAACGAAGAAATAAACCGAGAAACGGAGAAAGAAACAGAGAAACGAAAAAAGAAACGGAGAAACGAAGAAAGAAACGGAGAAACGAAGAAAGAAACGAAGAAACGAAGAAAGAAACGGAGAAACGAAGAAATAAACGGAGAAACGAAGAAAGAAACTGAGAAAGAAACGGAGAAACTAAGAAAGAAACGGAGTAGCGAACAAAGAAACGCAGAAACGAAGAATGAAACGGAGAAACGAAGAAATATACGGAGGAATGAAGAAACAAACGGAGAAACAAAGAAAGAAACTGAGAAACCAACAAAGAAACGGAGAAACGAAGAAAGAAACGGAGAAACGAAGGATTAAACGGAGAAACGAAGAAAGAAACGAAGAAACGAAGAAAGAAACGGAGAAATGGAGAAATAAATGGAGAAACGAAGAAAGAAACGGAGAAACGAAGGATGAAACGGAGAAACGAAGAAAGAAATGGAGAAACGAAGATATAATCGGAGAAAAGAAGAAAGAAACGGAGAAACGAAGAAACGATGAAAGAAAGGAGAAACGGAAGAAAGAAACGGAGAAACGAAGAAAGAAATGGAGAAACGAAGCAAGAGACGGAGAAACGAAGAAAGAAACGGAGAACCGAAGAAAGAAACTGAGAAACGAAGAAAAAAACGGAGAATCGGAGAAATAAATGGAGAAACGAAGAAATAAATCGAGAAACGGAGAAAGAAACGGGGAAACAAGGAAAGAAACGGAGAAACGAACAAAGAAACGGAGAAACGAAGAAGGAAATGGAGAAACGAAGAAAGAAACGGAGTAACGAAGAAATAAACGAAGAAACGAAGAAAGATACGGAGAATCGGAGAAATAAATGGAGAAACGAAGAAATAAACGGAGAAACGGAGAAATAAATGGAGAAACGAAGAAATAGTCCGAGAAACGGAGAAAGAAACGGAGAAACGAACAAAGAAACGGAGAATCAAAGAAAGAAACGGATAAACGAAACAAACAAACGGAGAGACGAAGAAAGAAACGGAGAAACGAAGAAAGAAACGGAGAAACGGAGAAATAAATGGAGAAACGAAGAAATAAACGGAGAAACGAAGAAAGAAACGGAGAAACGAAGAAAGAAACGGAGAAACGAAGAAAGAAACGGAGTAACGAAAAAAGAAACGAAGAAACGAAGAAAGAAACGGAGAAACGAAGAAAGAAACGGAGAAACGAAGAAATAAACGGAGAATCGAAGAAACAAACCGAGAAACGACGAAAGAAACGGAGAAACGAAGAAAGAAACGGCGAAACGAAAGAAGAAACGGAGAAACGAAGATAGAAACGGAGAAACGAAGAAAGAAACTGAGAAACTAAGAAAAAAACGGAGAATCGGAGAAATAAATGGAGAAACGAAGAAATAAACCGAGAAAAGGAGAAAGAAACGGAGAAACGGAGAAATATACGGAGAAATGAAGAAAGAAACGGAGAGATGCACAAAGAAACGGAGAAACGAAGAAAGAAACGGAGAATTGGAGAAATAAATGGAGAGACGATGGAATAAACCGAGAAACGGAGAAACGGAGAATCGATTAAACGAAGGAAGAAACGGAGAAACGAAGAAAGAAACGGAGAAATGAAGAGAGAAACGAAGAAACGAAGAAAGAAACGGAGAAACGAAGAAATAAACGGAGAAACGAAGAAACAAACGGAGAAACGAAGAAAGAAACGGAGTAACGAAGAAAGAAACGAATAATCGAAGAAGGAAACGGAGAATCGGAGCAGGAACGGAGTATGGATGAAAGAAATGAAGAAACGAAGAAAGAAACGGAGAATCGGAGAAATAAATGGAGAAACGAAGGAATAAACCGAGAAACGGAGAAATGGAGAAACGATGTAACGAAGGAAGAAACGGAGAAACGAAGAAAGAAACGGAGAAATGAAGAAAGAAACGAAGAAACGAAGAAAGAAACGGAGAAACGAAGAAATAAACGGAGAAACGAACCAGGAAACGGAGAAACGAAGAAAGAAACGGAGAATCGAAGAAAGAAATGGAGAAACGAAGAAAGAAACGGTGAAACGGAGAAATAAATGGAGAAACGAAAAAATAAACGGAGATACGAGGAAAGAAACGGAGAAACGAAGAAAGAAACGAAGAAATGAAGAAAGAAACGGAGTAACGATGAAAGAAACGAAGAAACGAAGAAAGAAACGGAGAATCGGAGAAATAAATGGAGAAACGAAGGCGTAAACCGAGAAACGGAGAAACGCAGAAACGATGAAACGAAGGAAGAAACGGAGGAACGAAGAAAGAAACGGAGAAATGAAGAAAGAAGCGAAGAAACGAAGAAAGAAACGGAGAAACGAAGAAATAAACGGAGAAACGAAGAAAGAAACGGAGAAACGAAGAAATAAACGGAGAAACGGAGAAACGGAGATACGATGAAACGAAGGAAGAAACGGAGGAACGAAGAAAGAAACGGAGAAATGAAGAAAGAAGCGAAGAAACGAAGAAAGAAACGGAGAAACGAAGAAATAAACGGAGAAACGAAGAAAGAAACGGAGAAACGAAGAAATAAACGGAGAAACGAAGAAAGAAACGGAGAAGCAAAGAATGAAACGGAGAATCGGAGCAGGAACGGAGTAACGATGAAAGAAACGGAGAAACGAAGAAAGAAACGGAGAAGCGAACAAAGATACGGAGAAACGAAGAAAGAAACGGAGAAACGGAGAAATAAATGGAGAAACGAAGAAATAAACGGAGAAACGAACCAGGAAACGGAGAAACGAAGAAAGAAACGGAGAATCGAAGAAAGAAATGGAGAAACGAAGAAAGAAACGGAGAAACGAAGAAAGAAACGGAGAAACGGAGAAATAAATGGAGAAACGAAAAAATAAACGGAGATACGAGGAAAGAAACGGAGAAACGAAGAAAGAAAAGGAGAAGCGAAGAAAGAAACGGAGAAACGAAGGAAGAAACGGAGTAACGAAGAAAGAAACGAAGAAACGAAGAAAGAAACGGAGAGTCGGAGAAATAAACGGAGAAACGAAGAAATAAACCGAGAAACGGAGAAAGAAACGGAGAAACGATCAATGAAACGGAGAAACGAACAAAGAAACGGAGAAACGATCAATGAAACGGAGAAACGAACAAAGAAACGGAGAAACGAAGAAAGAAACGGAGAAACGGAGAAATAAATGGAGAAACGAAGAAAGAAACGGAGAAACGAAGAAAGAAACGGAGAAACTGAACAAAGAAACGGAGAAACGAACCAAGAAACGGAGAAACGAACATAGAAACGGAGAAACAAAGACAGAAACGGAGAAACGGAGAAATAAATGGAGAAACGAAGAAATAAACGGAGAAACGAAGAAAGAAACGGAGAAACGAAGAAACAAACGGAGAAACGAAGAACGAAACGTAGTACCGAAGAAAGAAACGAAGTAACGAAGAATGAAACGGAGAAATAGATGGAGACACGAAGAAATAAACCGAGAAACGTAGAAAGAAACGGAGAAACGAAGAAAGAAACGGAGAGACGAAGAACAAAACGTAGTAACGAAGAAAGAAACGAAGAAACGAAGAAAGAAACGGAGAAATAAATGGAGAAACGAAGAAATAAACCGAGAAACGGAGAAAGAAACGGAGAAACGAAGAAATAAACGTAGAAACGAAGAAAGAAACGGAGAAACGAGGAAAGAAATGGAGAAACGCAGAAAGAAACGGAGTAACGAAGAAAGAAACGATGAAACGAAGAAATAAACGGAGAAACGAAAAAAGAAACAGAGAAACGAAGAAAGAAACGGAGAAACGAAGAAATAAATGGAGAAACGAAGAAATAAACGGAGAAACGAAGAAAGAAACGGAGAAACGAAGAAAGAAATAGAGAAACGAACAAAGAAACGGAGAAACGAACAAAGAAACGGAGAAACGAAGAAAGAATCGGAGAAACGGAGAAATAAATGGAGAAACGAAGAAATAAACGGAGAAACGAACAAGGAAACGGAGAAACGAAGAAAGAAACGAAGAAACGAAGAAAGAAACGGAGAAACGAAGAAAGAAACGGAGAAACGAAGAAAGAAACGGAGAAACGAAGAAAGAAACGGAGAAACGAAGAAAGTAACGGAGAAACGGAGAAATAAATGGAGGAACGAAGAAATAAACCGAGAAACGGAGAAAGAAACGGAGAAACGAAAAAAGAAACTGAGAAACCAAGAAAGAAACGGAGAAACGAAGAAAGAAACGGAGAAACGAAGGATTAAACGGAGAAACGAAGAAAGAAACGAAGAAACGAAGAAAGAAACGGAGAAACGGAGAAATAAATGGAGAAACGAAGAAAGAAACGGAGAAACGAAGGATGAAACGGAGAAACGAAGAAAGAAATGGAGAAACGAAGATATAATCGGAGAAAAGAAGAAAGAAACGGAGAAACGAAGAAACGATGAAAGAAAGGAGAAACGGAAGAAAGAAACGGAGAAACGAAGAAAGAAATGGAGAAACGAAGCAAGAGACGGAGAAACGAAGAAAGAAACGGAGAACCGAAGAAAGAAACTGAGAAACGAAGAAAAAAACGGAGAATCGGAGAAATAAATGGAGAAACGAAGAAATAAATCGAGAAACGGAGAAAGAAACGGGGAAACAAGGAAAGAAACGGAGAAACGAACAAAGAAACGGAGAAACGAAGAAAGAAATGGAGAAACGAAGAAAGAAACGGAGTAACGAAGAAATAAACGAAGAAACGAAGAAAGATACGGAGAATCGGAGAAATAAATGGAGAAACGAAGAAATAAACGGAGAAACGGAGAAATAAATGGAGAAACCAAGAAATAGTCCGAGAAACGGAGAAAGAAACGGAGAAACGAACAAAGAAACGGAGAATCGAAGAAAGAAACGGATAAACGAAACAAACAAACGGAGAAACGAAGAAAGAAACGGAGAAACGAAGAAAGAAACGGAGAAACGGAGAAATAAATGGAGAAACGAAGAAATAAACGGAGAAACGAAGAAAGAAACGGAGAAACGAAGAAAGAAACGGAGAAACGAAGAAAGAAACGGAGTAACGAAAAAAGAAACGAAGAAACGAAGAAAGAAACGGAGAAACGAAGAAAGAAACGGAGAAACGAAGAAATAAACGGAGAATCGAAGAAACAAACGGAGAAACGACGAAAGAAACGGAGAAACGAAGAATGAAACGGAGAAACGAAAGAAGAAACGGAGAAACGAAGATAGAAACGGAGAAACGAAGAAAGAAACTGAGAAACTAAGAAAAAAACGGGGAATCGGAGAAATAAATGGAGAAACGAAGAAATAAACCGAGAAAAGGAGAAAGAGACGGGGAAACAAGGAAAGAAACGGAGAAACGAAGAAAGAAACGGATAAGCGAACAATGAAACGGAGAAACGAAGAAAGAAACGGAGGAACGAAGAAAGAAACGGAGAAACGATCAAAGAAACGGAGAAACGATGAAGGAAACGGAGAAACGAACAATGAAACGGAGAAACGAAGATAGAAACGGAGAAACGGAGAAATAAATGGAGAAAAGAAGAAATAAACGGAGAAACGAACCAGGAAACGGAGAAACGAAGAAAGAAACGGCGAGTCGAAGAAAGAAATGGAGAAACGAAGAAAGAAACGGAGAAACGAAGAAAGAAACGGAGATACGAAGAAAGAAACGGAGAAACGAAGGAAGAAACGGAGAAACGAAGAAAGAAACGGATAATCGGAGAAATAAATGGAGAAACGAAGGAATAAACCGAGAAACGGAGAAACGGAGAAACGATGAAACGAAAGAAGAAACGGAGAAACGAAGAAAGAAACGGTGAAATGAAGGAATAAAACGAGAAACGGAGAAACGAAGAAAGAAACGTAGTAACGATGAAAGAAACGAAGAAACGAAGAAAGAGACGGAGAATCGGAGAAATTAATGGAGAAACGAAGGAATAAACCGAGAAACGGAGAAACGGAGATACGATGAAACGAAGGAAGAAACGGAGAAACGAAGAAAGAAACTGAGAAATGAAGAAAGAAACGTAGAAACGAAGAAAGAAACGGAGAAACGAAGAAATAAACGGAGAAACGAAGAAAGAAACGGAGAAACGAAGAAATAAACGGAGAATCGAAGAAGCAAACGGAGAAACGAAGAAAGAAACGCAGAAACGAAGAAAGAAACGCAGAAACGAAGAAAGAAACGGAGAAACGAAGAAAGAAACGCAGTAACGATGAAAGAAACGAAGAAGCGAAGAAAGAAACGGAGAATCAGAGAAATAAATGGAGAAACGAAGGAATAAACCGAGAAACGGAGAAACGGAGAAACGATTAAACGAAGGAAGAAACGGAGAATCGGAGAAAGAAACGGAGTAACGAAGAAAGAAACGAAGAAACGAAGAAAGAAACGGTGTAACGATGAAAGAAACGAAGAAACGAAGAAAGAAACGGAGAATCGGAGAAATAAATGGAGAAACGAAGAAATAAACGGAGAAACGAAGAAAGAAACGGAGAAACGAAGAAACAAACGGAGAAACGAAGAACGAAACGTAGTACCGAAGAAAGAAACGAAGTAACGAAGAATGAAACGGAGAAATAGATGGAGACACGAAGAAATAAACCGAGAAACGTAGAAAGAAACGGAGAAACGAAGAAAGAAACGGAGAGACGAAGAACAAAACGTAGTAACGAAGAAAGAAACGAAGAAACGAAGAAAGAAACGGAGAAATAAATGGAGAAACGAAGAAATAAACCGAGAAACGGAGAAAGAAACGGAGAAACGAAGAAATAAACGTAGAAACGAAGAAAGAAACGGAGAAACGAGGAAAGAAATGGAGAAACGCAGAAAGAAACGGAGTAACGAAGAAAGAAACGATGAAACGAAGAAATAAACGGAGAAACGAAAAAAGAAACAGAGAAACGAAGAAAGAAACGGAGAAACGAAGAAATAAATGGAGAAACGAAGAAATAAACGGAGAAACGAAGAAAGAAACGGAGAAACGAAGAAAGAAATAGAGAAACGAACAAAGAAACGGAGAAACGAACAAAGAAACGGAGAAACGAAGAAAGAATCGGAGAAACGGAGAAATAAATGGAGAAACGAAGAAATAAACGGAGAAACGAACAAGGAAACGGAGAAACGAAGAAAGAAACGAAGAAACGAAGAAAGAAACGGAGAAACGAAGAAAGAAACGGAGAAACGAAGAAAGAAACGGAGAAACGAAGAAAGAAACGGAGAAACGAAGAAAGTAACGGAGAAACGGAGAAATAAATGGAGGAACGAAGAAATAAACCGAGAAACGGAGAAAGAAACGGAGAAACGAAAAAAGAAACTGAGAAACCAAGAAAGAAACGGAGAAACGAAGAAAGAAACGGAGAAACGAAGGATTAAACGGAGAAACGAAGAAAGAAACGAAGAAACGAAGAAAGAAACGGAGAAACGGAGAAATAAATGGAGAAACGAAGAAAGAAACGGAGAAACGAAGGATGAAACGGAGAAACGAAGAAAGAAATGGAGAAACGAAGATATAATCGGAGAAAAGAAGAAAGAAACGGAGAAACGAAGAAACGATGAAAGAAAGGAGAAACGGAAGAAAGAAACGGAGAAACGAAGAAAGAAATGGAGAAACGAAGCAAGAGACGGAGAAACGAAGAAAGAAACGGAGAACCGAAGAAAGAAACTGAGAAACGAAGAAAAAAACGGAGAATCGGAGAAATAAATGGAGAAACGAAGAAATAAATCGAGAAACGGAGAAAGAAACGGGGAAACAAGGAAAGAAACGGAGAAACGAACAAAGAAACGGAGAAACGAAGAAAGAAATGGAGAAACGAAGAAAGAAACGGAGTAACGAAGAAATAAACGAAGAAACGAAGAAAGATACGGAGAATCGGAGAAATAAATGGAGAAACGAAGAAATAAACGGAGAAACGGAGAAATAAATGGAGAAACCAAGAAATAGTCCGAGAAACGGAGAAAGAAACGGAGAAACGAACAAAGAAACGGAGAATCGAAGAAAGAAACGGATAAACGAAACAAACAAACGGAGAAACGAAGAAAGAAACGGAGAAACGAAGAAAGAAACGGAGAAACGGAGAAATAAATGGAGAAACGAAGAAATAAACGGAGAAACGAAGAAAGAAACGGAGAAACGAAGAAAGAAACGGAGAAACGAAGAAAGAAACGGAGTAACGAAAAAAGAAACGAAGAAACGAAGAAAGAAACGGAGAAACGAAGAAAGAAACGGAGAAACGAAGAAATAAACGGAGAATCGAAGAAACAAACGGAGAAACGACGAAAGAAACGGAGAAACGAAGAATGAAACGGAGAAACGAAAGAAGAAACGGAGAAACGAAGATAGAAACGGAGAAACGAAGAAAGAAACTGAGAAACTAAGAAAAAAACGGGGAATCGGAGAAATAAATGGAGAAACGAAGAAATAAACCGAGAAAAGGAGAAAGAGACGGGGAAACAAGGAAAGAAACGGAGAAACGAAGAAAGAAACGGATAAGCGAACAATGAAACGGAGAAACGAAGAAAGAAACGGAGGAACGAAGAAAGAAACGGAGAAACGATCAAAGAAACGGAGAAACGATGAAGGAAACGGAGAAACGAACAATGAAACGGAGAAACGAAGATAGAAACGGAGAAACGGAGAAATAAATGGAGAAAAGAAGAAATAAACGGAGAAACGAACCAGGAAACGGAGAAACGAAGAAAGAAACGGCGAGTCGAAGAAAGAAATGGAGAAACGAAGAAAGAAACGGAGAAACGAAGAAAGAAACGGAGATACGAAGAAAGAAACGGAGAAACGAAGGAAGAAACGGAGAAACGAAGAAAGAAACGGATAATCGGAGAAATAAATGGAGAAACGAAGGAATAAACCGAGAAACGGAGAAACGGAGAAACGATGAAACGAAAGAAGAAACGGAGAAACGAAGAAAGAAACGGTGAAATGAAGGAATAAAACGAGAAACGGAGAAACGAAGAAAGAAACGTAGTAACGATGAAAGAAACGAAGAAACGAAGAAAGAGACGGAGAATCGGAGAAATTAATGGAGAAACGAAGGAATAAACCGAGAAACGGAGAAACGGAGATACGATGAAACGAAGGAAGAAACGGAGAAACGAAGAAAGAAACTGAGAAATGAAGAAAGAAACGTAGAAACGAAGAAAGAAACGGAGAAACGAAGAAATAAACGGAGAAACGAAGAAAGAAACGGAGAAACGAAGAAATAAACGGAGAATCGAAGAAGCAAACGGAGAAACGAAGAAAGAAACGCAGAAACGAAGAAAGAAACGCAGAAACGAAGAAAGAAACGGAGAAACGAAGAAAGAAACGCAGTAACGATGAAAGAAACGAAGAAGCGAAGAAAGAAACGGAGAATCAGAGAAATAAATGGAGAAACGAAGGAATAAACCGAGAAACGGAGAAACGGAGAAACGATTAAACGAAGGAAGAAACGGAGAATCGGAGAAAGAAACGGAGTAACGAAGAAAGAAACGAAGAAACGAAGAAAGAAACGGTGTAACGATGAAAGAAACGAAGAAACGAAGAAAGAAACGGAGAATCGGAGAAATAAATGGAGAAACGAAGGAGTAAACCGAGAAACGGAGAAACGGAGAAACGGTGAAACGATGGAAGAAACGGAGAAAAGAAGAAAGAAACGGAGAAATGAAGAAAGAAACGAAGAAACGAAGAAAGAAACGGAGGTACGAAGAAAGAAACGGAGAAACGAACAAAGAAACGGAGAAACGAAGAAAGAAACGGAGAAACGAAGAAAGAAACGGAGAAACGAAGAAAGAAACGGAGAAACGAAGAAAGAAACGGAGAAATAAATGGAGATACGAAGAAGTAAAGGAGAGACGAAGAAAGAAACGGAGAAACGAAGAAAGAAACGGACAACGAAGAAAGAAACGCAGTATCGATGAAAGAAACGAAGAAACGAAGAAAGAAACGGAGAATCGGGGAAATAAATGGAGAAACGAAGGAATAAACCGAGAAACGGAGAAATGGAGAAACGATGAAACGAAGGAAGAATCGGAGAAACGAAGAAAGAAACGGAGAAACGAAGAAAGAAACTGAGAAACGAAGAAAAAAACGCAGAATCGGAGAAATAAATGGAGAAACGAAGAAATAAACCGAGAAACGGAGAATGAAACGGGGAAACAAGGAAAGAAACGGAGAAACGAAGAAAGAAACGGAGAAGCAAACAAAGAAAGGGAGAGACGACGAAAGAAACGGAGAAACGAAGAAAGAAACGGAGAAATGAAGAAAGAAACGGAGAAACGAAGAAAGAAACGGAGAATCGGAGAAATAAATGGAGAAACGAAGGAATAAACCGAGAAACGGAGAAACGGAGAAACGATGAAACGAAGGAAGAAACGGAGAAAGGAAGAAAGAAACGGAGAAATGAAGGAATAAACCGAGAAACGGAGAACGAAGAAAGAAACGCAGTAACGATGAAACAAACGAAGAAACGAAGAAAGAAACGGAGAATCGGAGAAATAAATGGAGAAACGACGGAATAAACCGAGAAACGGAGAAACGGAGAAACGATGAAACGAAGGGAGAATAGGAGAAACGAAGAAAGAAACGGAGAAACGAAGAAAGAAACGGAGAAATGAAGAAAGAAACGAGGAAACGAAGAAAGAAACGGAGAAACGAAGAATGGAGCGGAGAAACGAACTAAGAAACGGAGAAACGGAGAAATAAATGGTGAAACGAAAAAACAAAAAGAGAAACGAACAAAGAAACGGACAAATGAAGAAAGAAACGGAGAAACGGAGAAACGAACAAAGAAACGGAGAAACGAACAAAGAAACGACGACACGGAGAAATAAATGGAGAAACGAACAAAGAAATTGAGAAACGGAGAAATAAATGGAGAAACGAAGAAATAAACGGAGAATCGAAGAAAGAAACGGCGAAACGAAGAAAGACACGGAGTAACGAAGAAATAAACGAAGAAACGAAGAAAGACACGGAGAATCGGAGAAATAAATGGAGAAACGAAGAAATAAACCGAGAAACGGAGAAAGAATCGGAGAAACGAGCAAAGAAACGGAGAAACGAACAAAGAAACGGAGAAACGAACAAAGAAACAGAGAAACGAAGAAAGAAACGGAGAAACGAAGAAAGAAACGGAGTAACGAAGAAATAGACGAAGAAACGAAGAAAGAAACGGAGAATCGGAGAAATAAATTGAGAGACGAAGAAATAAACCGAGAAAAGGAGAAAGAAACGGAGAAACGAAGGATGAAACGGAGAAACGAAGAAAGAAACGGAGAATCGAGAAATAAATGGAGAAACGAAGAAATAAACCGAGAAACGGAGAAAGAAACGGAGAATCGAAGAAAGAAACGGAGAAACGGAGAAATAAATGGAATAAACGAAGAAATAAACGGAGAAACGAAAAAAGGAGCGGAGAAACGAAAATAGAAACGGAGAAACGAGCAAAGAGACGGAGAAACGGAGAAATAAATGGAGAAACGAAGAAACAAGCAGAGAAACGAACAAAGAAACGGACAAACGAAGAAAGAAACGGAGAAACGGAGAAACGGAGAAACGGAGAAAGAAACGGAGAAACGAACAAAGAAACGGAGAAACGAACAAAGAAAGGGAGGAACGAAGAAAGAAACGGAGAAACGGAGAAATAAATGGAGAAACGAAGAAATAAACGGAGAAACGAAGAAAGGAACGGAGAATCGAACAAAGAAACGGAGAAACGGAGAAACGGACAAAGAAACGGAGAAACGGAGAAATAAATGGAGAAACGAAGAAATAAATGGAGAAACGAAGAAATAAACGGAGAAACGAAGAAAGGAACGGAGAATCAAACAACGAAACGGAGAAACGGACAAAGAAACGGAGAAACGGAGAAATAAATGGAGAAACGAAGAAATAAATGGAGAAACGAAGAAATAATCGGAGAAACGAAGAAAGAAACGTAGAAACGAACAAAGAAACGGAGAAACGAACAAAGAAACGGAGAAACGAACAAAGAAACGGAGAAACGAACAAAGAAACGAAGAAACGAACAAAGAAACGGAGAAACGAACAAAGAAATAGAGAAACGAACAAAGAAACGGAGAATCGGGGAAATAAATGAAGAAACGAAGAAATAAACCGAGAAACGGAGAAAGAACCGGAGAAACGAAGCAAGAGACGGAGAAACGGAGAAATAAATGTAGAAACGAAGAAAGAAACGGAGAAACGAAGAAAGAAAGGGAGAAACGAAGAAAGAAACGGAGAAACGGAGAAATAAATGGAGAACCGAAGAAATAAACGGAGAAACGGAGAAATAAATGGAGAAACGAAGAAATAGACCGAGATACGGAGAAAGAAACGGAGAAACGAAGAAATAAACGGAGAAACGAAGAAAGAAACGGAGCAACAAAGAAAGAAACGGAGAAACGAAGAAAGAAACGGAGAAACGAACAAAGAAACGGAGAAACGTTTCTCCGTTTTTCGGTTTCTCCGATTCTCCGTTTCTCCGTTTCTCCCTTTCTCCGTTTCTCGGTTTCTCCGTTTCTCCGTTTCTCCGTTTCTCAGTTTCTCCCTTTCTCCGTTTCTCGGTTTCTCCGTTTCTCCGTTTCTCCGTTTCTCAGTTTCTCCGTTTCTCCGTTTCTCGGTTTCTCGGTTTCTCGGTTTCTGCGTTTCTCACGGTTTCTCCGTTTCACGGTTTCTCCGTTTCTCCGTTTCTCGGTTTCCCCGTTTCTCCGTTTCTCCGTTTCTCCGTTTCTCCGTTTCTCCGTTTCTCCGTTTCTCCGTTTCTCCGTTTCTCCGTTTCTCCGTTTCTCCGTTTCTCCGTTTCTCCGTTTCTCCGTTTCTCCGTTTCTGCGTTTCTCCGTTTCTCCGTTTCTCCGTTTCTCCGTTTCTCCGTTTCTGCGTTTCTCCGTTTCTCCGTTTCTCCGTTTCTCCTTTTCTCCGTTTCTCCGTTTCTCCGTTTCTCCGTTTCTCCGTTTCTCCGTTTCTCCGTTTCTCCGTTACTCCGTTTCTCCGTTTAGATTAAATGATTATAATAATTTTGATCGTACTTCAAAGTAAAGAGATGTTTCTTAAAGTTTTAAAACATGGAAAGTAATAATTGTCTAGGAGATATATCAATTTAACATTTGATTAATACTTGAAGAATCGAAATTTTTGTTATTTTCCTGATACCAAAGGTTGAAATTCAGGCATAAATTTTAGAAAATGTTTGATTTTGGGACTCTTGGTGTCAGTGTACGATATGCGAAGAAGTGGCACGATTTCGCGGATTCTGAGAATTGACGTCAAATTTCAAGAATTTCCACGAATCGAAATTTTGTTGTACTTTCGAACGAATTTCTGAATCATGGATCCCGATTTTCTTTGTATCAGGAGAACATGATAGTTGAGGACATATAGTTTTAAGTAGTTTTAGCAGTTTGATAGGATCGGGTTAAAGAAATGGAAACAAATAATGGACAAAAATAAAGTTTCTGCTGTCAGTGAAGTTGATTTTATTTCAATACATCAATTGAACTTGTTGAAAGTACTGTACCGTAAAGTACTTTACTGTACCGTAAAAATTACTATTCTAAACTCGCAGCCGATTAGCTCGGTACTACCCACGACGAATAATTACTGTTCGTCGCGAGTAATACCGATTACCAGGTCTCACCACGTGGAGGTTGCTGCGATCGGAGACCCGGAGAGAGATAGATGGAATCAAAGTTCCATCGATCTCCCTCGACACCCGATACAAACGAAGATACTAAACCAAAGAGATGGAAGGAATCAATGTTCCTTCGATCTCCTCGTTTAGTTCTGCCAAGCAATTACATTATGGAAAAATTAGGCAAAATTGGAAAAGACGCGACACGAACCGTGCAGTTGGTCCTACTAGGTCGGTCCCGTTTCCCCTCAGTGGGCCCGATTAAAGAGGAAATGCACGACGCCGTCCACTCATATAGAGTGCCCCGTTTCTCCCAACTCCGCGTCAGGAACCACGCAAAGCGTGGACCTGACTCACGGAGGATGACGAAGAGAGGGTCTTATGGCACAGGGCTTCCACAGGGACCGATGCGAACACCTGCCTCTGTGGTCGCAGCATGTTCTCTCTGGAAGCGGACGCACCAGAAGAGACGGCGATCGACCGTTCGGACCACCTACACGGCCGGTCACTTGCTTATGCAACAAGCAGTGATGACCGGGCTGAAGAACGAGGAAGCGAGCAAAAATAAGCTAAAGATTGGATAATTGCTTGACAGATAACAGATATTTGTACACCGTGGCCTTAATATTAACTTATTCCAAGCTTAACTAAAGATCCCACGGCGGTTGCGACGATAGTGTCCTCTTCGTTCTTCGTTCTTCGTTCTTCGTTCTTCGTTCTTCGTTCTTCGTTCTTCGTTCTTCGTTCTTCGTTCTTCGTTCTTCGTTCTTCGTTCTTCGTTCTTCGTTCTTCGTTCTTCGTTCTTCGTTCTTCGTTCTTCGTTCTTCGTTCTTCGTTCTTCGTTCTTCGTTCTTCGTTCTTCGTTCTTCGTTCTTCGTTCTTCGTTCTTCGTTCTTCGTTCTTCGTTCTTCGTTCTTCGTTCTTCGTTCTTCGTTCTTCGTTCTTCGTTCTTCGTTCTTCGTTCTTCGTTCTTCGTTCTTCGTTCTTCGTTCTTCGTTCTTCGTTCTTCGTTCTTCGTTCTTCGTTCTTCGTTCTTCGTTCTTCGTTCTTCGTTCTTCGTTCTTCGTTCTTCGTTCTTCGTTCTTCGTTCTTCGTTCTTCGTTCTTCGTTCTTCGTTCTTCGTTCTTCGTTCTTCGTTCTTCGTTCTTCGTTCTTCGTTCTTCGTTCTTCGTTCTTCGTTCTTCGTTCTTCGTTCTTCGTTCTTCGTTCTTCGTTCTTCGTTCTTCGTTCTTCGTTCTTCGTTCTTCGTTCTTCGTTCTTCGTTCTTCGTTCTTCGTTCTTCGTTCTTCGTTCTTCGTTCTTCGTTCTTCGTTCTTCGTTCTTCGTTCTTCGTTCTTCGTTCTTCGTTCTTCGTTCTTCGTTCTTCGTTCTTCGTTCTTCGTTCTTCGTTCTCCGGTGTGCCTACCTAAGAGAAACCTAAAGTCAAGGCATGATAAAAAAATGATAGAAAATAGAAATGAAGTTGGTTAGTGATTAAATACAGTCATTCAGTAACAAAGGAAATAAAGGCAAGAATGACAAAAAAATAAACATGGAAAAACAAGCACAAAGTAAAATCAGAGAACAAATAAAATAAATTACAGAAAGAAACAATTAAAAACCAAAGAAAGGATTGAGAGAATGGTCGCCAGTACTGACCACCGCCTACCGGCGGCCAGTACCGGTTACCAAGGTGGGGGTCCCCCTTCCATAAACCTAAAACGAAGAGATCCATCCACCTCCGAGGCTCCAGGAAGAATGAAATTTTAAACAACCGGGGGCTCCTTATATATCCTCCGTAAGGTCACTTACCGGTTCTTCCATTGTCTTTGTTCGACCTAATCGAAATTTTCGAAGGCGAACGGTTTCGGTGAATGTTTGTTCATTTCCGCGATTGTTACTAACATTTATACATGTTCCCAATATTGATCGAACAATGTGCATCTTATATATGTATTGCAATTAATTAAGAAACTTATAGAAATTGATTTTGATCGAGACTCGATGTTAAAACGTGTTTCGTAAAGTTTTTAAGCATGGAAAGTAACAATTGTTCATTAAATGCATTAAGTTAACATTTGTTTAATTCTTATAATTTACACAATACGCGTAGAAGTTGTGTTTTTTACATAAAAGTGCCGAAATTCAATTAATCGCTTTTTTAGATAGAAAAATCATCGCGATGAAGACTTGTGAATCGATAATTGATACCTGTAGCCTTGAAAATGTCAGTTGGATCTCAGCGAAAAATTCCTTCGCGAACAAAGAATATTTCAACGAAATGATATTTTAAGCCATTATTTATACTAGAACATTGTTAATAATTGTTTAATCTACAGTCCTACGACGGTTGATAATAAATATGATAAATAAACATCGAGATATTGCGAAATCTTCGAAGGCGGACGGTTTCGGTTAATGTTTGTTCATTTCCGCGATTGTTATTAACATTTATGCATGTTCCCAATATTGATCGAACAATATGCATCTTATTTAGGTATCATAAATCATTAGTTAGTTTTCAGAAATTAATTGATTTCGAAAATGAAAGCAAAATATTGATATTCATATATTTCTCGATTTGCAACCTAAATTAATCTTTATAAGCAAATTATTCATTTACAATGCAAAAGAAAATGCATTTTGTAACATTCATATTCCCAACTTTTACAGTGCAAACCATTAATTAGTTTACAAATGTTAATTTTCATAAAAAATGGAGAAATATATGTATACCAAACTCTTCGTTAAATTTTCCGATAAAATTTAATTCACATACTGTAACATAAAAGTTCGGAACGTGGAAAAATGTTTCTAACAATCGCCTAGAGACATAAACATTCGCTAAAGCAATTCGCCTTCCCAGATTTCGCAATATCTTGATGTTTGTTTATCATAATTATTAACAACCGTCGTAGGACCGTAGATTAAACAATTATTAACAATGTCCTAGTATAAATAATGGCTTAAAATATCATTTCGTTGAAATATTCTTTGTTCGCGATGGAATTGTTCTTATTGAGATCAAACCGACATTGTCAAGGCTGGAAATGTTTATCGATTCACAAACGTCTATCACGATGGTTTTTCTATCTAGAAAAGCGATTAATTGAATTTCGACGCTTTTACATCAAGAATACAGCTTCCACGCATAATCCGAAAATTATAAGAACGAAACAAATGTTAAATTAATGTATCAAATAAACAATTGTTACTTTCCATGCTTTGAAACATTAAGAAACACGTTTATACCTCGAATCTCGGTCAAAATTAATTGCTGTAGGCGAATCAATCATATTTAATGCATAAATAAGATGCATATTGTAAGATAAATGTTCGGAACATGTATAAATGTTAGTAACAATCAAGGAAATGAACAAACATTCACCGAAACCGTTCGCCTTCGCAGATTTCGCAATATCCTGACGTTCATTTATCATATTTATTAACAATCGTCGTAGGATTGTAGATTAAACCATTATTAACAATTTCCTAGTATAAATAATGGTTTAAAATATCATTTCGTTGAAATATTCTTTGTTCAGGAAGGAATTTTTCATTGAGGTGCAACCGACATTCTCAAGGCTACACGTGTCGATCATCGCGAAGATTGTTCTATTCAGAGAAGCGATTAATTGAATTTCGCCGCTTTGGAGTAAAAAATGAAACTTCTACGCGTACTGTGTAAATTATAAAAATTAAACAAATGTTAAATTAATGTATCTAATAAACAATTGTTACTTTCCATGCTTTAAAACTTTCCTAAACACGTTTTACTATAAATCTCGATCAAAAACAATTTCTGTAAGTTACTTAATCATTTTTAATGCATAAATAAGATGCACATTGTTCAATTAATATTGAGAACATGCATAAATGTTAGTAACAATCGCGGAAATGAACAAACATTCACCGAAACCTTTCGTCTTCGCAGATTTTGCAATATCTCGATGTTTATTTATCATATTTATTAACAACCGTCATAGGACCATACTTTAGACAATTATTAACAATGTTCTAGTATAAATAATGGCTTGAAAGTCATTACTTTCTGGAAATATTTGTTAGATCGAACAAAGACAATCGAAGTAACCGTGGGATAAAATAAATGAATATTTCTCTACATATCGAAAAAATAGTTTGTATATATGCATGTATATTCCGAACGCTCAGTGACACACATATGTCACACGGCAATGAAGTGGGTTGCCATCTACTAGAGAATAGGTAAACTACACTTAAGGTGTGAAAACACCTGGCGGAGAAACGCTCAAGTTTGTTGAGGAGTTGTTGTTATTTCCACCAATAGATAGCGCCACATGCATAATTTACCGACACTACAGATAAGTATTTCCATTTGTATGGTATTCCCTACCGTACAATAAAATAAATAAATATTTTTGTACAAAGTTTCGTATGTATCATCTTTCGAATAAATGTAAAGTTAAACGAAATCAGCGTAATGAAATTTCTCTGCATTCTAGCCTTCCTTTATACATTTAAAAAAATCTTTGATACCTCGAAATCATGGCTACACATATCGATTATCGACTCACAAGTATTTATCACGATGATTTTTCTACATAGAAAAGCGATTAATCGAAATTCAGCACGTTTGAGTAAGAAATACAAATTCTACGCGTATTGTGTAAATTATGAGAATTAAATAAATGCTAAACTATTGCAGTAAATAGACAATTATTACTTTCCTTGCTTTCAAACTTTACGAAACAAGTTTTTACTTTGAATCTCGATCAAAATCAATTTCTATAAGTATAATCATTTACCATGCATAAATAAGATACATATTGTTCGATTAATATTGAGAACATGCATAAATGTTAGTAACAATCGCGAAAGTTAACAAATATGTTCTCCAAGAGATGGCAACCCATATAATTACCACGTTGCAAATGTTTGGAATTTCAGATCATATTTGCATGCATCACAAACAATAATTTCGATATGTAGAGAAATATTTATTTATTTTATCGCACGGTAGGGAATATTATACAAATGGGATCACATATCTTTAATGTCGGTAAATTTATGCTCGTGGCGCTATCTATTGGTGGAAATAAGAACAATTCCTCAACAAACTTGAGCGTTTCTCCGCCAGGTGTTTTCACACCTTAAGTGTAGGTTACCTATTCTCTAGTAGATGGCAACCCACTTCATTGCCGTGTGACATATGTGTGTCACTGAGCGTTCAGAATATATATTTGCATATATACAGACTATAATTTCGATATGTAGAGAAATATTCATTTATTTTATCGCACGGTTACTTCGATTGTCTTTGTTCAATCTAACAAATATTTCCAGAAAGTGATGACTTTCAAGCCATTATTTATGCTAAAACAATGTTAATAATTGTTTAATCTACGGTCCCACGACGCTTGTTAATAATTATGATAAATAAACGTCAAGATATTGCTAAATTTGCGAAGGCGTACGGTTTCGGTGAATGTTTGTCCATTTCCGCGATTGTTAGTAACATTTATATGTGCTCTCAATATTAATTGAACAATGTGCATATTATTTATGCATCACAAATGATTAAGAAACTTATAGAAATTAATTTTGATCGAGCTCCGAAGTAAAGAGGTGTTTCTTAAAGTTTTAAAATATGGAAAGTAATAATTGTCTATTAGATATATCGATGTAACATTTGATTAGTACTTGAGAAATCGAAATGAATACTTCCTTGGCGACAGTGTTCTCCTCATACCAAAGGATGAAATTCAGACATAAATTGTAGAAAATGTTCAATGTTGGGACTCTTGTTGTCAGGAGTATATGATATGCGAGGAAGTGCCACGATTTCGCGAATGAAAAATACTTCTATGAAAAATAATGTTTTAATCCATTATTTATACCAGGACATTGTTAATAATTTTTTATACCATGGTGCTACGACGGTTGTTAATAATTCTGATGAATGAACATCAAGATATTGCGAAATCTGCGAAGGGGAACGGTTTCAGTGAATTGTTGTTCATCCACGCGATTGTTATTAACATTTATGCATGTTTCGAACATTTATGTGAGAGAATGCATCTTAGTTATGCATTGTAAATTATTGATTTGCCTATAGAAATTAAATTTCATCGAGAATTGAAGTAAAACGTGGTATTCATATGTTTCTCGATTTTCGATCGAAATTAATATTTGTAAAGTAATTAATGACTTATAATGCACAAACAAGATGCACATTGTAATGTTAATATTCGGAACGTGCGTAAATGTTAATAACAATCACGGAAATGAAAAAACATTTACCAAAACCGTTCTTCTTCATAGATTTTGTAATATCTTGATGTTGATTTATGATAATCATTAACAACCGACGTTGGACCATAGTTTAAACAATTATTAACAATGTCCTAGTATAAATAATGGCTTAAAATATCATTTCGTTAAAATATTCTTTGTTCACGAAGGAATTTTTCGTTGAGATCCAACTGATATTCTCAATGTTACAGGTATCGATAATCGATTCACAAGTCTTCATCGCGATGATTTTTCTATCTAAAAAAGCGATTAATTGAATTTCGGCACTTTTATGTAAAAAATACGACTTCTACGCGTATTGTGTAAATTATAAGAATTAAACAAATGTTAAATTAATGTATTTAATGAACAATTGTTACTTTCCATGCTTTAAAACTTTACGAAACACGTTTTAACATCGAGTCTCGATCAAAATCAATTTCTATAAGTTTCTTAATTAATTGCAATACATAAATAAGATGCACATTGTTCGATCAATATTGGAAACATGCATAAATGTTAGTAACAATCGCGGAAATGAACAAACATTCACCGAAACCGTTCGCCTTCGAAGATTTCGATTAGATCGAACAAAGACAATGGAAGAAACGGTAAGTCACCTTGGGGAGGGTATATAAGGAGCCCCCGGTTGTTTAAAATTTCATTGTTCCCGAAGCCTCCGAGGTGGACGCATCTCTTCGTTTTAGGTTTATGGAAGGGGGACCCCTCACCATGGTAACCGGCACTGGCCGCCGGTAAGCGGTGTTCAGTACTGGCGACCACTCTCTCAATCCTTTCTTTTTTTTTCTAACTGTTTCTTTGTCTAATTCATTTCATTTGTACTCTGATTTTAATTTCTACTTGTTTTGACATGTTTATTTTTTTCCACTAACCAAATTCATTTCTATTTTCTATTATGCCATGACTTTAGGTTTCTCTTAGGTTTCTCTTAGATACATTCTCTTAGATGTATCGGAAAACGAAGAACGAAGAGGACTGATGTATTGCATCCTCCGCGGGACTATTAATTCTAAGTATAGACTAAGTTAGTTTTAAGGTTACCATGTACGAGTATCTGTGATCTGCCGAGCAATTATCCAATCTTTAACTTCTTTTTGCTCGCTTGCTCGTATCCCAGTCCGGCCACCTCTGCTTGTTGCATAAGCAAGTGACCGGCCGTGGAGGTGGACCGAACGCTCGATCGCTGTCTCTTCTGGTGCGTCCGCTTTGAGAGAGAATATGCTGCGAACACAGGGGCAGGTGTTCGCACCGGTCCCTGCGGAAGTCCTTGTGCCACAAGACCCTCTCTTTGTCATCCTCCGTGAGTCAGGTCCACGCTTTGCGTGGTTCCTGACGCGGAGTTGGGAGAAACGGGGCACTCTATATGAGTGGACGGCGTCGTGCATTTCCTCTTTAATCGGGCCCACTGAGGGGAAACGGGACCGACCTAGTAGGAGCAACTCCACGGTTCGTGTCGCGTATTTCCCAATTTCGCCTAATTTTTCTATTATGTAATTGCTCGGCAGACTTAAACGAGGAGATCAAAGGAACATTGATTCCGTCCATCTCTGCAGTTAGAATAAGTTAGTTTTAAGGCTGTGATCTGCCAAGCAAATATCCAATCTTTAGCTTAAATTTGCTCGCTTCCTCGTTCCTCGGTCCGGTCACCACTGCTTCTTGTACAAGCAAGTGGCCGGCCGTGTAAGTAGTCCGAACAGTCTATCGCCGTCTCTTCCGGTGTGTCCGCTTCCAGAGGGGGCATGTTGCGACCACAGGAGCAGGCATTTTTGCCGGTCCCTGCGAAAGTCTCCAAAACAAGACCCTCTCGTCGTAAAGATGGAGAAACGGGGCACTCCTCTAGGGGAGTGGTAGGCGTCGTTCGTTTTCTCTGGAATCGGAACCACGGAGGGGAAACGGGATATACCTAGTAGGACCAACTGCACGGTTCGTGTCGCGTCTTTCCCAATTTTGCCTAATTTTTCCATAATGTAATTGCTTGGCAGAACTAAACAAGGAGATCGAAGGAAAATTGATTCTTTCCATCTCTTTGGTTTAGTATCGCCGTTTGTATCGCGTGTCGAGGGAGATCGATGGAACTTTGATTCCATCTATCTCTCTCCGGGTCTCCGCTCGCAGCAACCTCCACGTGGTGAGACCAGATAATCGGTATTACTCGCGACGAAGTATCACTTACCACGAGTAACGCCGAGCTAATTGGCTGCGAACTTAGAATAATTATTTAAGATGTGAGAACAAGTAGAGAACAAGATTTTTGTAAGGCGTGTGAGAGCGTGAAGACGTTAATGAAACCAATAACTGGAATGGCCTAGGGGAAAAGTACACACACCATTGTAATCGGGCGAGTTTCTACTTTCAGATGCAACAGGAATTTCTCGAGTTCGTCAATCCGTTCGCGAGATATGGGAGTTTGAAGTTAAGGAATGGTTGAGAAACCATCAAAATTTTCGCTGGTCTGATACTCGAAACCAATAACTGGAATGGCCTAGGGGAAAAGTACACACACCATTGTAATCGGGCGAGTTTCTACTTTCAGATGCATCAGGAATTTCTCGAGTTCGTCAATCCGTTCGCGAGATATGGGAGTTTGAAGTTAAGGAATGGTTGAGAAACCATAAAAATTTACCAAAGTCTGATACTCGAAACCAATAACTACAAAGGCCTAGGGGGAAAACACACATATCTTTGTAATAGGGCGAGTTTCTACTTTCACATGCAACAGGAATTTCTCGAGTTCGGCAATCCGTTCGCGAGATATGGGAGTTTGATGTTAAGGAATGGTTGACAAACCATCAAAATTTTCGCGGGTCTGATACTCAAAACCAATAACTGGAGTGGCCTAGGGGAAAGTACACACACCATTGTAATCGGTCGACTTTCTACTTTCAGATGCAACAGGAAACAATCGAGTTCGTCAATCCGTTCGCGAGATATGGGAGTTTGAAGTTAAGGAATGCTTGAGAAACCATCAAAATTTTCGCAAGTCTGACACTCGAAACCAATAACTACTATGATCTACGGCAAAAATACACATACCGTTGTAATCGGGCGAGTTTGTGCTTTCAGATGCAACAGAAATTTCTGGAGTTCGTCTATCCGTTCGCGAGATATGGGAGTTTGAAGTTAAGGAATGGTTGAGGAACCATCAAAATTTTCGCAAGTCTGATACTTGAAACCAATAACTCCTATGGCCTAGGGCAAAGATGCAGATACCGTTCTAATCGGGCGAGTTTCTGCTTTCAGATGCAATAGGAAATTCTCGAGTTCGTCAATCCGTTCGCGAGATATGGAGTGTGAAGTTACGGAATGGTTGAGAAACCATCAAAATTTTCGCAAGTCTGTTACTCGAAACCAATAACTACAATGGCCCAGGGGAAAAACACACATACCATTGTAATTGGGAGAGTTTCTACTTTCGGATGCAACAGGAATTTCTCAGGTTCGTCAATCCGTTTGAGAGATATGGGAGTTTGAAGTTAAGGAATGGTTGTGAAACCATCAAAAATTTTCGCTGGTCTGAAACTCGAAACCAATAACTGGAATGGCCTAGGGGAAAAGTACACACACCATTGTAATCGGGCGAGTTTCTACTTTCAGATGCAACAGAAATTTCTCGAGTTCGTCAATCCGTTCGCGAGATATGGGAGTTTGAAGTTAAGGAATGGTTGAGAAACCATCAAAATTTTCGAAAGTCTGATACTCGAAACCAATAACTACAAAGGCCTAGCGGAAAGATACACACACCGTTGTAATCGGGCGAGTTTCTACTTTCACTTGCAACAGGAATTTCTCGAGTTCGTCAATCCGTTCGCGAGCTTTGGAAGTGTGAATTTAAGGAATGGTTGAGAAACCATCAAAATTGTCGAAAGTCTGATACTCGAAACCAATAACTGGAATGGCCTAGGGGAAAAGTACACACACCATTGTAACCGGGCGAGATACTACTTTCAGATGCAACAGGAATTAATGGAGTTCGTCAATCCGTTCGCGAGATATGGGAGTTTGAAGTTAAGGAATGGTTGAGAAACCATAAAAATTTACCAAAGTCTGATACTCGAAACCAATAACTACAAAGGCCTAGGGGGAAAACACACATATCTTTGTAATAGGGCGAGTTTCTACTTTCACATGCAACAGGAATTTCTCGAGTTCGGCAATCCGTTCGCGAGATATGGGAGTTTGATGTTAAGGAATGGTTGACAAACCATCAAAATTTTCGCGGGTCTGATACTCAAAACCAATAACTGGAGTGGCCTAGGGGAAAGTACACACACCATTGTAATCGGTCGACTTTCTACTTTCAGATGCAACAGGAAACAATCGAGTTCGTCAATCCGTTCGCGAGATATGGGAGTTTGAAGTTAAGGAATGCTTGAGAAACCATCAAAATTTTCGCAAGTCTGACACTCGAAACCAATAACTACTATGATCTACGGCAAAAATACACATACCGTTGTAATCGGGCGAGTTTGTGCTTTCAGATGCAACAGAAATTTCTGGAGTTCGTCTATCCGTTCGCGAGATATGGGAGTTTGAAGTTAAGGAATGGTTGAGGAACCATCAAAATTTTCGCAAGTCTGATACTTGAAACCAATAACTCCTATGGCCTAGGGCAAAGATGCAGATACCGTTCTAATCGGGCGAGTTTCTGCTTTCAGATGCAATAGGAAATTCTCGAGTTCGTCAATCCGTTCGCGAGATATGGAGTGTGAAGTTACGGAATGGTTGAGAAACCATCAAAATTTTCGCAAGTCTGTTACTCGAAACCAATAACTACAATGGCCCAGGGGAAAAACACACATACCATTGTAATTGGGAGAGTTTCTACTTTCGGATGCAACAGGAATTTCTCGGGTTCGTCAATCCGTTCGAGAGATATGGGAGTTTGAAGTTAAGGAATGGTTGTGAAACCATCAAAAATTTTCGCTGGTCTGAAACTCGAAACCAATAACTGGAATGGCCTAGGGGAAAAGTACACACACCATTGTAATCGGGCGAGTTTCTACTTTCAGATGCAACAGAAATTTCTCGAGTTCGTCAATCCGTTCGCGAGATATGGGAGTTTGAAGTTAAGGAATGGTTGAGAAACCATCAAAATTTTCGAAAGTCTGATACTCGAAACCAATAACTACAAAGGCCTAGCGGAAAGATACACACACCGTTGTAATCGGGCGAGTTTCTACTTTCACTTGCAACAGGAATTTCTCGAGTTCGTCAATCCGTTCGCGAGCTTTGGAAGTGTGAATTTAAGGAATGGTTGAGAAACCATCAAAATTGTCGAAAGTCTGATACTCGAAACCAATAACTACAAAGACCTAGGGGCAAAATACACATACCGTTGTAATTGGGCGAGATTCTGCTTTCAGATGCAATAGGAAATTCTTGAGTTCGTCTATCCGTTCGCGAGATGTGGAGTGTGAAGATACGGAAAGGTTGAGAAACCATCAAAATTTTCGCAAGTCTAATACTCGAAACCAATAACTACAAAGGCCTAGGGGAAAAACGCACATACCGTTGTAATCGGGCGAGTTTCTACTTTCTCATGCAACAGGAATTTCTAGAGTTCGGCAATCCGTTCGCGAGATATGGGAGTTTGAAGTTAAGGAATGGTTGTGAAACCATCAAAATTTTCGCTGGTCTGATACTCGAAACCAATAACTGGAATGGCCTAGGGGAAAAGTACACACACCATTGTAACCGGGCGAGATACTACTTTCAGATGCAACAGGAATTAATGGAGTTCGTCAATCCGTTCGCGAGATATGGGAGTTTCAAGTTAAGGAATGGTTGAGAAACCATCAAAATTTTCGCAAGTCTGATACTTGAAACCAATAACTCCTATGGCCTAGAGCAAAGATGCACATACCGTTGTAATCGGGCGAGTTTCTGCTTTCAGATGCAATAGGAAATTCTTGAGTTCGTCTATCCGTTCGCGAGATATGGAGTGTGAAGTTACGGAATGGTTGAGAAACCATCAAAATTTTCGAAAGTCTGATACTCGAAACCAATAACTGGAATGGTCTAGGGGAAAAGTACACACACCATTGTAATCGGGCGAGTTTCTACTTTCAGATGCAAGAGGAATTTCTCGAGTTCTTCAATCCGTTCGCGAGACATGGGAGTTTGAAGATACGGAAAGGTTGAGAAACCATCAAAATTTTCGCAAGTCTGATACTCGAAACCAATAACTACAATGGCCCAGGGGAAAAACGCACATACCGTTGTAATCGGGCGAGTTTCTAATTTCACATGCAACAGGAATTTCTCGAGTTCGGCAATCCGTTCGCGAGATATGGGAGTTTGAAGTTAAGGAATGGTTGAGGAACCATCAAAATTTTCGCAAGTCTGATACTTGAAACCAATAACTCCTATGGCCTAGGGCAAAGATGCAGATACCGTTCTAATCGGGCGAGTTTCTGCTTTCAGAAGCAATAGGAAATTCTCGAGTTCGTCAATCCGTTCGCGAGATATGGAGTGTGAAGTTACGGAATGGTTGAGAAACCATCAAAATTTTCGCAAGTCTGTTACTCGAAACCAATAACTACAATGGCCCAGGGGAAAAACACACATACCATTGTAATTGGGAGAGTTTCTACTTTCGGATGCAACAGGAATTTCTCGGGTTCGTCAATCCGTTCGAGAGATATGGGAGTTTGAAGTTAAGGAATGGTTGTGAAACCATCAAAAATTTTCGCTGGTCTGATACTCGAAACCAATAACTGGAATGGCCTAGGGGAAAAGTACACACACCATTGTAATCGGGCGAGTTTCTACTTTCAGATGCAACAGAAATTTCTCGAGTTCGTCAATCCGTTCGCGAGATATGGGAGTTTGAAATTAAGGAATGGTTGAGAAACCATCAAAATATTCGAAAGTCTGATACTCGAAACCAATAACTACAAAGGCCTAGCGGAAAAATACACACACCGTTGTAATCGGGCGAGTTTCTACTTTCACTTGCAACAGGAATTTCTCGAGTTCGTCAATCCGTTCGCGAGCTTTGGAAGTCTGAATTTAAGGAATGGTTGAGAAACCATCAAAATTGTCGAAAGTCTGATACTCGAAACCAATAACTACAAAGGCCTAGGGGCAAAATACACATACCGCTGTAATTGGGCGAGTTTCTGCTTTCAGATGCAATAGGAAATTCTTGAGTTCGTCTATCCGTTCGCGAGATGTGGAGTGTGAAGTTACGGAATGGTTGAGAAACCATCAAAATTTTCGAAAGTCTGATACTCGAAACCAATAACTGGAATGGCCTAGGGGAAAAGTACACACACCATTGTAATCGGGCGAGTTTCTACTTTCAGATGCAACAGAAATTTCTCGAGTTCTTCATTCCGTTCGCGAGACATGGGAGTTTGAAGATACGGAAAGGTTGAGAAACCATCAAAATTTTCGCAAGTCTAATACTCGAAACCAATAACTGGAATGGTCTAGGGGAAAAGTACACACACCATTGTAATCGGGCGAGTTTCTGCTTTCAGATGCAATAGGAAATTCTTGAGTTCGTCTATCCGTTCGCGAGATGTGGAGTGTGAAGATACGGAAAGGTTGAGAAACCATCAAAATTTTCGCAAGTCTAATACTCGAAACCAATAACTACAAAGGCCTAGGGGAAAAACGCACATACCGTTGTAATCGGGCGAGTTTCTACTTTCTCATGCAACAGGAATTTCTAGAGTTCGGCAATCCGTTCGCGAGATATGGGAGTTTGAAGTTAAGGAATGGTTGTGAAACCATCAAAATTTTCGCTGGTCTGATACTCGAAACCAATAACTGGAATGGCCTAGGGGAAAAGTACACACACCATTGTAACCGGGCGAGATACTACTTTCAGATGCAACAGGAATTAATGGAGTTCGTCAATCCGTTCGCGAGATATGGGAGTTTCAAGTTAAGGAATGGTTGAGAAACCATCAAAATTTTCGCAAGTCTGATACTTGAAACCAATAACTCCTATGGCCTAGAGCAAAGATGCACATACCGTTGTAATCGGGCGAGTTTCTGCTTTCAGATGCAATAGGAAATTCTTGAGTTCGTCTATCCGTTCGCGAGATATGGAGTGTGAAGTTACGGAATGGTTGAGAAACCATCAAAATTTTCGAAAGTCTGATACTCGAAACCAATAACTGGAATGGTCTAGGGGAAAAGTACACACACCATTGTAATCGGGCGAGTTTCTACTTTCAGATGCAAGAGGAATTTCTCGAGTTCTTCAATCCGTTCGCGAGACATGGGAGTTTGAAGATACGGAAAGGTTGAGAAACCATCAAAATTTTCGCAAGTCTGATACTCGAAACCAATAACTACAATGGCCCAGGGGAAAAACGCACATACCGTTGTAATCGGGCGAGTTTCTAATTTCACATGCAACAGGAATTTCTCGAGTTCGGCAATCCGTTCGCGAGATATGGGAGTTTGAAGTTAAGGAATGGTTGAGGAACCATCAAAATTTTCGCAAGTCTGATACTTGAAACCAATAACTCCTATGGCCTAGGGCAAAGATGCAGATACCGTTCTAATCGGGCGAGTTTCTGCTTTCAGAAGCAATAGGAAATTCTCGAGTTCGTCAATCCGTTCGCGAGATATGGAGTGTGAAGTTACGGAATGGTTGAGAAACCATCAAAATTTTCGCAAGTCTGTTACTCGAAACCAATAACTACAATGGCCCAGGGGAAAAACACACATACCATTGTAATTGGGAGAGTTTCTACTTTCGGATGCAACAGGAATTTCTCGGGTTCGTCAATCCGTTCGAGAGATATGGGAGTTTGAAGTTAAGGAATGGTTGTGAAACCATCAAAAATTTTCGCTGGTCTGATACTCGAAACCAATAACTGGAATGGCCTAGGGGAAAAGTACACACACCATTGTAATCGGGCGAGTTTCTACTTTCAGATGCAACAGAAATTTCTCGAGTTCGTCAATCCGTTCGCGAGATATGGGAGTTTGAAATTAAGGAATGGTTGAGAAACCATCAAAATATTCGAAAGTCTGATACTCGAAACCAATAACTACAAAGGCCTAGCGGAAAAATACACACACCGTTGTAATCGGGCGAGTTTCTACTTTCACTTGCAACAGGAATTTCTCGAGTTCGTCAATCCGTTCGCGAGCTTTGGAAGTCTGAATTTAAGGAATGGTTGAGAAACCATCAAAATTGTCGAAAGTCTGATACTCGAAACCAATAACTACAAAGGCCTAGGGGCAAAATACACATACCGCTGTAATTGGGCGAGTTTCTGCTTTCAGATGCAATAGGAAATTCTTGAGTTCGTCTATCCGTTCGCGAGATGTGGAGTGTGAAGTTACGGAATGGTTGAGAAACCATCAAAATTTTCGAAAGTCTGATACTCGAAACCAATAACTGGAATGGCCTAGGGGAAAAGTACACACACCATTGTAATCGGGCGAGTTTCTACTTTCAGATGCAACAGAAATTTCTCGAGTTCTTCATTCCGTTCGCGAGACATGGGAGTTTGAAGATACGGAAAGGTTGAGAAACCATCAAAATTTTCGCAAGTCTAATACTCGAAACCAATAACTGGAATGGTCTAGGGGAAAAGTACACACACCATTGTAATCGGGCGAGTTTCTACTTTCAGATGCAAGAGGAATTTCTCGAGTTCTTCAATCCGTTCGCGAGACATGGGAGTTTGAAGATACGGAAAGGTTGAGAAACCATCAAAATTTTCGCAAGTCTAATACTCGAAACCAATAACTACAAAGGCCTAGGGGAAAAACGCACATACCGTTGTAATCGGGCGAGTTTCTACTTTCTCATGCAACAGGAATTTCTAGAGTTCGGCAATCCGTTCGCGAGATATGGGAGTTTGAAGTTAAGGAATGTTTGTGAAACCATCAAAATTTTCGCTGGTCTGATACTCGAAACCAATAACTGGAATGGCCTAGGGGAAAAGTACACACACCATTGTAACCGGGCGAGATACTACTTTCAGATGCAACAGGAATTAATGGAGTTCGTCAATCCGTTCGCGAGATATGGGAGTTTCAAGTTAAGGAATGGTTGAGAAACCATCAAAATTTTCGCAAGTCTGATACTTGAAACCAATAACTCCTATGGCCTAGAGCAAAGATGCACATACCGTTGTAATCGGGCGAGTTTCTGCTTTCAGATGCAATAGGAAATTCTTGAGTTCGTCTATCCGTTCGCGAGATATGGAGTGTGAAGTTACGGAATGGTTGAGAAACCATCAAAATTTTCGAAAGTCTGATACTCGAAACCAATAACTGGAATGGTCTAGGGGAAAAGTACACACACCATTGTAATCGGGCGAGTTTCTACTTTCAGATGCAAGAGGAATTTCTCGAGTTCTTCAATCCGTTCGCGAGACATGGGAGTTTGAAGATACGGAAAGGTTGAGAAACCATCAAAATTTTCGCAAGTCTGATACTCGAAACCAATAACTACAATGGCCCAGGGGAAAAACGCACATACCGTTGTAATCGGGCGAGTTTCTAATTTCACATGCAACAGGAATTTCTAGAGTTCGGCAATCCGTTCGCGAGATATGGGAGTTTGAAGTTAAGGAATGGTTGTGAAACCATCAAAATTTTCGCTGGTCTGATACTCGAAACCAATAACTGGAATGGCCTAGGGGAAAAGTACACACACCATTGTAATCGGGCGAGGTTCCACTTTCAGATGCAACAGAAATTTCGCGAGTTCGTCAATCCGTTCGCGAGATATGGGAGTTTGAAGTTAAGGAATGCTTGAGAAACCATCAAAATTTTCGGAAGCCTAATACTCAAAACCAATAACTACAAAGGCCTAGGGGAAAAATACACATACCGTTGTAATCGGACGAGTTTCTACTTTCTCATGCAACAGGAATTTCTCGAGTTCGGCAATCCGTTCGCGAGATATGGGAGTTTGAAGTTAAGGAATGGTTGTGAAACCATCAAAATTTTCGCTGGTCTGATACTCGAAACCAATAACTGGAATGGCCTAGGGGAAAAGTACACACACCATTGTAATCGGGCGAGTTTCTACTTTCAGATGCAACAGAAATTTCTGGAGTTCGTCAATCCGTTCGCGAGATATGGGAGTTTGAAGTTAAGGAATGCTTGAGAAACCATCAAAATTTTCGCAAGTCTGATACTCGAAACCAATAACAACAATGGCCCAGGGGAAAATCACACATACCGTTGTAATCGGGCTAGTTTCTGCTTTTAGATGCAATAGGAATTTCTCGAGTTCGTCAATCCGTTCGCGAGATATGGGAGTTTGAAGTTAAGGAATGCTTGAGAAACCATCAAAATTGTCGCAAGTCTGATACTCGAAACCAATAACAACAATGGCCCAGGGGAAAATCACACATACCGTTGTAATCGGGCTAGTTTCTGCATTCAGATGCGTTAGGAATTTCTCGAGTACGTCAATCCGTTCGCGAGATATGGGAGTTTGATGTTAAGGAATGGTTGAGAAACCATCAAAATTTTCGCTGGTCTGATACTCGAAACCAATAACTGGAATGGCCTAGGGGAAAGTACACACACCATTGTAATCGGGCGAGAGTCTACTTTCAGATGCAACAGGAACTAATGGAGTTCGTCAATCCGTTCGCGAGATATGGGAGTTTGAAGTAAAGGAATGGTTGAGAAACCATCAAAATTTTCGCAATTCTGATACTCGAAACCAATAACTGGAATGCCCTAGGGGAAAAGTACATACACCATTGTAATCGGGCGATTTTCTGCTTCCAGGTGCAACAGGAATTTCTCGAGTTCGTCAATCCGTTCGCGAGATATGGGAGTCTGAAGTTAAGGAATGGTTGACAAACTATCAAAATTTTCGCATGTCTGATACTCGAAACCAATAACTACAAAGGCCTAGGTGAAAAACACACATACCTTTGTAATCGGGCGAGTTTCCACTTTCAGATGCAACAGGAATTTCTCGAGGTCGTCTATCCGTTCGCAAGATATGGGAGTTTGAAGTTAAGGAATGGTTGAGAAACCATCAAAATTTTCGAAAGTCTGATACTCGAAACCAATAACTACAAAGGCCTAGGGGAAAAATACACATACCGTTGTAATCGGGCGAGTTTCTACTTTCACGTGCAACGGGAATTTCTCGCGTTCGTCAATCCGTTCGCGAGATATGGAAGTGTGAAGTTAAGGAATGGTTGACAAACTATCAAAATTTTCGCAAGTCTGATACTCGAAACCAATAACTACATAGGCCTAGGTAAAAAACACACATATCTTTGTAATCGGGCGAGTTTCTACTTTCAGATGCAACAGGAATTACTCGAGTTCTTCAATCCGTTCGCGAGATATGGGAGTTTGAAGTTAAGGAATGGTTGTGAAACCATCAAAATTTTCGCTGGTCTGATACTCGAAACCAATAACTGGAATGCCCTAGGGGAAAAGTACATACACCATTGTAATCGGGCGATTTTCTGCTTCCAGGTGCAACAGGAATTTCTCGAGGTCGTCTATCCGTTCGCAAGATATGGGAGTTTGAAGTTAAGGAATGGTTGAGAAACCATCAAAATTTTCGTAATTCTGATGCTAGAAACCAATATCTACAATGATCTACGGCAAAAATACACATACCGTTGTAATCGGGCGAGTGTCTGCCTTCAGATGCAACAGAAATTTCTGGAGTTCGGCAATCCGTTCGCGAGATATGGGATTTTGAAGTTAAGGAATGCTTGAGAAACCATCAAAATTTTCGAAAGTCTGATACTCGAAACCAATAACTACAAAGGCCTAGGGGAAAAATACACATACCGTTGTAATCGGGCGAGTTTCTACTTTCACGTGCAACGGGAATTTCTCGCGTTCGTCAATCCGTTCGCGAGATATGGAAGTGTGAAGTTAAGGAATGGTTGACAAACTATCAAAATTTTCGCAAGTCTGATACTCGAAACCAATAACTACATAGGCCTAGGTAAAAAACACACATATCTTTGTAATCGGGCGAGTTTCTACTTTCAGATGCAACAGGAATTACTCGAGTTCTTCAATCCGTTCGCGAGATATGGGAGTTTGAAGTTAAGGAATGGTTGAGAAACCATCAAAATTTTCGCTGGTCTGATACTCGAAACCAATAACTGGAATGGCCTAGGGGAAAAGTACACACACCATTGTAACCGGGCGAGATTCTACTTTCAGATGCAACAGGAATTAATGGAGTTCGTCAATCCGTTCGCGAGATATGGGAGTTTGAAGTAAAGGAATGGTTGAGAAACCATCAAAATTTTCGCAATTCTGATACTCGAAACCAATAACTACATAGGCCTAGGTGAAAAACACACATATCTTTGTAATCGGGCGAGTTTCTACTTTCAGATGCAACAGGAATTTCTCGAGTTCGTCAATCCGATCGCGAGATATGGGAGTTTGAAGTTAAGGAATGGTTGTGAAACCATCAAAATTTTCGCTGGTCTGATACTCGAAACCAATAACTGGAATGGCCTAGGGGAAAAGTACATACACCATTGTAACCGGGCGAGATACTACTTTCAGATGCAACAGGAATTAATGGAGTTCGTCAATCCGTTTGCGAGATATGGGAGTTTCAAGTTAAGGAATGGTTGAGAAACCATCAAAATTTTCGCAAGTCTGATACTCGAAACCAATAACTACAAAGGCCTAGGTGAAAAACACACATACCTTTGTAATCGGGCGAGTTTCCACTTTCAGATGCAACAGGAATTTCTCGAGTTCGTCTATCCGTTCGCGAGATATGGGAGTTTGAAGTTAAGGAATGGTTGAGAAACCATCAAGATTTTCGCAATTCTGATGCTAGAAACCAATAACGACTATGATCTACGGCAAAAGTACACAAACCATTGTAATCGGGCGAGTTTCTACTTTCAGATGCAACAGAAATTTCTCGAGTTCGTCAATCCGTTCGCGAGATATGGGAGTTTGAAATTAAGGAATGGTTGAGGAACCATCAAAATTTCCGCAAGTCTGATACTTGAAACCAATAACTCCTATGGCCTAGAGCAAAGATGCACATACCGTTGTAATCGGGCGAGTTTCTGCTTTCAGATGCAATAGGAAATTCTTGAGTTCGTCTATCCGTTCGCGAGATATGGAGTGTGAAGTTACGGAATGGTTGAGAAACCATCAAAATTTAAGAAAGTCTGATACTCGAAACCAATAACTGGAATGGTCTAGGGGAAAAGTACACACACCATTGTAATCGGGCGAGTTTCTACTTTCAGATGCAAGAGGAATTTCTCGAGTTCGTCAATCCGTTCGCGAGATATGGGAGTTTGATGTTAAGGAATGGTTGAGAAACTATCAAAATTTTCGCAAGTCTGATACCCGAAACCAATAACTGGCATGGCCTAGGGCAAAAATACACATACCGTTGTAACCGGTCGAGTTTCCACTTTCAGATGCAACAGGAATTTCTCGAGTTCGTCAATCCGTTCGCGAGATATGGGAGTTTGATGTTAAGGAATGGTTGAGAAACCATCAAAATTTTCGCTGGTCTGATACTCGAAACCCATAACTGGAATGGCCTAGGGGAAAAGTACACACACCATTGTAATCGGGCGTGTTTCTACTTTCAGGTGCAACAGGAATTTCTCGAGTTCGTCAATCCGTTCGGGAGATATGGGAGTTTGAAGTTAAGGAATGGTTGAGAAACCATCAAAATTTTCGCTGGTCTGAAACTCGAAACCAATAACTGGAATGGCCTAGGGGAAATGTACACACACCATTGTAATCGGGCGAGATTCTACTTTCAGATGCAACAGGAAATAATGGAGTTCGTCAATCCGTTTGCGAGATATGGGAGTTTCAAGTTAAGGAATGGTTGAGAAACCATCAAAATTTTCGCATGTCTGATACTCGAAACCAATAACTACAAAGGCCTAGGTGAAAAACACACATACCTTTGTAATCGGGCGAGTTTCCACTTACAGATGCAACAGGAATTTCTCGAGGTCGTCTATCCGTTCGCAAGATATGGGAGTTTGAAGTTAAGGAATGGTTGAGAAACCATCAAAATTTTCGTAATTCTGATGCTAGAAACCAATATCTACAATGATCTACGGCAAAAATACACATACCGTTGTAATCGGGCGAGTGTCTGCCTTCAGATGCAACAGAAATTTCTGGAGTTCGGCAATCCGTTCGCGAGATATGGGATTTTGAAGTTAAGGAATGCTTGAGAAACCATCAAAATTTTCGAAAGTCTGATACTCGAAACCAATAACTACAAAGGCCTAGGGGAAAAATACACATACCGTTGTAATCGGGCGAGTTTCTACTTTCACGTGCAACGGGAATTTCTCGCGTTCGTCAATCCGTTCGCGAGATATGGAAGTGTGAAGTTAAGGAATGGTTGACAAACTATCAAAATTTTCGCAAGTCTGATACTCGAAACCAATAACTACATAGGCCTAGGTAAAAAACACACATATCTTTGTAATCGGGCGAGTTTCTACTTTCAGATGCAACAGGAATTACTCGAGTTCTTCAATCCGTTCGCGAGATATGGGAGTTTGAAGTTAAGGAATGGTTGAGAAACCATCAAAATTTTCGCTGGTCTGATACTCGAAACCAATAACTGGAATGGCCTAGGGGAAAAGTACACACACCATTGTAACCGGGCGAGATTCTACTTTCAGATGCAACAGGAATTAATGGAGTTCGTCAATCCGTTCGCGAGATATGGGAGTTTGAAGTAAAGGAATGGTTGAGAAACCATCAAAATTTTCGCTATTCTGTTACTCGAAACCAATAACTACATAGGCCTAGGTGAAAAACACACATATCTTTGTAATCGGGCGAGTTTCTACTTTCAGATGCAACAGGAATTTCTCGAGTTCGTCAATCCGTTCGCGAGATATGGGAGTTTGAAGTTAAGGAATGGTTGTGAAACCATCAAAATTTTCGCTGGTCTGATACTCGAAACCAATAACTGGAATGGCCTAGGGGAAAAGTACATACACCATTGTAACCGGGCGAGATACTACTTTTAGATGCAACAGGAATTAATGGAGTTCGTCAATCCGTTTGCGAGATATGGGAGTTTCAAGTTAAGGAATGGTTGAGAAACCATCAAAATTTTCGCAAGTCTGATACTCGAAACCAATAACTACAAAGGCCTAGGTGAAAAACACACATACCTTTGTAATCGGGCGAGTTTCCACTTTCAGATGCAACAGGAATTTCTCGAGTTCGTCTATCCGTTCGCGAGATATGGGAGTTTGAAGTTAAGGAATGGTTGAGAAACCATCAAGATTTTCGCAATTCTGATGCTAGAAACCAATAACTACTATGATCTACGGCAAAAGTACACACACCATTGTAATCGGGCGAGTTTCTACTTTCAGATGCAACAGAAATTTCTCGAGTTCGTCAATCCGTTCGCGAGATATGGGAGTTTGAAATTAAGGAATGGTTGAGGAACCATCAAAATTTCAGCAAGTCTGATACTTGAAACCAAAAACTCCTATGGCCTAGAGCAAAGATGCACATACCGTTGTAATCGGGCGAGTTTCTGCTTTCAGATGCAATAGGAAATTCTTGAGTTCGTCTATCCCTTCGCGAGATATGGAGTGTGAAGTTACGGAATGGTTGAGAAACCATCAAAATTTAAGAAAGTCTGATACTCGAAACCAATAACTGGAATGGTCTAGGGGAAAAGTACACACACCATTGTAATCGGGCGAGTTTCTACTTTCAGATGCAAGAGGAATTTCTCGAGTTCTTCAATCCGTTCGCGAGACATGGGGGTTTGAAGTTAAGGAATGGTTGAGAAACCATCAAAATTTTCGCTGGTCTGATACTCGAAACCAATAACTGGAATGGCCTAGGGGAAAAGTACACACACCATTGTAATCGGGCAAGTTTCTACTTTCAGGTGCAACAGCAATTTCTCGAGTTCGTCAATCCGTTCGCGAGATATGGGAGTCTGAAGTTAAGGAATGGTTGACAAACTATCAAAATTTTCGCAAGTCTGATACTCGAAACCAATAACTACATAGGCCTGGGTGAAAAACACACATATCTTTGTAATCGGGCGAGTTTCCACTTTCAGATGCAACAGGAATTTCTCGAGTTCGTCAATCCGTTCGCGAGATATGGGAGTTTGATGTTAAGGAATGGTTGAGAAACTATCAAAATTTTCGCAAGTCTGATACCCGAAACCAATAACTGGCATGGCCTAGGGCAAAAATACACATACCGTTGTAACCGGTCGAGTTTCCACTTTCAGATGCAACAGGAATTTCTCGAGTTCGTCAATCCGTTCGCGAGATATGGGAGTTTGATGTTAAGGAATGGTTGAGAAACCATCAAAATTTTCGCTGGTCTGATACTCGAAACCAATAACTGGAATGGCCTAGGGGAAAAGTACACACACCATTGTAATCGGGCGTGTTTCTACTTTCAGGTGCAACAGGAATTTCTCGAGTTCGTCAATCCGTTCGGGAGATATGGGAGTTTGAAGTTAAGGAATGGTTGAGAAACCATCAAAATTTTCGCTGGTCTGAAACTCGAAACCAATAACTGGAATGGCCTAGGGGAAATGTACACCCACCATTGTAATCGGGCGAGATTCTACTTTCAGATGCAACAGGAAATAATGGAGTTCGTCAATCCGTTTGCGAGATATGGGAGTTTCAAGTTAAGGAATGGTTGAGAGACCATCAAAATTTTCGCATGTCTGATACTCGAAACCAATAACTACAAAGGCCTAGGTGAAAAACACACATACCTTTGTAATCGGGCGAGTTTCCACTTTCAGATGCAACAGGAATTTCTCGAGGTCGTCTATCCGTTCGCAAGATATGGGAGTTTGAAGTTAAGGAATGGTTGAGAAACCATCAAAATTTTCGTAATTCTGATGCTAGAAACCAATATCTACAATGATCTACGGCAAAAATACACATACCGTTGTAATCGGGCGAGTGTCTGCCTTCAGATGCAACAGAAATTTCTGGAGTTCGGCAATCCGTTCGCGAGATATGGGATTTTGAAGTTAAGGAATGCTTGAGAAACCATCAAAATTTTCGAAAGTCTGATACTCGAAACCAATAACTACAAAGGCCTAGGGGAAAAATACACATACCGTTGTAATCGGGCGAGTTTCTACTTTCACGTGCAACGGGAATTTCTCGCGTTCGTCAATCCGTTCGCGAGATATGGAAGTGTGAAGTTAAGGAATGGTTGACAAACTATCAAAATTTTCGCAAGTCTGATACTCGAAACCAATAACTACATAGGCCTAGGTAAAAAACACACATATCTTTGTAATCGGGCGAGTTTCTACTTTCAGATGCAACAGGAATTACTCGAGTTCTTCAATCCGTTCGCGAGATATGGGAGTTTGAAGTTAAGGAATGGTTGAGAAACCATCAAAATTTTCGCTGGTCTGATACTCGAAACCAATAACTGGAATGGCCTAGGGGAAAAGTACACACACCATTGTAACCGGGCGAGATTCTACTTTCAGATGCAACAGGAATTAATGGAGTTCGTCAATCCGTTCGCGAGATATGGGAGTTTGAAGTAAAGGAATGGTTGAGAAACCATCAAAATTTTCGCAATTCTGATACTCGAAACCAATAACTACATAGGCCTAGGTGAAAAACACACATATCTTTGTAATCGGGCGAGTTTCTACTTTCAGATGCAACAGGAATTTCTCGAGTTCGTCAATCCGATCGCGAGATATGGGAGTTTGAAGTTAAGGAATGGTTGTGAAACCATCAAAATTTTCGCTGGTCTGATACTCGAAACCAATAACTGGAATGGCCTAGGGGAAAAGTACATACACCATTGTAACCGGGCGAGATACTACTTTCAGATGCAACAGGAATTAATGGAGTTCGTCAATCCGTTTGCGAGATATGGGAGTTTCAAGTTAAGGAATGGTTGAGAAACCATCAAAATTTTCGCAAGTCTGATACTCGAAACCAATAACTACAAAGGCCTAGGTGAAAAACACACATACCTTTGTAATCGGGCGAGTTTCCACTTTCAGATGCAACAGGAATTTCTCGAGTTCGTCTATCCGTTCGCGAGATATGGGAGTTTGAAGTTAAGGAATGGTTGAGAAACCATCAAGATTTTCCCAATTCTGATGCTAGAAACCAATAACGACTATGATCTACGGCAAAAGTACACAAACCATTGTAATCGGGCGAGTTTCTACTTTCAGATGCAACAGAAATTTCTCGAGTTCGTCAATCCGTTCGCGAGATATGGGAGTTTGAAATTAAGGAATGGTTGAGGAACCATCAAAATTTCCGCAAGTCTGATACTTGAAACCAATAACTCCTATGGCCTAGAGCAAAGATGCACATACCGTTGTAATCGGGCGAGTTTCTGCTTTCAGATGCAATAGGAAATTCTTGAGTTCGTTTATCCGTTCGCGAGATATGGAGTGTGAAGTTACGGAATGGTTGAGAAACCATCAAAATTTAAGAAAGTCTGATACTCGAAACCAATAACTGGAATGGTCTAGGGGAAAAGTACACACACCATTGTAATCGGGCGAGTTTCTACTTTCAGATGCAAGAGGAATTTCTCGAGTTCGTCAATCCGTTCGCGAGATATGGGAGTTTGATGTTAAGGAATGGTTGAGAAACTATCAAAATTTTCGCAAGTCTGATACCCGAAACTAATAACTGGCATGGCCTAGGGCAAAAATACACATACCGTTGTAACCGGTCGAGTTTCCACTTTCAGATGCAACAGGAATTTCTCGAGTTCGTCAATCCGTTCGCGAGATATGGGAGTTTGATGTTAAGGAATGGTTGAGAAACCATCAAAATTTTCGCTGGTCTGATACTCGAAACCAATAACTGGAATGGCCTAGGGGAAAAGTACACACACCATTGTAATCGGGCGTGTTTCTACTTTCAGGTGCAACAGGAATTTCTCGAGTTCGTCAATCCGTTCGGGAGATATGGGAGTTTGAAGTTAAGGAATGGTTGAGAAACCATCAAAATTTTCGCTGGTCTGAAACTCGAAACCAATAACTGGAATGGCCTAGGGGAAATGTACACACACCATTGTAATCGGGCGAGATTCTACTTTCAGATGCAACAGGAAATAATGGAGTTCGTCAATCCGTTTGCGAGATATGGGAGTTTCAAGTTAAGGAATGGTTGAGAAACCATCAAAATTTTCGCATGTCTGATACTCGAAACCAATAACTACAAAGGCCTAGGTGAAAAACACACATACCTTTGTAATCGGGCGAGTTTCCACTTTCAGATGCAACAGGAATTTCTCGAGGTCGTCTATCCGTTCGCAAGATATGGGAGTTTGAAGTTAAGGAATGGTTGAGAAACCATCAAAATTTTCGTAATTCTGATGCTAGAAACCAATATCTACAATGATCTACGGCAAAAATACACATACCGTTGTAATCGGGCGAGTGTCTGCCTTCAGATGCAACAGAAATTTCTGGAGTTCGGCAATCCGTTCGCGAGATATGGGATTTTGAAGTTAAGGAATGCTTGAGAAACCATCAAAATTTTCGAAAGTCTGATACTCGAAACCAATAACTACAAAGGCCTAGGGGAAAAATACACATACCGTTGTAATCGGGCGAGTTTCTACTTTCACGTGCAACGGGAATTTCTCGCGTTCGTCAATCCGTTCGCGAGATATGGAAGTGTGAAGTTAAGGAATGGTTGACAAACTATCAAAATTTTCGCAAGACTGATACTCGAAACCAATAACTACATAGGCCTAGGTAAAAAACACACATATCTTTGTAATCGGGCGAGTTTCTACTTTCAGATGCAACAGGAATTACTCGAGTTCTTCAATCCGTTCGCGAGATATGGGAGTTTGAAGTTAAGGAATGGTTGAGAAACCATCAAAATTTTCGCTGGTCTGATACTCGAAACCAATAACTGGAATGGCCTAGGGGAAAAGTACACACACCATTGTAACCGGGCGAGATTCTACTTTCAGATGCAACAGGAATTAATGGAGTTCGTCAATCCGTTCGCGAGATATGGGAGTTTGAAGTAAAGGAATGGTTGAGAAACCATCAAAATTTTCGCTATTCTGTTACTCGAAACCAATAACTACATAGGCCTAGGTGAAAAACACACATATCTTTGTAATCGGGCGAGTTTCTACTTTCAGATGCAACAGGAATTTCTCGAGTTCGTCAATCCGTTCGCGAGATATGGGAGTTTGAAGTTAAGGAATGGTTGTGAAACCATCAAAATTTTCGCTGGTCTGATACTCGAAACCAATAACTGGAATGGCCTAGGGGAAAAGTACATACACCATTGTAACCGGGCGAGATACTACTTTTAGATGCAACAGGAATTAATGGAGTTCGTCAATCCGTTTGCGAGATATGGGAGTTTCAAGTTAAGGAATGGTTGAGAAACCATCAAAATTTTCGCAAGTCTGATACTCGAAACCAATAACTACAAAGGCCTAGGTGAAAAACACACATACCTTTGTAATCGGGCGAGTTTCCACTTTCAGATGCAACAGGAATTTCTCGAGTTCGTCTATCCGTTCGCGAGATATGGGAGTTTGAAGTTAAGGAATGGTTGAGAAACCATCAAGATTTTCGCAATTCTGATGCTAGAAACCAATAACTACTATGATCTACGGCAAAAGTACACACACCATTGTAATCGGGCGAGTTTCTACTTTCAGATGCAACAGAAATTTCTCGAGTTCGTCAATCCGTTCGCGAGATATGGGAGTTTGAAATTAAGGAATGGTTGAGGAACCATCAAAATTTCAGCAAGTCTGATACTTGAAACCAAAAACTCCTATGGCCTAGGGGAAAAGTACACACACCATTGTAATCGGGCAAGTTTCTACTTTCAGGTGCAACAGCAATTTCTCGAGTTCGTCAATCCGTTCGCGAGTTATGGTAGTTTGAAGTTAAGGAATGGTTGAGAAACCATAAAAATTTTCGCTGGTCTGATACTCGAAACCAATAACTGGAATGGCCTAGGGGAAAAGTACACACACCATTGTAATCGGGAGAGTTTCTACTTTCAGATGCAACAGGAATTTCTCGAGTTCGTCAATCCGTTCGCGAGATATGGGAGTTTGAAGTTAAGGAATGGTTGAGAAACCATCAAAATTTTCGCTGGTCTGATACTCGAAACCAATAACTGGAATGGCCTAGGGGAAAAGTACACACACCATTGTAACCGGGCGAGATTCTACTTTCAGATGCAACAGGAATTTCTCGAGTTCGTCAATCCGTTCGCGAGATATGGGAGTTTGATGTTAAGGAATGGTTGAGAAACCATCAAAATTTTCGCTGGTCTGATACTCGAAACCAATAACAGGAATGGCCTAGGGGAAAAGTACACACACCATTGTAATCGGGAGAGTTTCTACTTTCACGTGCAACAGGAATTTCTCGCGTTCGTCAATCCGTTCGCGAGATATGGAAGTGTGAAGTTAAGGAATGGTTGACAAACTATCAAAATTTTCGCAAGTCTGATACCCGAAACCAATGACTGGCATGGCCTAGGGCAAAAATACACATACCGTTGTAACCGGTCGAGTTTCCACTTTCAGATGCAACAGGAATTTCTCGAGTTCGTCAATCCGTTCGCGAGATATGGGAGTTTGATGTTAAGGAATGGTTGAGAAACCATCAAAATTTTCGCTGGTCTGATACTCGAAACCAATAACTGGAATGGCCTAGGGGAAAAGTACACACACCATTGTAATCGGGCGTGTTTCTACTTTCAGGTGCAACAGGAATTTCTCGAGTTCGTCAATCCGTTCGGGAGATATGGGAGTTTGAAGTTAAGGAATGGTTGAGAAACCATCAAAATTTTCGCTGGTCTGAAACTCGAAACCAATAACTGGAATGGCCTAGGGGAAATGTACACGCACCATTGTAATCGGGCGAGATTCTACTTTCAGATGCAACAGGAAATAATGGAGTTCGTCAATCCGTTCGCGAGATATGGGAGTTTCAAGTTAAGGAATGGTTGAGAAACCATCAAAATTTTCGCATGTCTGATACTCGAAACCAATAACTACAAAGGCCTAGGTGAAAAACACACATACCTTTGTAATCGGGCGAGTTTCCACTTTCAGATGCAACAGGAATTTCTCGAGGTCGTCTATCCGTTCGCAAGATATGGGAGTTTGATGTTAAGGAATGGTTGAGAAACCATCAAAATTTTCGTAATTCTGATGCTAGAAACCAATATCTACTATGATCTACGGCAAAAATACACATACCGTTGTAATCGGGCGAGTGTCTGCCTTCAGATGCAACAGAAATTTCTGGAGTTCGGCAATCCGTTCGCGAGATATGGGATTTTGAAGTTAAGGAATGGTTGACAAACTATCAAAATTTTCGCAAGTCTGATACTCGAAACCAATAACTACATAGGCCTAGGTAAAAAACACACATATCTTTGTAATCGGGCGAGTTTCTACTTTCAGATGCAACAGGAATTACTCGAGTTCTTCAATCCGTTCGCGAGATATGGTAGTTTGAAGTTAAGGAATGGTTGAGAAACCATAAAAATTTTCGCTGGTCTGATACTCGAAACCAATAACTGGAATGGTCTAGGGGAAAAGTACACACACCATTGTAATCGGGCGAGATTCTACTTTCAGATGCAACAGGAATTTCTCGAGTTCGTCAATCCGTTCGCGAGATATGGGAGTTTGATGTTAAGGAATGGTTGAGAAACTATCAAAATTTTCGCAAGTCTGATACCCGAAACCAATAACTGGCATGGCCTAGGGCAAAAATACACATACCGTTGTAACCGGTCGAGTTTCCACTTTCAGATGCAACAGGAATTTCTCGAGTTCGTCAATCCGTTCGCGAGATATGGGAGTTTGATGTTAAGGAATGGTTGAGAAACCATCAAAATTTTCGCTGGTCTGATACTCGAAACCAATAACAGGAATGGCCTAGGGGAAAAGTAGACACACCATTGTAATCGGGCAAGTTTCTACTTTCAGGTGCAACAGCAATTTCTCGAGTTCGTCAATCCGTTCGCGAGTTATGGTAGTTTGAAGTTAAGGAATGGTTGAGAAACCATCAAAATTTTCGCTGGTCTGATACTCGAAACCAATAACTGGAATGGCCTAGGGGAAAAGTACACACACCATTGTAACCGGGCGAGATTCTACTTTCAGATGCAACAGGAATTTCTCGAGTTCGTCAATCCGTTCGCGAGATATGGGAGTTTGATGTTAAGGAATGGTTGAGAAACCATCAAAATTTTCGCTGGTCTGATACTCGAAACCAATAACTGGAATGGCCTAGGGGAAAAGTACACACACCATTGTAATCGGGCGTGTTTCTACTTTCAGGTGCAACAGGAATTAATGGAGTTCGTCAATCCGTTCGCGAGATATGGGAGTTTCAAGTTAAGGAATGGTTGAGAAACCATCAAAATTTTCGCAAGTCTGATACTTGAAACCAGTAACTACAAAGGCCTAGGTGAAAAACACACATACCTTTGTAATCGGGCGAGTTTCCACTTTCAGATGCAACAGGAATTTCTCGAGTTCGTCTATCCGTTCGCGAGATATGGGAGTTTGAAGTTAAGGAATGGTTGAGAAACCATCAAAATTTTTGCATGTCTGATACTCGAAACCAATAACTACAAAGGCCTAGGTGAAAAACACACATACCTTTGTAATCGGGCGAGTTTCCACTTTCAGATGCAACAGGAATTTCTCGAGGTCGTCTATCCGTTCGCAAGATATGGGAGTTTGAAGTTAAGGAATGGTTGAGAAACCATCAAAATTTTTGCAATTCTGATGCTAGAAACCAATAACTACTATGATCTACGGCAAAAATACACATACCGTTGTAATCGGGCGAGTTTCTGCTTTCAGATGCAACAGAAATTTCTGGAGTTCGGCAATCCGTTCGCGAGATATGGGAGTTTGAAGTTAAGGAATGCTTGAGAAACCATCAAAATTTTCGAAAGTCTGATACTCGAAACCAATAACTACAAAGGCCTAGGGGAAAAATACACATACCGTTGTAATCGGGCGAGTTTCTACTTTCACGTGCAATAGGAATTTCTCGCGTTCGTCAATCCGTTCGCGAGATATGGAAGTGTGAAGTTAAGGAATGGTTGACAAACTATCAAAATTTTCGCAAGTCTGATACTCGAAACCAATAACTACATAGGCCTAGGTGAAAAACACACATATCTTTGTAATCGGGCGAGTTTCTACTTTCAGATGCAACAGGAATTTCACGAGTTCGGCAATCCGTTCGCGAGATATGGGAGTTTGAAGTTAAGGAATGGTTGAGAAACCATCAAAATTTTCGCTGGTCTGATACTCGAAACCAATAACTGGAATGGCCTAGAGGAAAAGTACACACACCATTGTAATCGGGCGAGATTCTACTTTCAGATGCAACAGGAATTAATGGAGTGCGTCAATCCGTTCGCGAGATATGGGAGTTTCATGTTAAGGAATGGTTGAGAAACCATCAAAATTTTTCAAGTCTGATACTCGAAACCAATAACTACAAAGGCCTACGTGAAAAACACACATACCTTTGTAATCGGGCGAGTTTCCACTTTCAGATGCAACAGGAATTTCTCGAGTTCGTCTATCCGTTCGCGAGATATGGGAGTTTGAAGTTAAGGAATGGTTGAGTAACCATCAAAATTTTCGCAATTCTGATGCTAGAAACGAATAACTGGAATGGCCTAGGGGAAAAGTACACACACCATTGTAATCGGTCGACTTTCTACTTTCAGATGCAACAGGAAATAATCGAGTTCGTCAATCCGTTCGCGAGATATGGGAGTCTGAAGTTAAGGATTGCTTGAGAAACCATCAAAATTTTCGCAAGTCTGATACACGAAACCAATAACAACAATGGCCCAGGGGAAAAACACACATACCGTTGTAATCGGGCTAGTTTCTGCTTTCAGATGCAATAGGAAATTCTCGAGTTCGTCAATCCGATCACGAGATATGGAAGTGTGAAGTTAAGGAATGGTTGTGAAACCATCAAAATTTTCGCTGGTCTGACACTCGAAACCAAAAACTGTAATGGCCTAGGGCAAAAATACACATACCGTTGTAACCGGTCGAGTTTCCACTTTCAGATGCAACAGGAATTTCTCGAGTTCGTCAATCCGTTCGCGAGATATGGGAGTTTGAAGTTAAGGAATGGTTGAGAAACTATCAAAATTTTCGCTGGTCTGATACTCG